>NW_026694084.1:12982500-13442500 GCF_021218885.2 Marmota monax | reverse complement strand
ATTTGTGTGGTTACTCTATAGGAGCTATTGATGCTTAGAGTAATGCTATCACTATAAATTTATAATTAGCAATTCAATATATAGAAATCATATAGGAGAATGTAAAGGAATAGTTTACTAGAATTTTATGCACAATGCTATCATTAAATTAAGTGTTGCATAAAGAATAGTACAAAGAATATCAGAAACTATTAAATTGTGCTGCTGAGAGTGCTTGGTAAATTACATCTGAATTTTTTAAGACTTCTCAGTCACAAGATGAACATCAATGAACTTAAAATTCAGAGAAATGATACAAAACAATTATATACAGAGACTATATATATATATATATATATATATATATATACACACACACACATATATTAAAATTTATATATGCACATACATGTACATTTATATATTCACATATATGCATGTATTTATATGTATATTCTGTATGCATGCACATGCATCATATATGTATACACATTATATATGTATACATGCATGTGCATATTATAACATGCATACATATATGATGCATGAGATATATGCATGCAGAATCAAATTATATAAATGTGTACATATATAATTCCTCAAAGCATATACTTTTGGGAAATGGAGTCATTTTCAAATTTAATTTAAAACTTTCATAATATATCAGATATATAGGACTGAGGGCCTCCTATAAACAACTTTAATTCACTTTCTAACCATTTGTTCTTAGAAAACTTTCAGAGTCTTCTTATCCAACACACATTTTAAAGTTCTGCATATTAAATGAGATTTGAAAGCATCTAGCCTGGTGCCCTGGCACACAGTTTTGTTTTTTTTTTTTTTAATTTTTAACATCGGTAAAGGTGGGAAGAGAGAGGAGTTGCTTTTTACAACTTGAAATGGATTTTTAAGGCACATATCCATTTAATGGCAGAATGGTATGTGGCAAATCAACACATTAGGGACCTTAAATTGAAGACTCCCTTTAAATACAAAATATGAATGAATTATGCAAAAGTCTCAAACTTTGAGATGTTTTATGTATATCTTTTAGTGATGTAGATTTGAACATATGGTCAACCATGTATTTCCTGCCTCTTTCTGGGTGGAAGACTCCGCTGTACTTCCCTGCTGCATCGACAGGCTGTCCAGGAAACCTATTCTGGCCAGGGAAAGGTATGCATGAATGATATTTGCCATTTCTTGTTGGAAGCTTTAAAAACTAACTTGTGCTGTGAGATGCTCTTTTCCCTCTGGTGCAACACAAGCAGTTTCATTCAAAGCTTGGGTCATGAAGTAAAGACTTCCAGGGGCCGTGCTAGATCTAACTTTCATCGACTATAATATAGCACAAATTGTTGTCAGCCACTGAGATTTTTGGAGCCATTTGCTACTGCAGCTTAATCCCATCCATTCAGCCTCATATGGACATTAATATCAAGGATTCTGAAACCACTGGGAATCCAGTTTTGGGGTTGTATAAATTCCATGATAGACTTAATATTTTTTAGCCAACTCAGGAGTTACAACTAATATTTTCTATTAAATTATGATGTCGTTTCTAAGGTGAAGCTATTGCAATTTGTTATGGAACTACTTTACAACTCTTTTACATAATTGTTCAAGGAGAAGGAATGCTTTCCAACTCTTTATAACCTGACTTCAAACTGTCTTTCCATCCATCTCCATGACATCTCTTTCTGAATCTGATACTTCTGCTACACACAGCTGCTTGTGTTTTCTTTATTACATTTTTTTTAAAATTTAAACATATCATGATCTTTCTGGATTGCTAGTGTTTTGTCTTGAAGTTTCTGTGTCAGGAATAGCCTCTTTCCATTGTCTGCTGTTGAATGTCTACTCATCCTTCATGATGCAGTGACATCAGTTGCTCTTTGATGCTTTCTGCAAATCTCTAGAAAACTTTGTCATGCCCTACCTGGTTTTTTTTTTTTTTTTTTTTTTGGCAGCATGGTAGGTGTGCTTATTGAGATACTGATTTACTGAATGGTGATTACCTGTATCTGACTTTGTATCTTCTTTTCACCTAACAGCCCCAGTGCAATGAGGTAAGCACAGTATCTTGTATGAGCAAGGTAATTATATTTATACATCTGTTTGTTAAATAGGCTTAGCTGAGCATGATGGTGCAAGCCTATAATCCCAGTGGCTTAGGAGGCTAAGACAGAAGGATTGAGAGTTCAAAGTCAGCCTCAGCAAAAGTGAGGCACTAAGCAACTCAGTGAGACCCTGTGTTTCAAAAAAATGCAAAACAGAACTGGGGATGTGGCTCAGTAGTTGAGTGCCCTTGATTTCAATCCCCAGTAACAGAAACAAAAAAACCAACCAACCAACAACAACAAAAAAAAAACAACAACAAAAAATAAATTTCTTAATTTTTCAAAGCCTTTAGGAGTATAGTTAAAAGTTATTTGATTGCATAAACAGGAATAAAATTTTATTTTATTTCACTTTTTATAACTTTGGGGGGAAAAAACCCTTATGTTTTAGGAACATCATAAACCAGTAATTAAGTAACACCTACTAGATCCCAAATTACATTATTTAATTTTAAGCTATTTTTAGAGAATGCAAGGCCAGTCAAAATCTCAGGCTTCAAAGAAAACTTGACAATGACAACTGTAAAACTTATGTGCCCTGATTAAGCACTATTTTGATAGGTGACTTGACATTTCTGGAGATTTTTTTTTATGTCCAGATTAGTCCCTATAACTGGACTCAATTTATCCATCACCTTTTACTTATGTTATCAAACTTGTCACATTTCTTTCTGTAACTCCCTTTGACTTTCCCAACTTAGGTGTATTCCTCTCAATGTCCTGCACACACTCCTGCCCTTGGTGTTTACTCATAGCTTCCCAGCAATGCCCATCTTCAGCTTACCTGAGGAATTCTCAGTTTTAACTGAACTCTCATTTCCTTCCAGCATATTACTTAAGAGGTCACCCACAGCAGGCGGTCTTTCCTTTATGTCCTGCTCCACTTGTCACCAGAACCATCTATCTGACACTCAGAATGTGAGATGACTGTTAAATGTGTCCTCATTCTACAGGGAGATTGATTATAAACTCAATTATGACTAGGGATTACATCCTAGTGTTTTTGATCCTCATCACCTTGACCAGTGCTTGCTCAAATCAACCCCACACAAACAAAGCATCTGCTATTATTCACTAACTAGTTCTTAGGGTGAGGGGTGTTCTTTTGCAGGATTGAGGAGCACAAAAAATTCCTGGGATTAACTGTTCTTTACTGAATCACTTCTTTATACAGAACAAACACTAATTTCCATCTTTATCATTATTAATTTGGATTATTAATATCGGTTCCCCATAGTTTTCTTTTCTCCACAATGGGGAAAGGGAGATGATTTCAACTTTATACAATGGTTAAGTACTACAGTTATGTTACTTAGAATCCACTAAAAAAATAAAATAACATCTGTCTAGTAATAACACTATAGACTATCCAGAAAATATTTATTAGAGTACCCATGTGAGAACAGAAAAAAAAAAAATAACCAAGCCAGAATCAAACTATTGTCAGAATCTCAATAGAATTTTCTTTGCTAAAAGGCTCCTGGAATCATACTAAATAAAGAAACTGATGGCCAGACAAACAAGAAATTGAGGACATTTATAGACTTAAGTATGTGAATTTTCCCTCTGTCTTTTTATATAGTATTTCTACAAGCTCTGCATGTTAGAGTACTCTATACCCACTTTTTGAAATTATCAGAATACTACTTTCCATTTCTATTCCTAAGAACATTTGTCTCTATGTTGGATCATAGACCCAATATCTCTCTTCCACAAAATTAAGTTAAAATTGAAAGGAATGCTACTTGGAGAGATATGTGAAGAGAATTAATAGAAGAGATTTGGGACATCACATTGTTGGAGGTGAGAGCTTAGAGAACAAGAGCCATCTTTGGGACAAGAAGACCTCTTGGTGAAACATGTAGAATATATAAAAACCTAGAAAATCATAGCAACAGGATTCCAAGCTGTGTCTCCTACTTGATGCTACTGATCTGAAAAGCAATTAGCCTATGGACCAAGAGACAGAGCATGAGTTTAAGATGTGTGACTATGCATCCCAGTTTATGCCTTTTGCACTGTATTATGAGCAGAACCCCTTTTCATTCACAAAGTACCCTAAATAGATGGAAAGCAATTGTCATGATTTCCTGACAAATATCAGTTCTTGGTAGAACTTCTCATTCATGCATGGGTAAATGTAAACATCCTGTGAAAATTTACTAAAGAAATAGAATGATGTCTTCTGTTGAGAGAAAGAGTATAAATGTGGAAATGATTTCCAATATGCATCAGAGGTGTTTTCCCCCCAAATAACTAATATCATCATCAGTAAAAGTTAAAAAGACATAGAAATACATGACAGAGGAAAAAAGTCCTAGAGAAATATCAGGTTAATATACAAAAATTGCTGGGTAAGACTGAAAGGAATAAATTTAAGGAAACTAATTATAAAAGCCAAATATTTCTTGGGAGCTAAGACAAAAGAATCGACACTGCATAAAATCAAAAATGTTATGTAGCTACAAACCTGAAAAGTTCTCTCTGAGAAAAACAAGTAAAAAATATTTTTTTTTTTAAAAAAAGTGAACAAGAAGCCAGGCAGAGTGGCACATGCCTATAATCCCAGTGGTTCAGGAGTCTTAGGCAGCAGACTCCCATATTTAAAGCTAGTTTCAGCAACTCAGAGATGCCCTAAGTGACTTAGCGAGACACTGTCTCAAAATTAAATAAATACATAAACAATCAAACAAACAAATAAATAAATAGACAGATGGGCTCTGGATGTGGCACAGTGGTTAAGCTTAAGCTCTCCTAGGTTCAATCCCTGGTACACACAAACAAAAAAAAAAAAAAAAGGGAAGAAGAAACAAAAGCGAGGATAATGCATTGCAAAGCCAAAGAAAGAAATATGAAGAATACAGCTGTATCTAAGGAAGATACCAGAATAATTGGAAAATAAATTAGAAAATAAGTTAACAATAGACTAAGGACACAAAGAATGTGCCATGTTCCAACAAAAAGAGATCTAGACCTACTCTGAAAAGTATTTTGATATTAAAAAATTTTATTTTTTTATTTTGGTACTGGGGATTGAACCTTGAACCCAGGGGCACATTACCACTGAGCTATATCCCCAGCCTTTTTAAATTTTGAGATAAGCACTCATTAATTTGTTAAGGTCCCTATTAGTATGAGGCTGGCCTCTAACTTGTGATCCTTCTACCTTACCCTCCAGAGTCACTGGGATTCCAGGTTTGCACTGCTCTGCCTGGTTTAAAAAATGTATATGTATTTAAACAATTCTTTGCAGGCATCAAGCACACACACAAAAAAATCTTCAAAGTGGTACAGAAATAAATATAAGGTCTTTGTCTTGCAAAATCTGGTAACATCTAGATCGGTGTTCCCCAATAGAAATTTAATGCTGGCCATATATATAATTTTAGATAAATTATTTAATAGCCATATAATAATATAAATGGGTAAATTATTATAATAACACATTTTATTTAACCTACTCTGCCTGAAATATCATGTCAATTTATAATTTATATGAAAAATTTAATCATATACACACATATATTTTTGAAATCCAGTGTTTTATGCTTATAGTATATCTCCATCCAGACCAGCCACATGTCAAGTGCTTAACAGCCACAAACAGCAAGTGTCTACCATACTGGATAGTGCAAACTAGAGAACTCAAGGAAAAATAATAAGCTTACACCCAGTCCTGCTGCATTTCATGTGAGATGGCAGCAATAGATGTGAAAAAGAAAAACATGTTCCACATATGTTCTTTTGGAGTCATTTAAGGGGAACCCTTTAGCTGATAACTCAGTATTCATGCATAGAAGATCTGGAGAAGGTAAGGACAGAAACACACTCTTTTATGCCAATTTTTCAATTTATTTTTTAAAAATAATATATGGAGCGCAGGCACCTAAAAATAGAGTGCAAATACCAGAAAATTATCACTGATAACAATGGGAATTCAAAGAAATTTTTCATATCTCTCCCTAGTTTTCAAATTGGTCCAATGAACATATGTTAAAAAACGTGATTTGATGTTAAACTATATCATATATTTGTTATAGAGTTGAGGTGTACGGGAAAGATGATAAACTTTGGGTTTCTGTGGAATTATACAATTATAGAAAGCTAAATAAATTATGATGAAATGCATACATTCAATACCAACTTACTGACTAACAAACCTGAATCAGGTGCAGGGCCTTGGACAGCTATTTCTAAACTGAGGGATATGAATTGTGTAAAGTACATGGAAATGTCCTGGGGTCTTTCGTTTATGGGTAGTTTCAAGGGAATTGAGTGATAGGTTCTCAATGGTGTCCTCATTCTTACTGAATCTTTTTGACCTTCTCACTTACAAAAGGATTCCCTTTTACAAGTGAAAGCTACAATGCCTTAATTTTGCAGATTTTGCAAGTTGGGGCAAAAGATCAAAGGATCCCCTCTAGGCAGCATCTCCTGTCCTAAGCTCAAATCCCTCAGAGCCCAGGTGAAAGTAAACAGCCATCTGAGGCTTACTCCATTCAGCTCTGTGCCTTATCTCTGTATCCATGTTAGGACTCAAGCTCAGAAGTGAAGATGATTTTTTTTTTCAGGGCGGGGGGGCATGAACTAACATGCCTCTTTGAAAATGAAGTCAGACTTCTCCTGACAGAAGTGAGTGATCTGGCTGATTGGCAGAAGAGTGAAGACGTTCTTTATCAATTATGCTATGCAGCAGATGCTTTTTTATGAAATATTGAGCTGAATCTGCAGCTCCAAGGTTTTGATACAAATATACTGGAGGCACATGTACAATGCAATGTACCCTGGAGATTATTAGGAATTAATAGGAGTAAATTAGTAGTAAATTAATCATAAAATAGTAGTGAATACTAGTAATTAATAATACTGAAAACTCTTTAAACTTGTGATTAAACTTTTAGATAGTCAGGGAATTCATCATATTTCAGCACTCATTTAGGGGAAACTTGAATCAAAGTCTTATGAATTATATAAAACATGGAAAAGTGAAGGTTGAAGGACACTGATAGACCATGGGTGGGCTGGGCAGGAGGTGCGCAGGACAGCTCACAGAGACATCAGCAAAAAATGGGCATGATCAATTTACCATTTTTCCCTTTGTTTTCTTCCCCAAGAAAATTAAGACTAACTCCAGATTACCAGAGGATCTTATTGCATCTTTAAAATAAATGTATATTTAGCATTAAAAAAATGACATGTAAATTGAGAAAAGTTTTCTCTGCCAGCTCAGCATGCTTGTGTCTCCCTGTGAAGTCAAAATGAAATCATTTAAACTTGACACCCATTATTTCTAAATGCAATTTATCCAACAAGAGAACTATTCTAGTATTGATCTCCACATAGCTATCAAGGTTGTTAAATTTAATTTGAAATTGGAATTCATCATAATACATTCATCCCAGAGGAGTACTAGTATAGAGCCACCTATCAGTCTACTAATTACATTGTTCAGACCCATTGGCTTGGATCCTGCATAGACATCAAACTCAGCAAAAGCAGTAAAGACTAAGAACAGCAGTAATAATCCTAAAGATAATAATCATAATTGTTAACACAAAATGGGTTTGTCTACTGACTGGACACTGTAGTAAACACTCTATGTGTTCTGCAAAATTATTCTTCCCAAAATCTGTATATTAAGGTTCTACTATAACCATTCCCATTTTACAGAGGAGACTATTGAGCTTTATGGAGATTGAGTACTATCTTCAAGGCAACAAGTTAATAAATGGAAGAGTGAGGAATCAAATTCAATTTTATTTGAATCTGAGTCCAGGATATTAAATACCATAAGATACAGCTTCCCTATCAAACATTTATGTTATGCTTTTGTTTTATTCAAAGTGGTGTGTGTGTGTGTGTGTGTGCGCGCGCGTGCGTGAGCACATGCACAGGTGTGCAGACTAGTGAAAATGCATGGGTGATTCCAATCTCCCCATAATTAACACAGTGCATTTATACTATGAGGCATCTGAATTGCTATTAGCACAATTTAATTGGTGATTAGGATGATGGTGATGCTGATTCAGACATTACCATCTCATGGGTGTTCCTAAGTATATAAGCTTTACAGGTGATAGCTGGCAAAATATTTTAAACTCCAAGTCATATTTCTACAGAACAACATGTTAGAAGGTACTGAGAAATAAACATGGAACAGAAATTTGGGGCAAGAACATGCAAATTCATGAATGTTAGACAAAGAAATCATCAGGGAAAAAAACAGAAAACATATTTATAGTCAGTAGACTTGGAGTTAGAGGCTCAACTATGACATTTAATAAATGGCTGATCTTTATTAAGTCATCTCTCTATAACTGGATCTCATTTGTAATGTGAAGCTCCTCTGGAATCTAAATAAGGAAATACATGTGAAAGAAGAGGCTACATAGAATAGCAGCATGAGGTCCTGGGGTTGCATGTAATGTGCATTGGGGGTTGAGAGGAATGAATCATTGAAGAGTTTTGAACCACAGATCATTCTAAATTGTTTTGAAGGATATTTTTCTGGAAGACAGAATCAGGGCAGGACAAAGCACAACAGGGGAATATATGAGTTTTAAATTTTAAAAAATGCATACCATATCACTTATTATCACCGTATGATTTTCTATAAAGGAATTACCTATTTATAATATTCCTTTGCAGTCTATTAGTTCCTTAAATTTGCAGAAGCCCTTTGCAAAGACATTATCTCACTAGATTTTTAGTACAGAACTCCAGAATGCACTTATATCTTGCAATAATATATCAGATGTTCACATAAATCCAGATATAATTTGATTGGTGAGTTACTTTCATTCTTCATTCAGCCAGTGTTGAAAAAATGGACATACACCAAAGTTTTCATTTTCTAGTTGAGAGTATTATTATTTAGGATTAAGTTTTTTGCATTAAGCAGAATAAACTGGCACCAACTAACCAAAATTCCTGGAATTTTCAGCCTTACTAGAGATGTTCTGGTCAGGCACCCTACCCAAGACTATCCCCTTTAGATACAAGAGCCAGAGGCAGTGACTGCCACAGGTGGCTTCAACCTGCAGTCAGGGAATAGGACATTTACTTAGACCCTCTGCCAGGGTGACACCAGTGAACAATAACTACATAACAACATGACTCCAGTTTTTTGATGACTAAATTTTGAATCCTACTTATTTTATTTAGAGATGATATAAGAACAGTTAGTGAGTTGGGCGAAGGTCACCCAGTATTTTACTGTCAAAGACCAGAATTCCATCTCTAGGTAGTAAGTATGGTGGTATAAGTATATAGAAGCAGGAGTCAAATGACTTAGGTTCAATTCCCAGCCCAGCTACTTCCTAACAAGACAATGGACACACTACTTATAATTCGGGAGCCTATTGCCTCAACCACAACTTGGATAGTCAACATAAAAAAGATAATGCATGTAAGGTGCTACAACCCCAAGTGTACCATATAGTATACTGTGTAATTCTTAATGTCTTAATGTATTATGTAATAATACATGATTCCATGTAATAATAATGTTATTTCTGTATATATACTAAATTATAGGGATAGTAAATTCTTGATAATGGAATCAATAACTCTCAAGGGTATACTACTTTTTAAATATTAGAATGCATCACCAAAGCTCAAGAACAACTTACTTTCATATAACTTGACAGTCAATTTACTTCAGTTAAGTATACACCTTGTGATCAATATTGTAGAGGCCAAAGAAAAAGTTATATCATGATTTCTGTTCTTAAGGGATGAAATAACCGATTAGAGAAACTAAAACACATGTAAATAGAGGGAGAGCTAATAATGTAAGATGACTATTAGTAAATACTAGGTCCTGCAGAAACAATAACAACTCTACCATTATCTGAGTATAGGAAGATGAGTGAGCTCTGGAATGGTGAGAATCTTATAAAGAGTTAAGAATTTGATTTTGTCCTGAAGGTTGATATAATATAAACAGGCAAAAAAGAAAGAGAAGTTAGCTCTTCTGATGCATCTCTTTGCTTTTCTCTGACTCAGTGGTTCCATTTGGGTTAATATGATCCCAGAAGCTCCCAGCAGATTCTTATCAGGACAGTTTTGTATTAACTGCTGACCTATCAGCAGGGAATACTGAAAGACATGCATGGAGTATAATTTTTCAGCAACTTCTGGGCAGGTGCTGCTGGAGAAGCATCTCCCTTTTAAATGTATCAGCACTTCCTCGTCTGCAGTGCATAAAAGTTACTCACAGTTTGTATCTGTGCCAGTAAGATGAAGGCAAAGCCTGCTCCACACACCAGTGGGAAGATGTGTGTGTGATTTCACCCTTGGAGAATTTGACAGAATAATCGACTTTGATGATTAATCCATTGTAACAGGAGGTTCAGCATTGGTGGAGATGAATTTTCTGCCTTAAGTGACTCTCCTGTGGTGCTGTATTCTTTAAAATCCTTTGGTAGTTGATATACTATAGGAAGGAGTAAGGTTGCAGACCTTGGGAAATCACTATGATTCTTTTAGGCTTGTGAAAAAGCACACGAGGTGGCTGTACGTTTTCTTTTGCAATCCAAAGTTGACTAAATCCAGAGGATCTTACAGAATATGTTCCTCTTAGGAGACACATGATCTCTCCACAATGTTTAGAAGATTTCCTGCAAACCATGGGGATCACACACACATACTAACACACACACACACACAACACAACCATGTTTGTAAATATCTTTGTTTATAAATAAAATAACACATACATATTTATAATGTGAATGTACACTAAACTTTCCTGTCATAACTTAGGTCCAAGAAAGAAAAGAGAAATTTGTTTTTCCTGCTAGCATCTCTTTTCTCTGCTCTCCATCCTCCAAAGTGGCACCTTATTTCAGATTCTGAAAACTTATTGTTTAAGAGCATAGTAACTCTGCCCTTGAAAAGAAAGATGATGAAGAACAAATGGTTCTCATGGTAGAGGTTGCATATGAATTAGCTGGAATGAATATGAAAATTACAGGTTCCTTGGCCTCAGCCCCAGAAATTCTGAATCAGGAGGTCTGGGCAAGGTCCAAGAAATCTACAGTGCTGTTCCCTGCTGAGGATTCTGAAGTGGATTGTCTGAGAACCATAATTTGAAAAATAAAAGAACACAGGGACTGAAGTCAGTCAGACAGAGTCTGAAATTCTAGCTCCACCTTTACTGGTTATGTGTTATTAAGCAAGTTCAATAACACAGATTATATTCAGTTTCATTGTTGTTCTAGAACATTTTTAACATCTGACTCTACCAAGATAACACATATACATATAAATTTCTATATACATTTATTTATAAATTCTACTGTCAGAGTGATATTAGTTACAAGTAGTGCAGAACTTACTCTTAATAATAAAATATATAATGCTCTTTACTGTAAATTTTCCATATAGATTGATTCTCATAGAATGCTTCATTGACTTTTGTCCAAGTCTCAGTTCCACAGCCAATCCATGGGTGATCTGAGGAACGAGCAGATGTTGGTAGCTGGTGGTTGTTATATTAACAAGCAGTAAAACAAATGAGAAATACTAAAAACACATCAGATCTCCACTCAGACATCAGTGATGTCACCAACTTTTTTATAGAGCTAGATGATAATTTTAAATATTGGAATATTATTTTCTTGAAAATTTTGCTATTCAACATTATAGTGGATATAGATAAGACTGTTTTGTTTAATGTGCATTCACCGTATCCCTTTATTCAATCTTCTAAATATGAAAAACAATAAACTGGTAATCTGATAAATCAATCAACTGATATCCAATTTGTAGCATTTGCCAATTTCCTTAGTGTAAATGCTCTCTCTAGGGCTGATAGTAAGCTATCAAGCTGAGGCCACTGGATTCTCACTTGGGAAGTGGTACACAGTAGAAGACCTTACATAGCATTTCTACCACACAGATACAATAGTAATAACCAACCTCAAAAGCATAGCTAGCAGTAAAATGAGGGAAAAAATTAGGAAGTGAAAGTTTCTGAATAATTATTATTAAAATATAACTTATTCAATTATAATCTTATATAATTTGATTTTAAATTGTGGCTATGTTTTAAAATTGGCTGGAGAAATTCCCCCAAATGTAGTGACCAGGTCTTGAGAGTTGGTATAACTAGCTTCTAGCCCAGCACCTCTGCACTGGTTTCCTCATAGAAAATACTGGAATAACACCATCTATTTCACCAGGTGAATTTGATGCGGGTCTGCCTTCAGTCTATAAGGAAGAATTTCCTTCTGCAATCTGCAGTCTGCAATCTCCCTTTTAGAATGTAAACTAACTGATGGCCTGGGCTTTGTTGCTCACCATCATGTCCCACTGCTTGTGACAGAGCTTTCACAGTACAGCAGCAGTATGCATTTGCAGAATGGCAGGATGGCTTCTTCCTCCTGCACAGGGGGTTCTTATTTCTCCCCTCTTGCTCCATCACTTATATTCTTTACCTTTTTTGTTACTACAACCCCTTATATCAACCTACTGGCTTCTCTCAAAGTCTTTTCCCATCCTCAAAAAACAAAGGTTCCCATCATGTGATCCCTAAACCAACAATCCTGCTCTAAGAACCTTCTTGGTTAACCAGGTCTGATTATCAGAAAAGGACAAGAGTGGGAAATAAAAAATGATATCAAGATTTTAAGTCAGGTGATTGAAAAGATAAAGAAAATGGGGGTAAAAACAATACCATAAGAACAATTAGGTTGCATCAGGTGGGGTGCTCACTCTCCACCCCTTAAGTGGATATTGATTGAATTCTCATCATGATCTTATGAACTGGTTGCTCAATTATAACCATCTTAAATAGGAAGCAACTAATTAAGGGCAGTTAAGAAAATGCCTGAGTTTATCCATCTAACATGTGGATGATATGAACTTTGGCTTGGATGGTCTGTTTGACAAACACTAGAGATACATGTGAACACACACACACACACACACACACACACACAGAGCTGTGTATTTTTAAGCATGTTGACTTTTAGGTTATGGCAGTATTCCAATATCTAAATTAAAATATATTCTCTAAGGAGGTCCAAAATAATAAAACTGATTACTAAGATAATTTTTCTCCATGCTTCTCAATTTGAAGACAGTTACTTAGAGATGCAGTTCTGTTGTCTTTTCATCAATATGAAAAAAATTGCCCTTCCTACCCACTTTCAAATTAGGCATTTTCATATGATTTGCTCTGGCCAAAAGAAGAAGGGCAGGAGTGATATACTCATTGACAGTCAATGGGCAACACCACATCCCTTCTCCCTAATAGGTGATCAAAGAAATCTGTGTTGATTGAGCTCAACTCTCCAGGATTTCTGAGTGAATGCAATGGACAGAACCTCTCTGAAGATCACACTAGACCTGCTGTATAACTGAAAATCAAAACTTGATTTTTCAGACCACTAAAATTTTGGAGTTGTTTGTAACTGTGGCACAGCAGACTATGCTGAAAACCACATAAGATTATTTTTCTATCTTGGATGGATCAGGAATGCTTCTTTAAGAAGGTGAAAAAATAATAAATCAGACTGAAAAAGAGCTTAAGGATTTTTTAAAACAATTTTTTAGTTGCATATGAACAAATACCTTGATTTTGTTTATTTATTTTTATGTGGTACTGAGGATTGAACCCAGTGCCTCACATGTGTGAGGCAAGCACTCTACCACTGAGCCACAACCCCAGGCCCAGGGATTTTGATTCTTATGATAACACTATAATTAAAGCTAACTACAAAAGTATATGACCAACCAAAATTAAGCAGACTTGAAATAGGTGGTTCCAAATTCCTATAACAGATCAAAAGGTTAGCATAGATTTAAAGCTTGTCCAATGCTTGCTTGGACATAGCAAGGTTTGTAAACCCCCCTAAAATGAAGATAAGTTTTGAGTTTCATAACGAAATCCAAAACCTTAGAAGACAGTTTCACATTTCATCCTGAAAGTTTCATACAGCTCAAACTTCTGTATCTTTTTCAGGTATCAGGCTACAGAAAGTTTCTAAAAATCTCCTTTAAATAAATAATGATTATTAGTATCATCTATTAAATTCAGTGTGCTGTGCTGTCCTTTGTGTACAAAGATAGTGTCATAGACCTAGTCTCAATTAACTACACGTTCTTGGTTGTTTTTAACTTCTGGCTGTTTCTGCACCACACTTTATTTTCCCCCAGTTTTTAAGTACTAGAAGTAGTGCCACATATTTTTGGAAGAATGGTTAGTTGAATAATGAAATCTAGAAGCCACAGAACTAAAATTCCCCTGGTATATGAATCTCTTGAGCTTGGCTCCTGGGTTTCCATGCCCTAGGTAACTTCCAGAAAAAGAAAAGCAAACATCAAGAACACCCTTCTAATTCTCTGACCAACTCCATTAAAATATATCTCTAAGGCCAGTAATAGAGAATATTGTAAAAATGGACAAAATTAATTTTTCTTGTTATTTCATAAGGTTACAATTGAGATTTCCATAGTGAAAAAAAAAATTGGTGGGTGAGTGACAATGTTCCATTCACTGATTTACTTTAACTCAAGGGCACAAATCTGTGAACCATAGCTCTTCTAAAATAACATTCTAGGAGTTCCTAGAGGCACATGAGAAAGACCATCTTTGTTCACCTTCTCCCTTTATCACCAAGAATGTAGCCGCTATTTGGTCATCTGTCACACCTATGCTTTGATACTCAAATTCTGTCATGGTAAAGAACAAATTTAATTAAAATACATCTCTACTGTGATGTAGAAGCTGTTCCCTCTGAAAAGAATACTAAAAAGGAATGTGGACATATTTTATACTTTTTCATCTATAATTTGACCCATAGCATATACTTGGAACATGGGCGGTTCTTCATTATTATTCATCAAAGAATGGTCTTCAACCAAAAATTTGACCTTTTTAAACTACGTACATTGGGTTATGATATGAAAGTGATAGTTTGCAGGGACAGGAAGTTAGTGCAGGGATATCAGTCATAATGTAACTTAGCTCATTGTTTCCTTAATTGAGAAAGTTTTGCTATAGAGCAGTGTTACTTGACTAAGCAATGCGCTTTCCTCAATAGCACATTTATGTTCGACACAAGTTTCTTGCCTTGTTATAGACCAGTAACAAAGAGTTCACCAGTGAGCAACAACCCAAGCTCACAACATGAACCTTGCCAGACTAAGAGAAAAATAGCCCCCAAAAGTGCAGATGGAGTTTGTAGGTGCTAGACAAATGTCATATTAAATAGGTATGACATATTGATTCTTTATAATTAGATATTTTCCTAATATGTGCCATTTCATGCTGTTGTCCTACACTAATTAGTATTTACACTCCCTTTCATTGTCTCATTTTTGGGACAATTGTACTTTCATCATTTAGTCACCTTACGTAGGAGCCCTCACTGGTATGTAGAATAAGAACTTTGATGAAGGAAACTCTATGAATAATAAAAAAAGAACTTTGGGGGAAGATATAATATTTTAGTTCCACCAAATAATAAATACAGAAACAAATAAAAAATGTTTATATTGTCTTAGAGTAAACTTTCAGACATTTTAATCAAGTTAACTGAAATGAATTTCATTTCCTCAATGATTTTACACAATAGCCTTCATTTTTGATTACTAGCATATACTTTTGCTCATCGATTCTGATTTTTGTGTTTTAGGAACTAAATAACATTGAAGTTGTAAAAGTCAGCTTCAGCTTTGTTGGGGGACTTATAATATTCACAAATCCTGTATGCTTAGATTTCAATCATTTCAAAATTTTAAGGACAGTAGAACACTTGACCACTGGACTTAAGCATCTTAGTTTTGGCTCTTTATCTTGTTATCATCTGGATGACTATACCTCACTTATTTAGTAACCCTAAGATTCAGTTCTCTATCAATAACTTACACAATAAACAAACACATATACACACTCACACATATGCTCACACTTGCGAGTTGCTATGAGGATTAAAAGTGTACACGGAAATGAAATTGCATGCAAATTAATTCATTACTAGGTCTGGGGCCTTGAAAAATCTCTGCCCTGTCACTCATTGGTTCCCTGGAGTAAAGGAGTGACTTTTCTACTTGGTGAGTTTGAGACAAGGAACTGTGTTCTGACCATGCCTCATTTTTCTTCTCTGGGAAGCCTTCTGGCCCTCAGAGAGCCCAGGGTGACCAACAATTGTCCATGCCACATGTGATTCTGAAGGTAAATTTGCCAAGTATTGAACACACTGAGGGAGCTCAGCTACCACATCTACATCATAATCTTTATTCACTTTAGTCCATTAAAACTGTTATTTTGATTTTCATTTCCCAAATGTCTTATTTTCCTCTCAAATGGGAAGGAAAAAGAAGTGTTATTCAATTTTTCCTGCAAACCGAAACAGAAATTAGTTTCTGTAGTAGAAAATGTAAATGACATGTTATATATTGATACCTTATCATAGTTTAAAACTGATTTTGTAAACATAAAATAATTTTAAACTTAATCTTATTTATGTCAAACAAGTGTAATACATTTATTTGTATTTTTATTGTAACTTTACCATGTTCCCCAAATATACACTACACTGAATTAAACATCTTCATATAATTTATTAATTTTAGAATCAGAATATATCAGTTCAGAAAACACATAAACAAGGCACTTAAACTGATTTAATGTGGCAACATATTTTGACTAGCTTTTTAATATGAATATCATGATTAAATCTTAATCCCTTAAAGTATATGCTGGCTTAGAGTTTACAAATACTCTCACATCCATGATCATTCAATCCTCTCATCTTGTCCTCCATTTGACCAGGCTGCCTGAGGTAAAGGGCTGTAGTCAAAGATATGATGACAACAGTAACTGACTCATAAGAGAATCCAACTTGCAACTTGAGCCTTCCTGGTGTTATGCACTAACCATTTGGCTAAATGGTCAAAAAGGAGACCTCATCAGAAAGTGAACTGGGATTCACACAAGGGATAAGGTGCCTTGTGGAGTTGAATTGTCGTCCACTTTCCCTTATGAGGCAGCACATCTTATCTAAGTATTGCAGATGTTTCTCAAATGACCTAATAAATATTAGAATATCATTGAGGTAAATGAGGTAAATATGTCATTGGAATCTTGCAGCCTTCCATAATTATATGCAACACATGAGCTCCCTATTTTCTTTCTAGCAAGCTAAACTTGGCTAGCTTGAATCACTAAAATGTTGTGACAATAGTCCTTCCTAAGGAAGCTGGGATATGTTCACCTTGACTAGGGTGGGCGTGGGAAGGGGTAAGCAGTTATCTAATTAACATGATATAGCTTAATTAATTCTGCATCCTCAGAGCACAGATGGAACTATGGATTTCAAATGTAAGCTATCTCATCCGTCAGGCTAGGACACTAGCCACAGAAGAAGGCATGGCATTTCATACAACCGTCCATCTTTTAAGCTGCATCTAATTTCCTAATATATTCAGGATTTAGTAAAAATAGTTGTTAAATTTTTTGTTGATTTAGAGTAGTCCAAATAAATATATAAAGGGAGAGTAAATATGCACATCTTGATTCCTGCTAAATTTTTAGTGGTGCAACAATCTCTATAAAACCAATTTGATAGTGTGAGGGTCTTCAGCAGGTTTGGAACAGGTTTGTCCAATGTCAAATGCAATATTAGGAGAGAGAAAGAGAGAAAGAAAGAAAGAGACATGTGGTGAGGGCTTTGGTGTACCTAAGGGCTGGTGTGGTTTGAATCCATCACTTGTGCCAAAGGAGAAAGAACATGAATTTGATTATCTGCTTGCCCTGATAATAGGGAGAGGTGCAACTTTAAAGCTGTTAGTAGTCAAAAAGGAAAAAGTTAATGAAATTCCCTGTTATACCTAACAATTATAAGGATGGGGGTGGTGGTGGTGGAAATGACACATGGGAAAATATACATATTTACATAGTATGCTTTCTGTGAAACTGACTCTTGAATATGGCCTGAGCCACATTGCCTTGAACAACTACAATAGAATTTTTATGCAAAGGGATTTTTAAAAGAATGAAATACTTAAAATACAAGCACAAATGGATCTATGTGTCCAATTAAACTAGGATAGGACTACTGAGGAAAGCATCTGCAGATATTCCAGATGTGCTATGTACTGAAGGCCCATCTTCATCTGAGGGCGGTGGACTTCAGTTAATAAGTTAATTCACATCACACAACCTGGTCTCGTGCCACACACAGCACAGAACTTCTGTCCATTTCCCAGACACACCAGGACCTAATGAAGCTGTGTGTTTGTGCATGTCAATCCCTTCTTTCTTTGTCAAGCGAATGAAGGCATTGATCCCCACTAAATCCTTTCAAGCAGTTAGTCCCACCATCTCCTTTGTTTCCATACTACAGATTTTCTCCTCAGTATATTCCACTGTAATTTCTATTTTCATATTTATCTATGCAATTTTACTCTTAAAATTTGAGGAAGAGGTCTAAAACATAAATCTTTGTGTGGATAGCACTAAGCATGGTGCCAAGTAGAAGTTGGTGCTCAATATAGCTTATGATGTTATCAGGTATTAATAAAATTGTTATTAATAGAACCATTCCTTCTTTTCTGAAATGGGAACATTTTCCTGTGTGATTCATCCTCTTTGGTTCTTAGAATCATACTAACAATCCTAAGTACCTTCTCAACAGAATATGACGGTTTGGGGAAAAAATTAAATTCAAGTAATATCTCTTTCTTCAACATTTATTTGTTGCTGTTGGTTTTTCAATTTCCATTGGAAGAGGTCTCAAAGAGCTGACATCATTATTTTAGATAGTACTAAATGATACTAGTTCGAGTAAGTTTCTTAGGAGTCCTACCTGTCCTAACCTTCTTTCCTAACATTTGTCCCTTTTGGTTCAATAGTCTCCAAGAGAAACAAGAAATAAGCAAGGAGGTGCCTTCATTTCTATCCCCTGCTGCTGACCTTGTTATCAAAAGTAAGAGCAAGATCTGGATTCTTCTAGAATCAGGGGAAATAGATGGAAGGGTTGAGGAGGGTTCCTAACTGCCTTGTACACATGTACACCTTCTGGGATTAAGGAGTGAAGAGTCAATTTTTTATGCACCATACTGAAACACCTGATTCTAATGTAAGGCAAAGAGATAATTTGGGGTGAAACATACCTGAATTGCCTTTAAAGAACATTCTGAGAAAAAACCCTGTTGGTAAAATTTGAGAGAAAATACCTATAACCATAAAAAGTATGCTGAAGCATGCTTAGGGAAAGATAGAAATGGAAAAGTTACCAAAGAACACATGGTTGACAGTGTCACTTCCACCCCATTTCAGAGTACAGTGGAACAATTTGTGATTTTTCAAAAGGCTTTTCACTCACATTTGATGTACAAGATAAATTTCCATGTAATAAAGGCAGTAAGTATTCTTCAGGGAAGACCTAACATGCTGCAGTAGCATACTGTGGCTAAAGCCTTAGCTATTATTTGTTAAAACCCATCTCTTACAATTAATGCATAGAGGATGCTGATAGTTGGAAACTCACTTGTTCTTCCAAACAAAACAAAACAAAGCAAACACAAAACAAACACACAGAAGCAGTCCTTTAAGAAGCTGAGCAGACACTTCCTGTCAAATAATGAACAACATTGTAAGTCGGATTTATTCATACTACAGCTGTGATTTGATAACCAGTTCTGTTTGGAATTTATTTGTGAAATGTCACACAATCCAAGATGTTTTAATTATGCCACATTTCAAGACTGCTGATTATAAAATGAGTGATCAAGAGTTAAATCAACTCAAGTCTAGAAAAGATGTAGAAAAAAGCACTGTATGGTGCATACCCATCAAACCTGGCGTGCCTGGTGGATGATTTCTGCTTAGGTTTAAACAGAAATGCCTCTGGCTCAAAAAAAAAAAAAAAAAAAAAAAGGACATCATTCCTGGAAAATTACTGCAGTTTCTAGTCACACACTTCTTCGAAATCTTCACCAGAAAGACTTTGTTTTCAGACAATACACATCTTGAGGAATTAACTTACATATTCCACAGTATTAAAGTATGCATACTTCTAACCATCTTATTGCTGTTTAAAAGCGATACTGATGACACATTTGAAGACAGTGCAGCATGAATTACCACCTTTCCTTTTGCAGATTTATTTCAAAGTATGTTAGCTTTTGTGAGGCAGACATTTTCATTTCTGCTTGATTCCACAGGATAACTTTACACAAAGTGGCAAGTTTGTTTCCAACAAATTTACAGAGAGGTTATATAATGTAGTTTTAGAATAACTCTAGTTTGATCACCTTTAATAGCAGACAGAAATAAAAAATAAGCTAAATGGTAGGAAATTTCACCTAAGATCAAATATTTTGAAGAACTTTATGTAATTAGAGTCAAAGAAATAGCAATAGAACTGACTTCATAATAGCATCTAAGAAGTTCCTGTCTTTGGCCAAGTACAAAATCTTATAGAATACTAAATTAGTTTGTCAGATTTATGAAAAAAAATACTTCAAATATTAATTAACAGCCAACTGTTCGGTTGGTTCTCTAGTTTGATTCCACGACAAAACAAGGAAAACCAAAATGTGGGCATGAGACATGGTTTCTATTTTTCTATAAAATCTAAAATGTTATTGATAAAATAAACTCATTCTTAACACAACTATCCTTAATAACAAAAGAGCCAACCACCACAGCACACCCACACAATTTATCAAAGAATTTTGAGAGGTAGGCCACAATATGAATCAATGGCAGATTACAGCAACTTTAAAATATAATTGTAAAAAGAGATTTCAAATCAGAACTGACAGTGACAAGGTCAATAAAAAAAATCACTCAAAGGAAGTCATGGTTGAAATTCTGGATGATATTCAGCTTTGATACAAGTTATAGAATGTAAGAAAAATCTATCAGCAGGTATCTAAAATGTATCATTAATCAAATAATTAAGCAACCAGTAACCAGGGCTATTTTCAGAATCAGATTTATACATGTTTCTCTAAACTGTAGAAACCTAGAAAATGTCTGCAAAAATAATTCTGGGATACCTGATTAATTCTGAAAATTACTAAAATCAATTCAGACTAAGTCGTTCCTCATTGAATACGGATAAAGTAACTTCAAAATCCATAGCCACTGGTTGCCACGCAACCTGCTATAGCATTATGGCAGAATAAGCTGGGTTTGAATTTTCTAGGCCCTCTTGCTTTGCCGACTTGATGTTTTGATACTCTAGTGCGTCTCAGCTAACTTCCATTAAGTAGCATTTTGTGGGGTAGTATTCCAAGGTTAAAATGATTAAATAACTTTTATGGTTGATCAAATATAAGCCCTTATTATACACAGTAGGCAAAAAAATCATACATTTTAATTACTTTGCTATCAATGATCTAGGTATTTACATTTCATTTTTCAATAATAATTCTGAATTTAGTAAAACTCTCAAAAAAACTTAAAATTATTGCCCTTGTTATAAACAATATTGAAATTAGGGTAGGATAACAATAAACAACATCCACAGAATATTGAGTGTTAAGTGTATTATTTTATGTCTCTGTGTAGCGAGTTTAATTTTTTCAATGTCATTAAATTAATTATTTGAGGGTTTGCATTATATTTCTCACTTTGCAACCATGCACAAAATAAAGAAAACTGATCAATATTTGATCACAGTTACAGTGCATTAATTCAAAGTTAATTTTCAGTAGAATCACTGCCATTATTCACTTTTGAGAGATGTTAAAAGAATACGAGGAAAAACATCCAATCTTTGTAGAAAGGAAAAGAAGACATATTTTTAAAAAGGCTTGAAAAAGTAATTAAGGAAAAGAAAATCCTTTTAAAATAACAGTCCTAAATATGTGTTTAAAAAATACCAATGAAGCTTTGTGCAAATATGAATTATTCTTTTATAAAGAAAGAATCAGAGTAACCAAAATCTCTTTAATAAAATCATCTCTTGGAAATCCACTTATTATCAAAATGGAAAGCGATTTAAAATCTAGCCATTAACCTCTAGCACTTATGTAAAAGCAGATTTATTAGAATAGGAGAGAAATACCATTTTAGTAATTTACACTATAAATATTTCAAAATAAAAATATTACCCTTCATTTATTACAAAGGAGAGTGAATATGTCAAAATTCACTCACATTTAATTTTAATGGCAAGATGTTCAGATAATTACACCTTATAGAAAGACCCAAATTTGCAATTAAGTCCAAATAGATTTAATATTGCTTATGCCTGACATTAGGTAAATTAAACTGCAGATATCTTTTAAATAACTTATGTGTTCATTTTTACTTGCATAGTCCTAAAATCCATTGGCTTAAGTAAATGTATTAAATTGCATCTTTCCAACCTCTTTCAGGCCCTCAGTATAATCTAGTAAGGAGAGGAGAAGATGGTACTGATTTTGATTGCATGGAAATTGAAAACAGAAATACTCTAGATGAAAAGATACTCTAAATCAAAATATCAGTGTACAGGTAATCTAAAGTACAGTGAAACTGGGGCTTTTTAACCTCATTACAATAATTAAGCTATATAGTTTTTATTGTTTTAACTATGTAAATAATGTTTATGGTCATAGAATTATCTATGTTTTGTTTTTATAACTTATGTTATCAAATGTTCTTTTATTTTACTTTTTGTATACCAGATGGACTTTCAAAATATCTAAAAGCTATCAATTGTTAAAGCAAATTTTTCCAACTTGGGAATATTTCATTAGAATAAAAATGCCTTGAAGTAGTAAAAATACAACATTGAAAACTTCCAATTAATAAACTCCATTTTATGTTGAATAAACACTAGTTGGTTCATTGTCTATGAAGGGACAAGTAAATATCTAATTATTTATACTAACAAATTATCCTTGAATCTAAGAAAGTGATAAAATTTTCTTTGAGATAAGAAGTCCTGGAGTTTTAAAAATATTTGATATGCATTTTTAAATCCCTCTGGCATCCTCCGAGATGTATTTATCATGTGTGACACCTCTTCACCTTTCTTCTTGCCAACTTTCCTAGTATCTCTTCTACTTTGAGAGCCCCTGGCCTAGTATACAAGAAAAAAAGTGATCAAGATCAGATTTCTTAGTGAAAATTTGGAAAGGATAACCTGGCTCATGATTAAGGAAATAGTAGAACTAGTATTCAAAGGTAATTAGAACTGATTTCAATTCAAGCTGCATCAACAATTTATGCTAGGTACATACTATTTGCATAGATCTAAATTTGGCTTTGTGAAAGATATTAGAGAAATATAAGAGAAAAAATAATATGCTGCAGGAATGTATCATGATATAGGGGAGCATGATTCAGATATTCAAAATAGAAATTTAGGGATTAGCCTAACTTTCTTCCCTTGTTTCAAGATAAAACACCCAGTTACAATTACCAGAGATGAAGATATTCTTCAACTCAGTTCTTACACAAGACTTTCAGAAAACGAGGGACACAGCTAAGAACAATAGTAGATTGAACAATGTAGTCTGAAATTAGTTTAGTCATTCCTGTTTAGCAGTGTTAAAAAGTGTGAAATCTGGGTTCCTTATTTGAAGCAATACCACTATCAAACAAAAAGACAATTTTTAAAATTGTAAACCAGAGATAAATTTTATAAAAATTCATCAATATTTTAATGTAAATACTATAGGATTCCTGGGGAAATTACATTATCTAATAGGAAATTCAGATTTACAAGCTAAAAAGAGCTTGAAGTAAAAGTTTAAAGGATATATCATCAAACTTTAAATAGGCCTTTCTCTGGCCTGGCTAAATTACTACACTTCTTGATGCTGTTTGCTCCTCATAGCAATTGAAAGCATATGTAATTTAACAGCAGGCCTCAATCCTTTAATAAGCTGTCTTTAAAATACCTTACATGGATTACCTATCTGTAAATCTGCTTCCCATGCAGAATGTGACAGCATTATGGAAATTGTTAGTTCAGTAAAGATGGCATGTACCAAAGGGAAGTACATCTGCACCCTGTAAGATTATACCAAACATTGCAAGTAATCTTTCAGCATTTATAATCCTGCAAAATGCATAATTAAGATTAAGGGTTCATTCCAACCTTTATTATCGACTGTGTATTTCAAATTTAAAAAGTGGGTAGAACATAAGTAGAACTATTAAGTATCATAGTTAAGATTGCATCTTTTATATTACATGAAGTTGTTTCTATCTCATAAACTCAGATTATCCACGTTTGTTAGATTAGTAGATAATCATGTGTTCCCCTAAAATAAAATATAAATATTAAGATCCAAAGGTAAAGAGATGGATACACATTTGGTTTAATTCTCCCCTTCTAATTTTGAATCCTAGAACTTCTGATAAACAAGTACATATCAAGTTCATCATACCAATGTGCTTATCTGATATGCATTTATAGATTATCAGTCACCAACAAATTCAGGTAGGTTAGATCATTAGATAGAACTACAAATCTGTAAAAATGAACAGCATATATTAATTTATAAACATAAATTCAAGTTAAATCAATAAAAGATATTTGATCAAAGATACTGATCATGTCTCTTCATGAAACCAAAGACAAAAAAATGTCTTGCTGAAATATAAAACCAGAATCACTTTGGAATCTTGAACAGAAATTGGAAGTATCAGAATCCAACTGTTCTTCACAAAGCACATACTGGTATATTTGATTTCTGTCATATTTCAGACTAAGCCTGTGCCAAAATTATACATAGAAATTGCTTGAAACCATGTTGTTATTAGAATTTATCAATACAACAAAACAAAATTTAAAGAAATATAATTTTAAGTCACTCCTGAAGAGATTTTACCAAGCTGAAGTAGAATAAAAGTATTTCATATATGTGTTTTCTGACAATAAATGAGAATTTAAAAAGATGAAGCCATTTTTTTGGTCACCAAGTATATATGCAATATTTTTAAACATTAAATACTCGGTGACCAAAAATACTCTCTTGTAAATAATTAGTTCTTCAATTTTTAAAAACTTTGGTGGCAAATAAAATGGAAGTAAATGGGCCTATGAAGCTTAGAAACGAAAGTCTCTCCTAGTCATAATTCTCATTTTCAAACCAAGTAATAAAAATTCTTAAATTTTCTGCTGAATATGTATGTTGAATGAGAGTCACACCTTATTATACAGGGGTCAAAGGAAAGGAATTAAAGAAGAAGGATGGCCATGATCATGTGAAGATAAATTAAGGATTCTTGAAAGACTTAATGGATTAGGTGGGCAATCTCTCCTCCTCACTCCCCAGGGCATGACCTAAGACAGATCTATGCCTACAGTAACCTGCTGAGAACCACAGGATGGGGAAATGAGTAACCCAGACAGGGAGAGAGGACCTGGTCAATTCCCAGCCTACTCTTTGGGTTCTGTGGAACTTCTTGGAAAGAAGGTACAACTATGTCTGCCTATTGTTAAGTTCACAACAGAGATGTAATGTTAATATTGAACCAATAGAGATGAACCTTACTTGATTTCACAAAAGTCATGGTTATAGAAATAACGTAGTGAGAGTATAATTTGGACTTCTGAATTAAAGATAAAAAATTAGCCAAATATTTTGCAGAAATCAAGAATATCACATTTTTTGATAAATTTGATTGTTTGAATTTCCACACATTCTGTAAAACCCTTCTCTTCCCTTATTTCTATAATGGAATCATCTACTCATTGGGAAGAAAAATGAGAAGTTAGTTAACTTCAACAAAAAAAATGACTTAAAGGTAAAAATGCATATACTACATGTTTATAGTGCCTTTACAAATTTTTCTATTAATGACATTTGAACTGTCAGAAATAACCAGCAAAAATAAGATATTAGGCACCTTCTTATTCTTTGTTTTTGAAGTGATGAACTATTTTCATCATACATGATCCTTCAGATTCCACTGAATGTGGTTGGTATCTACAGTAATAAAACAAAAACCCAACTCTCATCATCATCCAGATGTGACGCAAGTATAAACATGAACTTCAGAGCTAACCTACTGTTGTTGTCCTGAACCCAACAGATTTAATTAGTGGATTTTCATCAGTTAAAGAGAAAGAAGGATGAATTAAGTTTAAAAATCAGTTTCAGGGATAGCAAAGCAAAACATAAATCATTCTTTCTTAACTCAAATATTTTGGTGTGATATAAAAAGAACCTTAAAGTGTACATAGAATCTTGAAAATATACTTTTCTTTTCTTCACCAAAGTCTTTCATGAATACATAGTTTCTTGGAAGAAAAGTTAATTTAATCTAATGCATTACCAGAAAACATAATAATGAAAGATGAACAAGAATCTTCATTTCTTAGAAATATGATCATATCACTTGTTTTATTGATTCAGTTATATTTGTAAAACTGGCAATATACATGATTCAGTGTTGATTTGGTGAAGACTGACCTGGATTCAAATTGTGATTGTATTTGGGATTTTTTTTCCTCAATGACAAAATAGGGATAAAAAGAGTACCTACCTTAGAGGATTCATTTATAAGAGAAAAGAGATAAAGTACATGTGAATTATGTAGATTATCCAGACTCAAAGTCAATCCTCAATAAAAATTAGTCATTATTATTAATATTCTAAGACACAACTGACAAAGATATATCTTTGAAATTTGTTCTTAATTTAACAAAATAGGGAAATATCTTAATGATTACTGTAACTTTTAAATGTATAATTTTATATTCAATGACCTATTTGGAGGTAAGTTCAACTTCCACAATGGAAATTTAATCATATCACTTAGTAACTAATTCATTTAGATATAATGAAAGGAAGATTTAAAGGCATTTTAATCACATACTCAGAAATATTATGGGTAATACTAAACATGGATTGACTGTTCATCAGCTGCCAGGCATTGTGATAAGGACTTAACATGAAATATCTCATTTAATTTTGTACAACACTCTTTTATTAAAGAGTTACTATTACATTTTTCATATTTTAGATGGGAGACATGAGTCTCCATGAAGTAAAATGAAAAAATGAATTGTCAAATGTTTTCATGGTGGAATGGGTCAAGAAAAATTAGCCACATTAATTGTTCAGTGGAGATATTTTTTTAGAAGCACGTTTTGATTCCTTTCCTATGTATTTTTTAACCCAAAGAAAACTCTATATTTGAATCACTGAAAGAATATTGAGATTTTTTTTAATTGAATAAAATGCCTCTAGGCACTTAAGAAATAAATTGTGGATAAAATTAGTAGCAACAAGTAAATCTTATGGCTATCTAGAAAACGTGTGGCTAACAATTTGTGTTCATATAAAATTAATGATAAAATTTGATTTATGATTATCATATGTAGTACTTTCTTGATTTTCAGGGTTTTTTTTATATGTATGTGTGTATATCTTCTTGGTCTCAGTATATTTGGCTATCATTTCCTAATTATGCTCTTATAAATACTGGGCATAGAGCATGGTGAAGGTAAGAGACAACAATTAAAAAAATCATTGAGACCTTAGGTGAGGAGTATCACTAACAATTTCATTTGTTTCTCTTTCTCTTTCCTCTTTTAAATATAACGTTGGATGGATTCATTCAGCAGAAATCTGAAAACTCTTAGATACATCCACAGAAAATAAAACCTCATAGCATCACTTGCAGAATGCAGGAAAATCAATCTTATTATAAACATTTAATCATAAGGCCCTTTACTACATGTTAAACACCACAAAGTTTTCAGCAAGCTGGTAAATAGCATGCACCAATGCAACTACCATTTGACCTTATAGTCATAATTGTTTGTGTGAAAGCAAAACCATTGTTCATGGGCATCAGTTATTTCTCCATAGACTTAATTGCTCAACCAAGAACCACTGGTTTTCATAGCAGAGGATTGGATCAGTATTCTATTTCCATTGTCCATTTGTTTAACTCCAAGCTGGGTATTTATGTAACACTTTTATAATGGAAAAATATAATCAATAAAATAAACTTTATCCCTCTAATTTGTCCATTCTTTTGTTTTTTATTCCAACCCAAGAGAAAGAGCGCATGCCCACCATTGTTCAAGTCCTTCTTGTGCCAAGCTTAGACCAATTGCAGTAGTTGCTCACCTGATACTTCTGTCTACTTTTCCTTTGCAGCCAGTATTTTACCCTACTAACATTTTCTGAGACATCACTTTGAAAACATCCTTCTTCTGTGTAGAGAGAATTTCCAAAGTTCTATGGTTTATGTTAATTTCAAAATTTCTCACCTAGTACTACAAGTCTATCACATTTATCTTAGGACTATCTTCCTTAGGACTATCTGCCTTTCTTTCCTCTCCTATGCATCCACCTTCTCCTCCACACAGAAAAATGTGGCATTTCTTGAATACAAAGAGTTTTGTCTTGTTTTTCTGCATTTCCTTACAACAGATTCCAGAGTAAGCATCCTCCCTTTCTGGGCTTATCCTTACTTAAAAGATAAATGCCATTCCAGCACTTCAGCTTTGCAAAGGCATTAGTTATTTTTTATTCCCTTACTTTCCTACAGAAGGCGTCCTGCATACTTCATGAAGCATACTACATTGAAATACATCCTTCTGCACATCCTGTTTGCAGAAATATGATCATATAAATTAATAATAAAATAAAAACAATAAGTTTGAGAGCCTGTTTTGAGCCTGTACCATGGCAGTGATCTTTAAATATTTATATTATGATTGCATACCCCATGAGCAAAATTTGGGGCATGAAGTCCATCATATAGGTATGTTTTTTATAAATGATATGTGCATTTTATTATATAAATACATTATAGTCATTATAGCATACACATTTTTAAAAAGGAAATAATGAATACAAATAGAAGTTTTAATAATTTCTTTTTTAGAGATGCATGCTGACTTTTAAGACCACTATTCTAGATATTAGCATGATAAAAAATTAATCAAACAATTTTCAAGACCTTAATCAGCTTATAAGCCAGATGCAAAGATTCTGTAAAAATTAAATGAAACACAATTTGATAAGTGCATAATAGATTCATGATTTTATTGCTTGAGTCTACCATAGGCCTTAAAACAGCATAATGTGCACAATTCTGATATTTAATAAAGATGTTTTTTAAATGAATGAAGATTAAGTTTTAATCTACATATTTTGCCTAAAGGCAATTTAGTTTATTACTTGGACAGAATTACAATTTGTATCTTTATTATTATTTACGAATAAAAACATGGTTGCATGTCCTTCTCTGATCTTCACAAAAGTTGTAGAAGAGAAACTGGGTAGGAGAATACAGTTTGTCAATACTTCGTGCCCACAATGTGCCAGGAACTATTCTAGGTACTAGAGGAATAGTGAACAAGTAATGCAAGTTACTGTTCTTATGAGGTTTCTAGATAGATAATACACAAGTCAAAAGAATTAACATGATATTTTCAGAGAGTAAGTGTTAGAAAGGACACAAAACATTGTGATAGAACATCAAATTATCTGGAAAATGTGGGTAAGAAGTGACTGGCAGAAAAAGAAAGCACTGTCAAGAAGTCTCTCTGGGGGTATGAACACTTGAGCCACTCCCTATGATTTTAAGGAAGCAATTCCATGAAGATTAGGGTAAGGAATATATATCGGTGAGTACAAGAAATTAAAGAAGTAGGAATAAATGTCAAGTGTTTGAAGAACAAATGGAAAGATAACACAGCTGGTGGTGGTGGGTGTAATAACCATGAGAGGCTAACAAGAATTTTAATCAGTGACTTCAGAGTTAGACAGATTGGGGTCAAATACTATTCCTCTGTCAGTTCTGAGATTTTGATTTTGTAAAAGTTGCCTGTAGACAAAGGTTAATCAAAGTCTTTTTGTTTCCTTTTGCTTGTTAAATTATCTCAGGCTTAATTTGATAATCCAGTAAAAGTTGCAATGTTAACTATATTACTTGGTGATTTGTTTATGGTTATTGATCAATTGCAACATCTGAGGGGAATGTAAGTAAATTACAGTAGGTGATTAGGAAGCTATGGTTTGGGCTTTCTAGAGTTTGATGACTCATAATTGACATATCCCTGGAAACTCTGTACATGAATGTTTACAAGCGGTATTGGTGCCTGTGGGTCATGAAACTTTGGATTTAGAACTAGTGCGTAACCCCTTGCACCTAAGTCACCATGCAGGGAGATATCTCGTGGGCAGATGAATGAACTGTTGTATGGACTCCTGCAAGGATGACCATTGAGCAGTAGTCCTTGGACACAAGAAAACCCTCTGTCCGATGACTGACTGCACCAGTAGAAATTGTGACAGATTTTTAAGTTGGAAGTGTTGGCTCCTGCTGGCTACTGCTTACTAAACCTATTTCCTCAACAGTTGAGTGGGATAATTTTAAATAGAGCTTATTTTAAGGATTAAACAAAGTGTATCATTTTGGCATAGTGCTTAGTGCAGCATAAACATCAGCAAATGATTGTATAACCATCAGTTATTTTTATGATTACCCTTATTATGTTTTTAAACATAAGGAAACCAGCTTAAAGAGATAATTTGTTTCATGGGGGTAAAATAGCTGGGCAAAGTCAAAGTGAAGACTGTAACCTCTCAGGCACCATCACTGAGAACTATACTGTGTGCCATTCTTGAACCACTATTGTAAGGCTATTCAAGTTCCCGTGGGTATTCTGTGGTGTGCAAGAGACAGAGATGTTTAAAAGCTTAGAAGTACTCTTGCCTCCTAATCACAAATTGACCTAAAAATGGCAGTGAAAGGGTAAATACAGGAATGATCAAAAAGCTAATGGGAAAAATCATCTATTTTACTTGTTCTCTTACAATCCTCATGTTCTAGATTATTGACAGCTATCTATCTCTGATCCATCTAACTCTGCATCGAAGTCTCCAAGTTAAAGAGAAAAATGTCTTTCAACATGATGATTGGTTTGGCTACAATCATGTTGTGAGCTGTTGGAACTAAATGACACCAAATATTCCATTTCTGTTTAATCAATAATTTAAAAAAATTATTGCAGAAGATTTAATTGAGAGTATTTAACACAATCATTATCATCACCATTATCACTGCCATTACCACCACCATCAACTTACTCATGCCTCTGATTCAACAGCTTTCATCTTTTTAGGCAGAAAATAATGACAGAGCTGTAACTGCTTGGCAAAGAACTGTTTTCTTTTCTTTCTTTCTTTCTTTTTTTTTGAATGAGCATCCTAATACCTGAATAATAATCCCAGTAAGGAAAAAAAAAAACTGAATTGTATTTGGTTTGTGTGGATGTCAGCAGAAATACTTATGTGAATTTGGTGTTTATTATGATTAGTTCCTTTCAATGGGCTAGCATATTGTAATAACATGTCTACAAAATGTTGAAGAAGAATATTCTAACGTTTGAGATTATAACACTGTTACGTTTCAAGACTCTTCAAATTTCAACAATTATATCAACATCTGTATGTTACTGTCTTTTTTTTTAAAAGTATGATGTATGTTTTGCCATAATGTATGTTAGAGGTACAAGATTGATGGACCTGGCTGAGGTTGCTAGAGAAGAGTTCTATGAAGAAGTTATACTTTGCCTGATGGAGATAGGAAGAAAGTGTAAGAAATCCTGAGCTCAGGGGAAGAGGAGAGACAGATGGTGAGAGCAAGAGAAGTACATAAGAGGTGAACAGCGTATACAAGGACTTTGGTCAGGACAAAACCTGATCCACATGAAGAATGGTAAAAAGGTCAGCCTGTGTGTGAGGGGGAGACAGTAGGACAGTGGGACATTAGGGACAATAAAGTCACCATGTTGGAAATTCATTTGAACACTGATAAATATTGGTTAGGAGTGTGCTTCTTCTGATGACCCTCAAAATAAAATATTTCTAAGAGTAATTCATATTTTCTATGAACATTATTGATAATTGTTGCTCTGTGCATGATGGACAGTGAGAATAGTATCATATATTTATAATGATGCAGGCTTTTTGCCTGACCCTAGAAAATAATGTCAATTCAAATATATATACCTTAAAAAAATATAAGGGAATAAATAATGTTTTCCTCCCTGGTGAATTACAAAGAATTTTCTATGCTATCAAATTTATTTTCAACAAAAGGAACTATGATAGTGTCTAGATCAAATAAATAGTTATAGAAAATTTAAATGTCTTGCTCAAAGTTTTATATTATTTACTCCCATTAATATTTCATCTTTTCCATCCAAAACCTTGCTTAAATTTTATATATTATACATATTCTATAAAATTAAGCAATTAATGCCAAATAATATGTACAACTTTTGTTTTAATTGAACCAGTATAATAATATTCCTCATCAATAAAACTACTCTACATTTGTAACATTATATGTTTACATTTCCCTTTAATACTTTGCTATTTTCTTAATCATAAATTTCAAAAACATGTCTAAATTTATTAATCAAAAATCCCTTTAATTCTCATGATACATATCATTAGAAATCCTTATCAATTTATATTTAATTGGTCTAATGTTCTTTTACTCTTTTATTGAATTTTATCATTAACCATTTTTATAGGCTCTTCATAACTTAATAATTTTCTATACTTTCATTATTTTAGGTGGAACATTTTATAAAGTTGAGTAGTTCAACCATTTAAATACTATTGATTTCATCTGCCTTTTCAGGTTATTTATGGATCCACTTTCTCTTGAGTGTTACTTTTTCACCTGATGAAACTGTAAGAGCACCTTTGATTCCACTTACCCCTTTTAGCCAACATTAACTCACTCAGTTTTATTTTCTTTTTTGCCCTTTCTAGCCTTTAAAGCTTAAAAATGTATATTCAATATACTATGTATTCATCTTTTATTTCTTTTCCCTCTCCATTTCCATAATGTTTCCATTTTATGTTCCTCATCCTTGATTGATTCTCCCATGCCTTGTCTGTTAAGCAGTTACACACTTCTAGTTTGACATGAAACTTATAAGCAGTTTCAATTTTCTTCCTGTTCAGGAACTCCAGTTTTCTTCTGATGGTCCTACCTTAGATTTTGATATCAATTTCCTCATCTTATCTTTATTTTTCACTTATATATTCAAAATAAGTGTCTACAAAATCTAAATGTTAGATAAGATACTTGGGGATGGTTTTATATCACTTGGACATACAATTATACTGTGAAAAACTAGGACTGTGTTACTGTGTGTTTTATTCTGGTTTGTTTATTTGTAAAGTTCATATCTTATTCATAAGTTTCCATGCAATTTAAACCCCATAAGTAATTCCTTGGCTTCTTGGCTGCTCGATTCTAATAGCTCATGGTCAATGTGATATCTTTAAATAAATAAGTGCCAGTAGTTTTATATCTATCTGAATTGTGAAGATCCTCTTATAAGTGTATATTTTTAAAGTGAAATTCATCTTAGGTGGTGTAATAGTTATCACAAACGACTGCTCTAACAAATATGCACCAAAGCAGGTACTGGCTCAAACACAAAGGAAGCACACTAGAAGGAGTCACTGAAATGCTTCCTGAACTGCTCTGGAGAAGGGAATAGGTGCCAGTGTGACCTTCTTTCATGATGCCATTGAAAAACCAAGGATGATGGAAACATGGGGCTTCCAAAGTCATGCAGGGCACTGTATCCACTTTAGCCAGTCAGAAGAAACTCATAATAGAGAAGCACATGACCTGGAGCTAGTAAACACTGCTGCTACGCCCATTCCACTGGTAAAAGAAGTCATATTCCACATCTAACTGCAATAACTGCAAAGGACACTGGGAAATTTGGTCCAGCAGTGTCCATAGGAAAGAGGAGCCTGGAATTTTGGTGTACAGCTAGCAATATTTGCCTCACAAATCAAAGGAAATATATATTTTTCCCAGTTACTGGCAGAGATTGAAAATAATAAATCCAAAACTGAAGAGAACTAATGAAAACTAAAATGTGTGTTGGGGTTTTTTTTGTAGGAACTCTTTTAAGGTTAAATCTTGTCTAGAACTGCCTCATGATTTTTAAACATTTTCATATCAATATCTTATGCTAAATATGAATGTTAAAATTTCAAAGAATAATAGGGAGGGAATATTTATTTGTCTGAAAAGCTGTTGTACTATAAAGTACTTTGTACTATCTCTAAGTTGCACTATATAATATTGGAGACATAAACATGCAAAAAGAAAAAAATGAGCTAAGAAAAATGTCTGGAATTAGATTATCTAGATGTGTCTCAGACACATGTTGTTGAGTTGGAAGAATTGAGCACTTATTTTCATATTCTAATGCCCTTCACATGAACTTGAAATAGTAGAAATAGGAGAGTCATTAAGATAAATGCAAAAACTGAAGTCTGCCAAAATTTGGTTCCTAAGAAACGCTATTAGGGCTTACCATTCAAATTATGGAAGACACAGAAATATTAGGATCACTATGACTGTCTCTGAAAATGGAGAGGAAATTATGATATAACAAAATATATAGAAACTTGGGACTGGAAATTGAAATGGCTACTTACTTAGCTGCCTTGGTTGGAAGGCTGAACAAAGAACTGAAATAGATTTCAATTTAATGCATTTTCATAAGAATGGGAAGTGTATACATCTAATCTTTCATCACACCTGTGCACTAACTATCCTATGGGACAGTTGGGAGGACAAATGATATTGAATATACAAAGTGTTGTAAGCAACTCAGTAGTGAACTGCAGAAATTCAATGCAATTTAAGGCATTTATTAGTATTACAATTAAGATGACTATCTCAGTTTTCCAGTTGGCCCTATATGAGTTTCAGTATAGCTCCCAATCAAAACTGGAGTTATTTTGATTTTTGTTTTGAGGAAAATTACAAAATTATACTTGTAAAATTACAAATTTTCATGAAGCTGCCTGAAAGGTTTACTATCTCAGAAAATATAAGAATTCTCTGTATTATTTCAAGGATAATGAGTTTACTTAGTCTGAATTTGCTCATTTATTTTATATTCCAAATGAAATATTTCTTTAGTTTTTAACAGACACAGTTCCAGAAATATATCAAGTGCTGGGTAACCTTGTGATGATAAAGGTATGCTTTCTACATCTTCCTTGAGTTAGACTGTATGCCAATACACCCAGAGTGGAGCTCAAAAGTTGTAATCTGCCTTTCCACTGGGTTTCAAGATGTAATAGTAAAACCCCATAAGACTCACTAAGCTAAAATAAACAGAGATATCAGGACGTTGTTGGAAAAAAAGCCAAGTTTGTTCCTCTCAAAATCTGTCACAAAAATATCACTTGTGAAAAAAAATGCTTCCTTTTTTTAAGAGTAAAAAATATTTTATGATTGGAAATGAAAAAGAGGAAAACAGACTATAAATCTTCAGTAAGACATGACCCTAAGAGATGTTTAAGAGTTTCATGAAGACAACTCATGGTCCATTTTTTGGATTTATTTCTCTGGAAGTTTCGCATTATCATTGATAATGTTTTTTATTTTACTTACTTGTTTAATGAACTGACTTTATAGAATTCTATGCTCATGTTAGCGGCGAACCACATGTAGCTAATTCAATTTAATAAAAATTTAAAATTTGGTTTCTTAATCTCATTAATCACATGCCAAGTACTCAATAGCCATAGGTGGCTAGTGGCTATCACATTGGGCAGTGCAGAAGAGAAGACCTTTATTACCACAGAAAGCTTTATTGGACAGTTAATCCAATGTATATTGTTTTTTATTATTTTTTAAAAAACATGGGCTTTTATTATTTTAAGAACATGAAGTCCAAACTATTCTGAAAGGAAATTCATGGAGGTAGATTAATATTGAAATTATTTTCCCATCTGATGCATGTTGGTATATACTGCATAATCAATGGTGTCAATAATAAAAGTGTTATTCCATAAATAATTTTTGAGTGGCTTCATCAATAAAATCCCACAATCTTACCTTTCTGATTGCAATAGGTAAGTTCTTCTGTTAGTAGAGACGGAAAGCATCAGACAGAATTGCCAGGATAAGATTAAAATTTGCCACTAAGTATTAGGATTAAGGACCACACTTTGTGTATTCTCCCTGTTGAATCTATTTTATTAACTCCATTTACAGATGGGGAAACTACTAAGAGTTAGTACCTACCATAGTGGCTTCCCTACTTCTTTAACAGTAAAAATTGTGCTCTTAATTTAGTTATTTTGCATATGATTTTAACAATATTGAAAATCAAACCTACCAAATTTTATTTGGACTTAGCTTTTGTTTCAACTTATCCCAAATTCTCAGCATAATGAAGTGCTAGCTCAGAGATGACCTAACAGCTGCCTATTAATTTTGACCAAATTGCAGTATTTCCTTTTGGCTTTGTTCCATCTTTTCCCTATACCCAAAGCCTTGACTTTGCAAAAGACTGTTTGTTCCAATAATCAGCAAAAATATCCAACCCAATAAAAGAAAATATCTCACTGTTAAAACTAAAGTAATACATTTACACTTTAATTCTCCTTTAAAATATTTACATGGCTATCCTTTCACAGCAAAGAAAATCCACAATGCATGCATTCCATGTCATTATCTCACGATCTCAAGTACTTTATGAAACATAGTAGGGGATTATGTAGCCAACAAAATTCTAACTAACCAAATTGGTTGCTATATTCAGTATTGCTTAGTTATTCTCAAACTTGATGAAAAAAATGTGACCTGATAAATCTTGTCCAGGTCACTTGTTATGTATTTCCCTGAGGGTCAAGACAGGAGTCGGGTCTTCAATCATTTCTCTAGCCATAAGGTCTGCAGGATGCGATGTGAACATTCTTCTGATGTATCGTGATGTCCTTAGGGTGTGTTCTGCTTTTTGCAACATTCAAAATGATCCATCAACCAAGTCATCCCCATATTCATTCACCAACATTTAGTGAGCACCTACTATTGGATTCCAGTAAATTTAGGGATATAGAGATGAAGACACAGTCTTTGGTCACAAAGAAGAAACAGTACAGTGTTGAATACATTAGGTAGAATATGATAAGTGGATTAATAAAGTTATACACAAATTGTTTTGAAGGTCATAGAAAGTGCTCCTACTTCAGCTTAGAAAAATCAGAGTAGGATCCTTGGAGAGGATTATTTCAGTGTAGATTCTTAATAGATGAAGAAGATAAACAAAAGAGCAGAAGGGAAAGAGGCAGGTTTGGTAATTTGGGTTGGACAGGATATCATAAGACAAGGCAAGAAAGCCAGACAAAGAATGAGAAAAGACTATAAGGGTCTGGTGGTTGATTAATGTCACTCGTGTGTGTGTGTGTGTGTGAGTGTGTGTGTGTGTGTATGTGTGTGGTGTGTATGAGACACACACTCCAATGTGCCCATATGTCTACACCCTCTGATTAGAATATGTGCAAATAATCTGCATAGGGAAATTCCACAGGAAAAGTCTTAGAGTAGTCCACTGTGTGATTTCTCTACTTCTTCCCCTCTGTTCCCACTATAGCTTCTGTCTTTATATCACTAGGCTTTTTGAAGAGTGAAAAATCACTTGATAAAGGTAAAGCAAATTCCTATTTGGGAAGTCATCTGCAGTTTTTACATGCAGCAGAAAACCAGACAACCACTGCTTCTCTGTGGTCATATACCAAGGGGACCAGGTGAAGAGGGATGGTTCTGAGATCCTTTACAAGACAGGTGCTTGTTAGGGAATGAATAGTTATGTCCCCCTAAAATTCATATATTGAAATCCTAACCCCAAAGTATTAGTATTAAGAGATAAGTGTCACTAGAACATGATAGCCAACTCCTCATGAATGTTCACTGTCTTTATTACAGAGGCCCAAAAGAATACCCTTGCCTCTCAAATGTGTGAGGACACAGGGAGAAGCCCTCTTTGAGTAAGTGGGCTCTCAGCAGACACAGAAATTTCTGGTGCCTAGATCTTGGACTTCCTAACCTCCAGAATTGTGAGTCATAAATTGATTGATTGATTGATTGATTGATTTAGATAAGTACTTGTTAATTTGTCCAGGTTGGCCTTGAACTCAAAATTCTCATACCTCAGGCTCCCAGGTAGCTGGTATTGGTACCATGATTGGTGCTAAATTTCTGTTGCTTATACCCAGTTTATGGCATTTTGTTAGAGCAGCCCCAAAGGACTAGGGCAATAAGTAGTCAAATTGATTAGAATGAAAAGACTCGAGTCATACTGAGCAGATACTCTACCACTATAGTGCTCTCTTCCATGAGATTTAAAGAATCCCATAATGAGCCTGGTCCTCTCCAAACCAGCATTTCCCATCCCTAGATCATGCAGCTAGAGTGTATTCCCTTGCAGGTACGAATAGCACAGGACTGAGTTCTAGTCATTTCTACCAGGAGTATTGCAGTAGATTTCTAAGTGATTTCCCTTCTTCTGCCCTGTCCCCCTTTTTTCTACATACAAAGTAGGCAGGATAACCCTATGAGAATATATCAATCTGAACACAGACCTCATTCCAAACTCTCCAATAATTTTGCTTTCTCAAAATTGCCTATGAGAGCCTGTATGATTTCTAATACTAGTCTCTGTGACTTGTTTTTCCATATTTTAGAAATTCCTATAATTCAAATATTCTAGTACTCTGATTCCTTTTCTACTCTTTAAATTCCTTTCTTCTTCCCTCTGATGATGACAACTATTCCCCCAGATGTCCATTTTGGGTGAACTCTTCACCGTCTTAAGTTTTCTCTTCAAATGACACCTTAATGATAAGGCCATTCCTGAATTTCTTTCTGAAAGAGAAAATTGACATCTACACATCCTACCGTTCGTGTCTTCCACTCAGTGGTTGCCTTCCTGGTTGTGTATTTCCCTGTGGTACTGATTACAAAATGATAACATGATGCTGACATTAACCATATTGTTTGTAAGTTCTTAACAGGAGAAAATATATACGTCCAATTGTTTCCTCATAATTTCAGTCACTCTTTTATGTCATTTGGGTAACTTTCTAACCCTTGGTTTTCTCATGAATGACTTCTTCATTTATTTACTTATTTAATTTGACCATTATTTAGTGAGAGGCTACTTTGTATGAGGCACTATAGCAGGCAAAGGAGATGGAGGAATAACTGAGAAGTTTCCTGCACAGGGTGACAGCCATCATGGCACTCAATCCACTGGGTAAGATGGCATCAAACCATTATAAATACAGTGAGTGCTGAAGAAGACACAAAGAACACAGCAAAAAGATCACAAAGTCTGGATTGTACCAGCATGAGTCTTCCTTAGGTTCCCTGGGGCTGTAATAGCTTACAGTTATAAGTTTATTTCTAACACCAAAGAGGAAGGGACCAGAGAAGAGAGCCAACAATTATGCAATGCCTAGTACCCCCTCTGCACCTATTGGAAAATTCTCTAAAATGCCACCAAGTACTTACTGATTTTCTCATTTTGGGGAATGAGGAATCCAATGCTGAGGTGAATGTTAGTATTCCCACTATAAAAACAAATCAATTGAGGAATGGGATTCTTCTTTACTCCTACACACTTAGTCATGCATTTGATCGCCTTCTAGTATAACAGATAAATTATTGAATGTTCTCCAGTGAAATAAGGATGTGGTGGCAGAACACAGTCAATGTGCTGCTTCTTTCCCCAGAAAGTCTACTACCACAAAAAACCAAACCAAACCAAAACAAAACAAAACAAACAAACAAACAAAAAAACATGATGTTTAGTTCATCTGAACTAAACATCATGTTTTGTAGCTGATATACACTCAGCATATTCTTATACAGAAAAGGGTAGTGGGAGAGGTAAGAGATAGCACAGATTAATGGATTCTGAGGACTGATTGACAGGAGGGCAGGGTAGAGATGTGAAGTGATGGGTGGTGAAAGATATGGCTAGAGAATTAACTATAGTCATGTAACTAAAATAATTTATATGGTCCAATTTATGATCCAATTTTATATGCCCAGAAATCTGGCCCTATTTTCAGAACAATGAAGAAGCACTGATAGTTGGGATACTAATTAAGAACACTCTGACTATAGTTGATGGGTTATTTGAACTATTTTTGTGAGCATGTGTAAATTATATTTTTAAGTCAGGTGTGGTGGTGCACACCTATAATCCCAATGGCTCAAGAGGCTGAGACTGGAGGATGGCGAGTTCAAAGCCAGCCTCAGCAAAAAAGTGCGGTGCTAAGCAACTCAGTGAGACCCTGTCTCTAAATAAAATACAAAAAAATTGGGCGGGGGATGTGGCTCAGTGATTGAATGTCCCTGAGTTCAATCCCCGGTACTCAAAAGAAAAAAAAATAATGATAAATAAATATATGTATATCATATCCTTTACCAGTTTTCCATTCAAGTCTTAGTAGCTTTCTTATTCATTCATGTTACTTATTTTTATAACAAATAAATATAGATATCAAAGCTTTATTATATTTGCAGTATTTTATATCATTTATTGTTTGCCCCTAGTGTTTTATATGATTTTTAATTTATTCAATAAATATGTATTCAATAAAGTAAATGAAATGTTTCTGTTCATATTATAAGAACTCATTATTTTGCTTCCATAAATAATTTTATATATTTAAAACCTTTTTTAATAGTTCAAACATATTCTAAATATTTAAAATGTATAAAGAACCCCAGAGGTATTGTCTTTTCTTTTCTTTCTTTCTTCTTCTTTTTTTTTTTCTCAAGCATATTGGAGATCCAGGCAATCTCCTGGTAACCCAGTTTCTCCATTGTATAACTGATGACCATGGAAAAGGCACTTCTATCTCTTCATTCTTCATTTATCACATATAAAATAAAGGTAATATTATATACCCTATCTCTGCTGGCCATGTGGAGGATAATAAACAGATGAATTAGGGAACAGGTAATAATATACATAATTAGAAAGTGGCATAAGAATATTCCCTGCTCTTTGGAGGAGGATTTTATATATTACCAAGTATCACCAAAAATCATAATTCATTTCTGTTATAAAACAAGAGGGCAATTCAGTTCAGTTTTCTGATTTCTGTTTATGCTCATGTTCAGTCCTGCTACATTTTAACATTCTTTGAATTTCTAAAATAAACAAGACCCTTTGTAAGATTTTCAATCCATAGTTACATGGCTTATATCACTTAAGATTGATTTATGACCTAAATCATAACCTCCCCAATAACCAATACTTAACTCTCGTCCAAGCTAACACAGATAGCTTCTGTATGTGTGTGTGTGTGTGTGTGCACGCACTTGTGCGTGCAGACATCTGTGTGTATAATTTATATGTTCCGTAAACATAATATGAACACTGTATATATCATATATATATATATATATATATATATATATATATATAGTTTTATACATTTCTCATCTCTGTCTCTTCACACAAATATTTAAAAACACATAGGTTAACAGACTTCCTAAAACAAAATATGGAAAACAAACCAAATGTTGTATGCATGTGATCTAATTTCTATACATGGTATAATATATATCATTAGATTTGGGAATGTTGGTCAACTTGAGGTCTAATAAGTAAAGAGTCTTGAACTAATATCCAAATGATTTTTCTTTTTTAAAAAATTCCAACTACAAATAAATATTATATATTTAACGTGTTTGTTACAAAATGTTTTGATACAGATTCTTTCTTAAGTTATCTTATTTCCATTACATAGTTATTATAATGGAAATTTAATATATAGAAAACTTTTCTTACTCAAGCGTGAGAAGTGATATTTAAAAGCTGGCTCTCAAGGCTCCAAATTGAACCTGTGTGTTAGGAGCTAGGGCTTTTATCTGCAAAATGGGAAGCCTTTTCTCATTTGATTATCACCACTAAGGGTACTATCTTGCTTACCAATGCATCATGTTTAAATGTTAACTCTTAGCATTGTTTAAGAATATCAGAAATATTGCACGTTTTAAAACTTGAGATTTCTATGTTGTCTTTAAACATAGGATGATTTGCTGTCATTTATTCCCTAATAATTTAATTTATTAACTAAACTGTTAATTTAATTTAGTTTAGTTTTAGTAAATCTAAAACTACATTTATAAACAACACAGGTAACTAGCTCAAATGCTTCCAGGAGCCAGATAGGCAATATAAATGTGTAAATCAGGCCAAATAGGCACTAAAGTGAGTTACACCAAACACTGTTGCTTGAATGGAAAAGTGCTACCATAGTCTTTTGTGCCATGTAGAAATAGGGAATGGTTGACACAACATCATCAAGTTTCTACAGACAGCATAGAAATTTTTTTTAATTATAACATCTGGTATTCTTAACTGATGATAATACTTAAAATTCAAATATGATGCCTTTGCAGGTAGCACAGCATCTCTCCTGATGATAATCAAATGGGAAAGGCCTCCCATTTTGCAGATAAGAATGCTGGAGGCCAAAAACGTTATTAATTCTCTTAAGGTCACAATGGCTAGCAAGCTGCAGTGATGTGACTCAAAACTCACCAATTACTCTTCATACTTTAATTCATTGCTTTAACTCTGTTGTGATGTGTCTAGAAGTTAGAAATCAGATTATGCCATTATACAATTATCTGCTTCTCCTCTACTGCATTATGCTGCTGAAGCCAACGACATACCGCACTGCTGTTCAGACATATCACGGCCACTGTAATTGGACTGTCACAACCTGAGGCTGCTCTGAGCACTAGTGCATAGGAGGAAAACTCACAGGGTGGTTACCAATGGGATAAAAGAGAAAAATCAGGACAAAAATGGGCAATTTCCAGTTAAAATTACCATATTATAATTTTGTTAGTTATCGGACTTAGTGCAGAGCAGCTTATCTGACAAGAAATTATCCTTTTGGGCATGATTGAACTAAGAGATGTCTGATTTCCTCATATGTGGTGTCCAGATGGTCCTTTTTACCCTGTGTTGAGACCAGGAGGCAAAAAGGCCATTTCTAAAACAAACGATGAAACTAAGTGCTGAATGGAAATGTGCAAGACTGGTCAACATAATACACTCCATCAGATTATACTTTTAAAGCTAATTTCCTATTACTGATAGGAGCAATTGATGAAGGGGAGAGAAGGGAAATATTTTTAGTGATTTCGCTAGGGGTGCTATTACATGTAACTAGCAGCTGAACAGCTAGATCTTTGGTTATGGAGGCACTGCAATAAAATGTAGAAAAACAAAAAGAAGGCTAGCAAAATCAACAAAACAGAAGCCTAATTGTCCACTTGAGAAATACAGGGTCTTCCTTTCAATGCAGAATTAATTCTGTGCTGAACTTCTGGACCTCCTATATGCTGTTGATGGAAGGGGCAGTGTGTGGGGAGGAAAAGGATACAAAGAACGTGACTGAGAAAATGAGCCAGTGGTATGTAATCCAGGCAGGATGGAGCACACAAACTGCAGAGTAAACACTTAAATGAAAAGTCCCCCAAAATGCTCAGTTCATGATAGCTTCCTATGAGCAGCTCCAAATTACAACATTGGCTATTTGCATAGGATATTACAGAGCCATTTATTACAGTATTCAACAAAAAGAAAGTACCTCAAAAGACATTTTTCTCATTTGGAAGTACAATAACTTTGTAAGTTAAAATTTGGAAGGCTTCCCAGTTTTCAGCAGTAAAATGATAATGCTGGACATATCATTTTAAAGTGGGATCTCCTAGAAGTTAATTCAGTCGACAAGGTCACATTTAGACTTTTTTTCCTTATGTTCTGAACTCACAATAATTCCCAAATCCTATTATTTAAAGCACTGGAAGTTCCTATAGAAATTGGTGCTGCTGCTTATATTCTAGGTATCTCAATAAATAAGGTCACACTGGCTAGCCAGCTGCAGCAATGTGACTCAAAACCCATCAATTCCTCTTAGTACTTTAATTCATTGCTTTGACTCTGTTGTGATGTGTCTACAAGTTAGAAATCAGATTATGTCATTATATAATTATCTGCTTCTACACATAATTTAAAAAACAGTAAATAAAAAATAAACTAATATAAAAAGGGAAGTCATAGTGTTTTGAAAGGGAAACAGGGAGACACTTACTTTTTGAGTAAAATTGTTTGGTTTCAGGGATATATTATTGTGAAGACTGGATTTGGCAGAATAGTGTTGGATTTAAGATTGGGGACCTTGGAGGTGGCCTGAGTGCAAAGCCTTTTCTACCACTCATTAGCTGGGTGGCCTTCATTAATCTACTAAACTTTTTTGTGCCTCCACTTATCCTACATACATGGTGGTATCTACTTCATATCTATCCACCTCGACCTCATTACCAATGCACTCATGGGATGCTATATCTAAGAATTAGCCATTGTTTCTTTTGTCTTAAAGACATGGTTTCATAATGCAAGAGAAAATACACTTTTAAACAAAACGTTAAACATATTTTGTCAGAAAAGAATTAGAATATTATGGCAACATATTGATTTAAGCTGTTTTTGTTTTGGTGGAGAAGGGGAAATGAAAAACATTCAATATGAAATATCTAAAATACCTTGGATAAGAAAATGGCATTTTTTTCTGTGTTTGAAGCCCATGATGGTAGTTTCCTTTTGGTTATAGCACCTTGATTGGTCTTCAGAATAACTTTTGCATTTTTCCACATTCACTAATACCACTCCTTAATATCACTGAGTGGCTCAAATTTCACGAGAAATTTTTTCAGTGACTTGGGCACGTGAGTTTCCAAATTACCAATGGAACAACATGTCTCTTCAGGTAAAGGGTAGACACTGATGGCCTATGATCAACAATGATCCCATGGATACTTAGAGCAGTGATTAAACATTAAAAATTTTTCTTTATATGGATCATGAATTTTCCAGTTCACATTTTGGTACATTTTCTACAAATTCTATTATTTTACTCTCAGTCTAATTCACTCCCAGAGTTACAGAACTAACCTCACTTGAATTTGTTATCTTGACATATCTAAGCTTCCCAACTTGGGAAAGTCTTGTCAAGTGGGAAAGATCAGGAATATACTAGCTTCTAATTTATCACCATTACATTTGTTCAACCAGAGGATCCAGAATTATAAATCTGCCCCTTTCTGGTGGCTAGGTATATGGGTTTATTTGAACCACAATGCCTGGCTCTAGTGGTTTGGAAACCCTGCTCTTTCATTTCCACTGGACCACAGTTAAGGCATCTACACATTGATGTCTTCTGAACTTAACCTCTATCTCATTCTCTTGCTTTCTTCTCATTTCACAACCTCTTTTTGACAGAGGAAACCATAGCTTCATAAAAGTCCCCAAAGGAGGGTGTAAAGTAGGTCCCTCTCCTAGCCACCAACACTGAACCCCTCACATATTTCCATGAGTTTGTTGTTCGGTGGCTTCCTCTCCATCATTAACAAGATGATTACATATGGAATGCTTTTTTAAAAATATGATGCCAAGGTATGGAATAAAAGGCAATGAGGAGAAATGAGCAATGCAAACAAATCTATTTTGATTTCCTCTTTACCACTAAACACAAGACTTGGTCTTCTCTGAAAGATTTATGAGGCTTCCTACCATAAAGGAGGCTGGATTACAGCTATGCTTACTTTATAAAATGAAATTCCGCCATCATAGGCAAAGGTTCATGGCTGTAATTATTTCGATGCTCTTCCTAGTCAATGTGTCTTGCACAGCTGAGCCAAACCCCCTCTCGCACAGGCAGGCAGGCCATTTCATAAGAAGTCTGAAAGCTCCCACAACTTTGTGTGACCTTGCATTGAATAACACTGGAAAATTGATTTGGCTCTAGTAATAAAAGACCGTCTGCATTATCTGCATTCTAATTATAATTAATATAACCAGGATAACTGCTGTATTATTTACGATTAGAGCTATGGTGAGCACAGTGTAATAATAATCTGCTACATAATTTTTTATTGATCTGATGGCTTTATTGCAGAAAAAACAAAATGCTACACCACTGCATAACTAAAATTGCCTTTCTTGACATGAGTGTTTAGACAGAGGATTTCATTTAACATGTTTTTTATCTGATCAAATTTCCACAGTTTTAATATCATTATAAGTGTGATGCCATGGGTTCTTTCCATTTTCTTCTTTGGAAAGAACTGAAGAACAAGCATAATTCATCCAGCCAGGGTTCCCATTCTTTCATTACTGAGTATCATTAATTCCCTGACACAACTGTTGTTACTGGTTTCATTAACAGCACAGCAATGAGCCTGAGAGAGAGAGATGGTTTTCCGGTTCAGGGAAAGCTACCTAGACCTCACATAAACTCTCTTTGGGCATAATGTCCAACTCAGTACAAATGTAGTAATAGTGTATTTTTCTTTAATAGGAAAAAAAGTTACGCTGTTAAAAAATTAGTGGAAGAGCTTCGCAGAGGGCAGAGATCTCCCAGCTAAGAGTGTTTGGCAGTCTCTGCTCTGTTTCAATGAAGACAGCTTGCTTTGGGTATATAGTAAATTGAAAACACATTGTACAGAGGAGTTAATAATAAACTTTGATGGAAAAGCAAACAAGAATATATATAGTGGCTACTTATCTTCATAAAGGAGTTAAAACCTGGCAAACATATTTTTTTCTAATGTCCAATCTTTTTTTTGGTATTTAGTTTTTAGTTGTAGTTGGACACAATACCTTTATTTATTTATTTTTATGTAGTGCTGAGGATCAAACCCAGGGCCTCGCAGGTGCTAAGTGAGCGCTCTACCCCTGAGCCACAACCCAAGCCCTCTAATGTCCAATCTTAATAAGTCAAAGTTGAATATACTGAATGACAAAATTATAAAAACCATTTGTGTGTGTGTATATATATATATATATATATATATATATATGTTTTGTTTGTCAGCTTTGACAAACTTTAGAAAACCAGCAATATAATAACACATACATTTCACCCAAATATGTTAGCATTTTAGAATCAAATCTTAAAATATTTAACCTGCTTCCACATCATCAAATAGGTTTCCATCTCTCTGCAGTATTTGGAAAAATCAATTCAAATCACACCTCAAAGATTTATAATTTTTCGTGCACTAATATTATGTATAACATAACAATAACAGACACCCTTAAGGTAGCAAAGATACATTTCCTTTTGACAGACTGAGAAACTGAGGCTGCAATGTGGCAAATTTACATTTAAACCTTTTATCTCCACATATGATCCTGATCCTTTTCTATAAAACAATACAATTTAGTGATTTATTTTATTTCAATTAGTATTTCAATTTATTTTATTTCAATTGATGCAGTGATGCTAAGTTCCTAAACATTTGTGTAATATTTGCAATAAATATATAAAAGTTATGAAACAGGCTCTAAAAGAAGTGATACCTAAAAAAAAAAAAAAAAAAAAAAAAAAAACCTTTCCAAATGAATAAACAGACATCATCAAGATCATCAAAATCATGGCAACTAACACTGATGGAAACAAAAAATTATAAATTCCTACCTCATAATAACTCAACATATAGAGAAAGCAATGCTTGGGATGAAATTAAGCAAGTCACTTAGTGTCACACAAAAAGCTGCAGGGGCATAAAGGTCTGAACACTGATGTGCATGCAGTCAGTTCCTGCTACATTACATGGCTTCATTTTCCTCATGCTTTAGATTTCCAGAAACATGTCTTGTGGAGATGAGCTCATTATTGTTTTAACAACAACAACAACAACAAAAACAATCCTAAATGTAATGCTCTTTTTTTTTCTTTGTAGCTAAGAAATGTGAAACAGAGGCTTACAGTGTCAGTGTGCTATAGAAATAGTCACTCTTGGAGTCCTCATAGACATTCATATCATTTAAATTTTCAGATTGTTGTATGATAGCCATGCCAACATAAATGATTTAAAACTTATTATAGAGAGTGGTCATCAACTCCCACTTTGAAGATTACATGTTTATACAGACTTTATTTAATTATTTGTCTACAAAGACATTTATTTTTGTTGGGTATTGTTATAAAACATGGGAGTGTTTTTTTTTTTCTTTTTAACCCCCAAACTAAGATAACTAAGATGCAATTATTTGTGAATTTTAGACAAGGCATACAATTAAGAATTACAGGTGAAAAAAAACAAGTTGTGTACTATTTGAAGAAGCAGAAGTAGAAATATGGAAAATTATATGCATGCATATAAGGGGGCACAACTTTTCTTCTTCCTTACCCCTCCCTTCCTTGTCTCTCTTGGTCACACAGTAAAAGAGTAGCTAGAATGAGATAAAAGTAGGAATAACAGGCAGGGTTTCATTCCAAGTAAAGAGTTTCAGCCATTTCTCCATGTCATTTCCATTATCTGGATGACAGCCATCAGAATTTCAGAATGACTCTCTTTACTGCCACGGAGCAGATGAATTCCATTGCTCGTTTTCTGAAAGATGTTGCTTAACCAGATCAGTCTGGTAATTGGAAAACCAATGTTCATGCCTCACTGTGCTAATCTGCTTTTCTTCAAAATATAGGGCTTAAGTTAAACAAAAAGAGTAAAAAATTAATTCCATGGTACCTGCTCCCTATTTTTTTACTTTCATTTAAATAGTGTTTGCAAATGTTTAGAAATTTGCAATCAGTAATTTAAACATTTCTAGAAATTCTAGACAATGTAATAAGGTAGGGAATAAAAATAAGAACTGTAAAGTCATGAGAAAGGTAGTCAAAAATACATTATTTCCAGATTAGAGATAATTTTATAACTAATGATATCTGATTTTAAAGATCAATAACACTCATTATCTGAGTGTGATGGCACATGCCTGAAATCTCAGACTCAGGAGGCTGAGACAGGAAGATTGAGAGTTTGAGGCCAGCTTCAGCAACTTAGTGAGACCCTATCTTAAAATTAAAAAATAAATAAAAGGGCTGGGGATAAAGGTCAGTAGTAGAGCACCTTAGGTTCAATCCCCAGTATGCCTGCCCACTGGGGAAAAAAATAATTTTTATATATCACTACTACAGAATACTATATTTGCTACACAGTTTCATTCATAATTACAATAAATTGCTGTATGAATGGCAATATTTTTAAAAGAAATATCTATAGCCAGTATGAAAAAATATATTGGTCAGAATTTAATAATATAAAGAAATATTTTCATGCTAATTAAATTCCAAATTGATTTATAAATATAGTACATTGTTGATCAAAATCCCATCAAGTATTTTTTTTAACTAAAAAGATTATTTTGTTTACTGATAGAATAAATACATGTAAACAGTTAACATAATTAGAAAACTATCCAATCACCCTGGTGAGGTGGCACACACCTGTAATACATTTACCCTACTTGGGATTCTGAGACAGGAAGATCTCAAGATCAAGGCCAGCCTTGACAACTTAGCAAGAAGCTGTCTCAAAATAAAAAAATAATAATAATAATAATGGCTTGGATTTAGTTTTATTGTAGAGTGTCCCGGGGTTTAGTCCCCAGGACTAAAATAGAAATATAATAATATTAGGAAGCTAATATAAAATAATATGGTAAAGTATTCTTTTAAGGTTTCAAAAATCAAGTCACATAATATAGGAATAAGGAAAGATAAGTGTATATGTAGACTTAGGTATTATTTTTTAAAGTCTAGAATGAATAAGAATTAATTTGTTTGATGAATCTGTTGCATTTTAAGTCATTGACTGTCACAAATGTATGAAGACATAAAATTCAAATCAGTTAGAAAGGCATGATAACATAACGATTAAGAGATGACTGGTTTATTTCTAACTTGATATTCTATCTGTACAAATTACTCATTCTTTTTGGGCTTCAGTTTCCCTCACAATTAAATGAAGATAAAGATGGCTATACCTATCCAGAAAATACAAGAAATTTTTATATTTTCTGGATATAAACCTAGGGGTTATTGATTGAGAGGATTACATAAGTAAATATGTAAGAGCAGTTAGAAATTTTTCTGTCATACAGTAAGAGCCCTAATAGTGTTGGTAACTAAATTATTATATTTACTTATTTATTGTATAGATTAAAAGCATTCAGTGATTTAAAAATATTAAAAGTAAAAAATAAAAAAAAATAATTTTATTTGATCTCCAAAAAGTGACTGGTCTTTCTAAGATACATAGGAAGCAAATAAATGTAAAATAGAAAGATCTTTATATACAGTCGACAGCCTTCAAAAATAAAACTATCAATAATAAAAATAATATTTTGGGGGCTAGGGCTGTGGCTCAGTGGTACAGCGCTTGTCTAGCATGTGTGAGGCACTGGGTTTGATTCTCAGCACTGCATATAAATAAACTGAAGGCCCATTAACAACTAAACCATATTTAAAAAAATATTTCTAAGAAAATTATAGAACAAATGAAAAAGTATAAAATTATTATAAATACACTTATGTTTACTGGATTATATGCAAAAACAGGGAAAATATAAAATGAAAATAAAAATATATTATTTGACAGTAAAATAGAAGACAATGTAAGCTTTATTTAATCTCTATTTATTCTAATAGAAGGTATAACAACTTAGTAAAATTTTAAAAGTTCAAAAACCTTGTTTATACTTGAATCTTTCAAACAATGAAAAATCTTATATATTTCTCATGGTTGTCTGAACAAGTCTTGACATCCTAGACTATTTCATGGCAAAATATTTGTATCTATAAAACACTATTTCCATTCCCACTTCCCTGTTTTAAAAAATGAATAATAATTGCAATGAACATTTTTCATAAATATGCTCAACATAATATTATTTATATTGAAGTAGAGGAAACTGGGGTACTCATGCACTAGGCTATGAATCAGACATTAAAAAATATCTTCACAAACATAGTTGCAATTAACCTATGAATAATATTGTTTACCAACTTACATTCTATAACATATACAATCTCAGGCTAGTAAAGTTTTTTGTGTGTATTTTAATTGCTGAGTATAGTTCTGTTGCAAGGATGTACCATGATTTGTTATCCATTCACCTGTTGAGGGTTTTGGGGTTGTTTCCAGTCTTTGGAAATTATAACAGGCCCTAAGAACATTTGTGTACAGGTATACATCTAAGAAGGTTTTTTGTTTGTTTGTTTGTTTGTTTTAGGGAGAAAATATTTAATATCAAATTTAAGGAGTAAATATATAATCATTACAAATTATACATGTTTATAAAATTTATTTTTATCATATATATATATATATATATATACAAAAACCAAAATAGAACAAAGTATTTATACAGATTTGTATCTCCATCAACAGTGTATGAGGGTTTTATTTCCTCATCAACCCTTAATATGCTCCTTTTCAATTTTAGCCACTCTAATACATGTGCTATGCTACCTCACTGTAGTTTCAAATTTGCACTGGCCTCAGAACTAATGATTTTGAACATCTTTTTATGTGTTAATTTGCCATTTATCTATTTTTAGCAATTTGTGCAAAGAAATGTTTTACAGACTTAAAAAATTGAGAGTTTTTTTTTAATATTGGATTTGGAAAATTTAGAAATTTCTTATATTTTCTGGATATAAACTCCATAATCAAAATGTGTTTTCCAATATTTTCTACCAGTTTATGGTTTACCTTTGTATTCTGTTAACAACATTCTTTAAAATGCTTTTTAAATTTTCATGAGGTTTAATTTATCAATTTGGATTTTTATGGGTTATGCTATAATATCACTAACATTTTTCCTATTTTTTTCTAGAAGGTTAATAATATTTAGGCCTATTTTCTCATTTTGAGTTAATTAAAAAATTTAGTGCAAGCCCAAAGCTTTTAAAATATACTGACCATGAATCCATATTTCCTTCTTTCCAATAGTAAGGGAGTGAACTACCCAAGAAATCAATAATAAGTCACTGCATATTTTAAGAATATATGCATAAACTGATAAAATTATTTCAAAAGGTGGGCAGAACATAATATATAAAAAGTACAGAATAAAGTTTTATTGTTGTGGAGGGAATTTTTTTAAGAGTAGGTGTGATATGTCACTGTATATTTCTAATTCTTAATTTGGGTGGTAGGTTCCTGAATGTTCTTTACTGATTTGCTTCATCGTTTATACATACTCTGGTTTTTATGTTACATTTCAATAATGTTTTAAAAGTCATAATTGAATCAATACCACTCAAAAGGATATAAAATAATAAAATTCATTTGGATTTTGGCTATTGTTTTTATTAAAAAAATATACTGTCACTTTTAGCTAATGTCAACAAGGACTTCTCTGTGCTTTCTCTATCAGATAGGCTTGAGCTTTTACAAAATTAGTAGTGAAAAAAAAAACAAAAAATAAAAAAACACTCAGGCTCCAGGAAAGCAATTTTATGTAAAGTTGTTTCCTACCATTCCTTTGAGAAGTGGCTGGCTAGTTGGATGGAAAAGTAAAGATGATGCTGATAAAGTTATCATGCATGACACAGCTACTGTTGGGGTGTGCTTGCAAGACCTTTGCTTCTAGAGCTGCAGTCCCATACCCTTCAGCAGAGAGAAGAATCATATTTTTAAATATTGCCTGAAGGAGCATAAGAGGATTACAGTTACTGACCCTGGCACATTTATCAAAAACTTGATCCTAAGCTGATAGATCTAAATATAAATACAATGATGGATTCAACCAGATTTTTAATCCTTATTTATACATATATATACATTCTCTCTGTCTCACATATACACATGCCTTAAAATAGAAAGACAAAATAAAACAATAATTAATGGCATCTTAACAAGTTAGCAGCATTGTCATTTTGTATCTCTTTTTAGGTTCTTGTCCCAAACTAGGCATTCATTTTTTTTTTTTATTTTCAAAGTAACTGCAAAAGTATAAGTGCTAAAGACATGGGGCAAAATATCTTGAGTATTTAGTGATAAGAATTAAAGTTATAAAAATTTCAGAGAAAATAAAACTAGAACAAATCATATACATATGTGATTTATATACATTATATACTTCTATATATGTATTAAATGTATATATATGTAAATGATTGTCTATCTCCATAGGAATCCAGTATGATTTGCATGATGCTATTTTCACCAAATTTTTCCAAAGTTTTCCCTGAAATTGTATGTAAAATTTGCTTGTAATATAGTAACTGATAAAAAAAAAGCATGCATTTCTATAACTAGGTTGGTACTCTTTTTACTCTATTCTTTAATAGCAAAACATTCAATATATGGTCTTCAGGTTGAATAATCATTATAAAAAGAAAGAAATATTTAAATATCTTGGTTTTTCGCACTGACAGACAATCAATTCTGTTTTCTATTGACGAATTGACCAATTCACTCACTCATTCAAAAAAAAAAAAAAACATTGATTGACCTTCTAAACTCTGCTAGGTGTTTGGAATCCAAACAAAAGTGAAAATATGATTCTCATTGTTTTAGATGCAATTGTAGTCAAGCAACTGAAGCAATGGCATATCAATGCTACGAATAATATCATAATAATATTTCAGGATAGGAAAAGGAAACAACCCATTCTTTCTGAGTATTAATATATCTAACATAACGTCTATTATGATTTATTTTTTTCATAAAGTTAATAGGTTGGTGGACTATCCATAAAGATTTTCTTTTTGTGGTTTGAATCAAGTTATTTTCATAACTATGGCTCCCATCATGAACAATTCTCATAATTCTGAAAAGAGGGAACACTAGAAATCTATGTGAACAAAGAACATACCCCCACATGTTTCCCCCTGAAGGAAAAGATAATTCTACTTCCTGAAGTACTTTTTCCTATTGTAAGAAAATGCAGGTCAGCAAAACTGGCATTCTGAAATGTCAGCTCAGTCATCTTATTCCATGTCTGCCTCACTCTGGCTGCTGCTTTGCAAGGTAGAAAAAGCTAATTTAGTGGCTAGAGCTAAATTAGACTTCTTAATTGACATTTCACTTTCATCTAAAATTAGACCAGCACACGTTTAAAAATCCTTTTTTATTTTGAATGAATTAGAGAACAGCTTGTAAAGGTTTGTAAAGATCAGAAGAGAGGGCAAGTTCAGTTGACCCTATCCCAATTTGGAAACTGCTACCTAAGGTGTGTGTGTCTGAGAGAAGTCAATGGCCTGTCTGGACCTGGAGAGCTCAACTCAGAAGCCTGTGAATGAAGTATTCTTAAGCCTTTGTTATGTAATCTGCCTCAGTGGTTCTATAACATTTTGATCTCAGGATCCCATTACACTCCAAAAAATTGAGGACTGACCCCAAAGATCTTTGGTTTATGTGGTTTCTATCTATTAATATGTATCACAACAGAAATCCAAATTAAGATATTTTAAATATATTTATCCACTTAAAAATAGTGAACTTATGGCCTTTTAGCATGAATGAAACTTAATTAAAAAAAAAAAACATAACACCATATTACATTTTGGCAGATCTCCTAAATGCCTAGCTTTAATGGAAGAGAGTTAGATTCTCAAGTGTTTCTGCATTCAGTCTGATATTTTATGTTGTACACTAGCAAATGTGTCCTTACATAGATGTGTATTTGGAAAGAAGATGAGTATTTTAATAGCCTTTTCAAATAACTGGAGAATTCATCTTTGATATAACACCAAAACTCAACAAGTTTTGTCTTTTTAATGCTAAACTGCAGTGTAGAATCTAATACCACAATAAGGTCTTTTCATGCTGTTATTTTAAATCCATTTACTTTTATTGTACTTTGAATGGATCTTTTTTTTTACCTGTATATAATTTTGTAGCATTGTGCATTGAGCATTTAATCAATCTTGGTTTACTGAAATATGATCTAGACACTGGCACATTTTATTATATACCATCAAAACTTTCATTCTCTAATATCACTGCCAGCCTTTTCAGATAAGTTTTCAAGTATTAAAAATCTGTCAAATTCATAGTAGCAGACACCCTGAACTTGTATAATTCTAATTTTTGCTTGAAGATTGATTTTATCATTTCATGTAAGTACTGTAAGTTGTTTTTCTTGAAGCAGTAGGCTCATTTCATTTTGTCCAGAGAAAATGTCATTCTGAGAGTTTGTCATTCTTTCAAGTAAAAATAGTGTTTTAAGAAAAAAAAAGTATCAAATTCCACTTTTAACCCAAGCATCATACAAGTACTTTTTTTGGAGAGAACTATGAGACTTGAGTATGAAACCAAGGTGACTTATGTGTATTTCCCATTTTGTCACAGATAATAGTGAAATGGCATGTACTCAAGAGTCTAGCATTAAATTCTACTGCATCATCAGGACTATTTGTAAGGTGGATGCAGTGGTAGATGCCTATAATTCCAGCTGCTTGGGAGGCTGGGGCAAGAGGATGATAAGTTTGAGGCCAACCTGAGCAAGACCATATTTCAATCATTGCTTTGCACTAATAGTGCAAATTTCAACACGATGGGAAAGGAAAATAATATCTCTGTAATATTATGAAGGTAGGTTTGACCCTGTGGCCTCCTAAAAAATGTCCTGTGACCCCAGTGGTCTGTGGACTATGGTTTGAGAATAGTTCATCTATTTGGTGACCAATATACAGAGCCAGCTAGCTACATGACTGTGCCGTGTCTCCAAAGCTATTTGCAAAGCATGAACTTGGGAGTCTAGGGTATAAAGCAAGGAAAAGAAGAAGAAAATTGGACATTTATCAGAATCTTTCATGGGGTACTTTTTGGGAATGCTCATATGAAATTGCTATGATAGGGCAGTATTCTTTGGATCAGGAGTGTTATGGTGAAACAAAAATAAAATCAGCAATCTTCACTATGCTTCTTTTATTTAGGCCCTAAATCATCATTTTCCCCTGTGAGAACTTTCATGATCGTTTCACAAATGAGTGTTTTATAAGTTTCTTCATTTTTAAAACAGATCAGGAAACAGAGTAAATGGGCAGGTTTGTGAAACAGCAGTGATTCCATTTAGGACGCCACAAAGCCACTTATGCAAATGTGTTTCAGAGATATCTTTGAACCTATTTATCACCCTGCAGATGCAAAGATTAATGATTCAAACAATACAAACTCCAAATATTAATAATTGATAATACAATTCTCTTAAAATCATTTTAACTTTGAATAATTGTGATTCCTTATCTATGTTTTAGATTCATGCTTCACTGTAATATAAAGGAGAAACTAGCTCAAGGTCACATTTGTTCGCAATTACACAGCATTTACTGAATGCCAAACACAGTTCTGAGTCCTTTCTTCCCATATATTCCATTGTAAGGTGAAGGTTTTTGTTTTCCCTATTTTACATTGAGGATACCAACTTAGAGAAGTTAAGTAACTTGCTTGAGGCTTCACAGCTAGTGAAATACAGCAAAGCTGTATTTAAACGAAGGCTATTGGATTCCAGGCGCCCCATTCACTTAAACAATAAACCAGAAGCATAACAAATACTAAAGTGAGTTTTCTACAGACTTTTCTTTTAGTTTATTATCTCTCCTATAGATTGTCTTAATAATTCACAGAAAGAGGTGAATCATTAAATCATTCCTGGATAGAGATTACAATCATTTTGAAGATTGGTTTCTGATTTTACGATTTCATCAAAAGCAGGAGCTAGTTCAGAAAGAGGCCCTAAAATCCACGGCAGAAATGTTTTAAACACAATATCCAACAATTACAGTTTTTTTTTTTAATAAAAACATAAGCAACTTATCTAAATAATTTTTTCATTGGGTGAATTCGGGGCCTTTATTATTCTAATTCCTGGTATTTCCTCTGCTGTTATGGTTTAGATATGCAGTGTCCACCCAAAGCTCACATGTGAGACAATGAAATAAAGTTGAGAGGTGAAATGATTGGGTTATGAGAGTTTTAAACTATTCAATGTATTTATCCCTACTCAGTGTAATTTAACCTACAGTGATTGGGATTAACTAGATGGTAACTGTAGGCAGGTGTAGCCTGAGATGGGTCTCTGGGACATGTGTTTGGGGTTTTTATTGTGTGAGCTGAGCTTAGTCTCTCTCTGCTTCCTGATGCCATGTCCTGACCTGCTTTCCTCCACCACACTCTTCTGCCATTGTATTCTTGTCATCCAGGGCCCAGAGCAATAGAGCTGACCATCTATACATAGATCTCTGAAAACACAAGCCCCCAAATAACTTTTCCTCTTTTAACTGTTCTTATCAAGTCTTTTGGTTACAGTGGGGGAAAAAATGAGTAAAACACTTGCTTTGCACTTTGTAAACTCAAGTCACTGAGAATTGTCATCAGATTGAGATTAGGTGGTTTCTAGAACCACAGCTGGTTCTCAGTCTTATGCAATCCTAAAACACGTGACTGAAAAGCTACCTGCCCATTAATAATACCAGCTCCCTCTAATCTTATTTCAAGGAAAACAATTGTCCTTGCGATGCTGCTATAGTTTGAAGGCAGTTTGTTCTTCAAAGGTTCATGTGCTGGAAATTTGATCCCCAATGTGGCAGTACCTTGAAGTGGAGAGTCTAAGAGGAGACATCTATGGAAGGTATTAGGTCATAGGATCACTGACTCAGAAGGGCTTAAGGCTGGCCTCCTGGAGAGAGTAATTCCCTGGAGGAATGGTTTACAAAGTGAGGCTAGCCTATGCACTTGGCCCCTTCTGCATATGGCTCTTTTCCTTTCTGCTTTCCCACCATGAGATGACAGTTGGCCTAATCAGAGGGCAAACATATGGGTCCATGAAATCTTGGACTTTCAGCAGAAAATATAAATTAAAGAAACCTTTTTACTTTATTAAAATCCCAGAATCAAGTATTCTGGAAAAGCTATACAAAATTGATTAACTCAATTGATAATAACAAAATTCTAGTTTTTAAGTAAAAATGAGAATTTTAGAAAATATGACAACATATCAATACTTAAGGAAGTTTATGATTACCTAAGCACAGTGGTGTACACCTATAATCCTAAAGGCTTAGGAGGCTGAGGCAGGAGGATCAAAATCAACCTCAGCAACTTAGTGAGGCCCTAAGCAATTTAAGGAAACCCTATCTCAAAATATAAAAGGGTTGAGGTTGTGGCTCAGTGGGTAAGTGCCCCTGGGTTCAATCTTTATTACAAAAAAATATATATATTTATGATGAAATTAGTTGTGATGGTAAGAAAAATAATTATCTGTTATAGTATAATGAAATGTGTTAACATTTGGAAGATCTGCTTAATAACAAATTGATATTTTTCAAATAACCATGAAATCAGAATAAGAGAGATCAATAAATTGAAGCAATGCCTACCAAAAATCATTAATATGGTTTCAGCATCTAGCAACCTTTGAGAAACTAACCTTTGTTGATTTTGTTGATCAAAAAGTCATATCCTCAAATATCTAAAAAGGCTTTTAGTAAAAGTACTCCATTTTCCAAGTACCTATTTGTATGAGACAGAATTTTCTTCATCTACTTCAAAAAAATTAGCTGATTTCCAATAAGAATACCCTCCTCAGTGAACAGAAATACTTGGTTATATTTATTTTGGCAAACTGACTTCCAGTTTCCGATAATTATCTATGTTGTTCAGAAAAATTTTAACATTGCTCTAGATTATTGGAAAACAAAACAAAAATCACAATAACAGCAAAGTAAAAAATAAAGTGTAGTAAATTAGGAAGCTTATAGTGAAGTCACATATTTATCTTCTTGTGAAACTTTGACATGAAAATCACTTTATTTCTCTGTGCTTCATACTTCTTTTGTGTAAAATGGATTATTACCTACCTCACATGATTGATGCTCTCATTCAATGATAGTAAAAGCAAAAGTGCTTCCTCGAGTATAAGATGCTTTATAAGCATTAGGTAATGTCATCATGATGATGGCCATTTTAAAAAGCTGTAACAAGAATGAAGTGAGAAAATGGTATGTTGTAAGCCCCAGGGGAATAGAAAGGCACATGCTTCATTACCACTCTATGCCCTGCACCTGGAACAATGCCTGACACATAGCAGGTGCATAACAAATACTTGCTGAATGAATGTATGTGACAAGCAAAGGGATTTCTAAAATAAGCTCTTGCTTTGAGTGGTCTCTTAGATCTCTTTTATGAAGTCTATGAATGAGACAAAAATATTTTGAATATTTACTCTCCACATATTTCAATCACAGGTCAATTTTTTTATTTTAAAATGTTATATTAATCAGTGTGATTGTTCTTTTGTCCTCTATTAAATTGTAAACTCCTTGAGGACAGGGAGGGTGTCTGAATGGTTATTCATTTTATTCCCAGTGCCTAGTACAGGAGAGATTTATTAAATAAAGCAAATGAATTTTAAAGGGTAAATAAGCAGGGCTTCTCATGGCTATAACGTACTGACGTGCAGGCTAGCAGGCACTTTGTCAGCAGCCCTAAATTAGCAACATCCTGACAGGCAACCATGCATTAGTTATCTGCATGCCACAAACACTGATGAAAGATAATGGAACATTCTTCAAGGGTTGTCTTTCACTGCAGGTGGAGTGGAGGAATTCTGGGAAATCTGTGTTATCATGCATACTCTTCTGCTGGGATGGACTCACAGGCACACCAAAACCCAGCCACCACCCATAGGAACAGCATCTCAAAAGAGAGCCCCCAAAACATTCCATGGGGGAGGGGTGCAAAAGTGATAGAGTACCAGCACTCTTTTTTCAGTGAGTGCTTTAAATATATTAGTGTACTGAGTAATCCTTTATCTAGTTGCCCTCCTCTGCTGGGGACCAGAGAGTTGATAATAAATATTTTTTAAAAATTTTGTGTTCTTGAAAAAGGTTCTGTTTGGACCAACTCTGGAGCCAATGTTAGGCCTAGTGTCATGGAGACAAAACAGAAATGCAATCTTTGGATGCTGCAGCTGCTTCGTGCTTTTTGCCAGCTTAGACTGCTAAAGCAGGAGAAAAAGGAACGGCTGGAGCTAAGAAAGTTTAATACCTTGGAGCTGATATATAAGGTATTATTTTGTCTTTTTGACAGGGTCCAGTGCTATTTTTACCCAGGTTGATAGGAAGGTTAGGTTGGGACTTTACAAAGAAATGGCGATTTATTTTAAGTGCCATTTGTGTAACAGCAGCTGCCTCTGCACCCACTCCTGTCGAGTTACTCATTGTTTCTAATGTAAAAGTGCCCCCTTCCTCCTTTATTTCCCTTAAAAATACACAGCAGTGAGTATCTCCTTGGTAATTCCGGACAAGCCCCTGGTTGTTTGCTGGAATCCCTCCTCCTGCATCACTGGATCTGTTTGTAGGGCTGTTTCCTCCTCATTCCTGTGCCCAGCCTCCCTGCCTCCTCCATCCTGCGTGTTGTTTCTCATTTAAATGAACAGTTGGAATCTTTTATTTCTTACAAGTGCTGGATTCGCCTTATCGCCCTCATTCCTTTGGGGGTTGCCAATTGGTTTTATCCACGGATGTATCATTTCTCATGCTTCCTTTTTTTTTTTTTTTTTCTTACAAAGAGAAAGAACCTCTCCGTCAACAAGCCTCTCCGGAGTGGAAGATTAAAAACCTAGACATCACCTACCTTGCAGCGCTGCTCCCAACTGGGTTGTGTAAAACTCAATTAAACGTGTCCCCATTGAATACTGCATTACAGTACATTAAACAGAAAATTCTTCAAGCGTGATGACAAAGCTTGAAACCTTGCCTCAAAGCTGTTCCTTGCAGCTTTCTTTAACATTTCAGTCTTTGCGGAGCAAGTCTCCCGTTGATACAACTTTAGTCCAGCCATGAAAAAAAAATCACAGAGCCCCACAGGGATCAAAAGAGACAAGGGGGCTAAAGTGAAGCTGGTCTTGGCACTTCCCTAGTGTCTCTCCTGTTGAAACTGTACTGTCAACCTAACACAAGAAGCTGCAGGGTGTTCTGGAGGTCTGTGGTCTAACAATTGAAGCAACAATACCTTTATTTTGGGCAGGTGAATGTCAGAGATTTTTCTCCTCTATCAAGAACGTTATATTCCAAAGAATACATCTTAGAAAGATATATGAGCCCTTAGGGTAAGAGATTTACACAGAGACATATTCGCAGAAAATGTCTCATAGTCTCCTCAAACAACAAAACTGAAAAGCGACTCCATATTCATGGGAAAGCTCAAAACTATTATTAAATATAAACTCTACCCTTCTATTTTTATTCCTTGTCCTCTTCCAAATTTTTTATTTATAATCTGGGTTGCCAAGAGGCAAACCTCCTCCTAATTCACTTAATTGGGTTTTCAAAGCTCATTTACTAAGCACCTCTCCCAGATTTATAACAGACTCCTTTTCATTAAAATTTTAATATTTACCATATTACCAGTCTCCCTGCTTTTGATATCCGAAGATTTTTTCTGCTTTTGAATTTTGGCATTTCTCAGCACAAAGCACTCAACTTTCTTGCCGCCCCATGGACCTTTTGTCTAGCACCTGGCCTACTTGCTGGTGTTGGGAATGGGAAGAAGAAAGTGACTTCTTTAAACCATTAGGATATATTTTAGACAATTCCTTATGGTTTTTAATGATTATCATTTATTTGACAAATACAGCATATGCTTTTAATGATATTAAATTTGAGCTCAAATTGGATATATATGATCTGAAATATAATATAGTAATAGTAAGAATTTATTAAGAGACACTAGTGCTTTAAGGAGAAACACAAAAACAACTGTGATTATTCAAAGCTAAAACAATACTTGAATATGGAGCTAGGGGGCATGGTGATACCAGAAGTTCCGTTTTCACAATTAGCAGTTTTAGCTAAACTTATTAAAGAAAATGTGTGTTGGTTTGCACATACGTGTATATACATATAGTCATATTCATACATATGTGTATAAAGAAATGCCTGGATTTATTACTTTTGTTTTAAAGGACATTTTCTAACACATTTAGAAGACTTAATTTTACCATTAGTGTCTTTGCTTTAATTCATTGGTGGGAGTGGAAATTTGTTCACTCTTCCCTTTTTATATTATTATTATCTGCAGCATTTTTAGTCTAGAAAGAGTAAGTGTTGCTTACACTGGACTTGGATTACAAGATTGTAAGTTAAAATACTTAAAATGGAAATTCAGCTATGTTGGAGTTTGACGGGGTCTCAGCAAGTTTTTCTTCTAAGGATATGATGCTGAAAGCACTGTTAGATGTTATTAGAAATCAAACAAATGTAAAACAATTAAAATTATACCAGGAAAAGTAGAGTCATTGCCCTTTAAGTCCAAAATTCTACTTTCAATCAACAAATGTATTGGATTAACAGTTTTCAGATTCTTTATTCAAGGAAGTTTTTAAAGATTGGCTGATTATTCATAAAACAAGTTAATATGAAGAACAACCTAAAGAACTCTGAAAAGAGTTTATCTTTCTTTTCCAAACTCTTTGTTAGTGTCAGAATAAAACAAAAGACATTTTTTCCATTCCAAGGCACATGTTTTCTAATGAATGCAGTGGTAATTTAACCCTTATCTCATGAAAAACTGCAAGGAGGAAATCTTAATGTGTAGGATGCTTTTATTTATCCTTATGGTCTCTCTTTTTTTTCAGATCAGGGTGATTTATTAAGGTCATTCCTATATTATATTTAATCTTAAATTCATGTAAAGTAGTGAAGAAATTATGGCTTTTGTTCTTAAATGACTTAAGTGTTTCTCCTTCAAACAATGTTATAGAATTGTATTTGTTCAAGGATTTGAATACAAATTTTGTTATTTTAGTTGTTATACTCTTAATTAGAATTTTAAGGACATTTTATAATATAATTTTATATGAAGAGTTATTTTGCTCTTTCCAAGGGAAATAAAATCCCCCAAATCTTATTAAAATATCTAGTAGTAATTATGTTGATTTTATGCCCACCCTTATCACTTTAATAGTAAAAAATCACTTATTTGTTCTTATATTTTTAAATTAATTGCCCATTCTCTAGTATCAGTAGACTTTTTCGGCTGGCCAGAGAACGACTCACTCCCTCATGTCTCACATGCTTCCGTTCCAACATTTCTGAACATTTGTTTCAACTAACAGATCAACCACATTAGTTCATCATACTTTCAGAGTTGAAGGTTAGGGCATAGCAGCCAATTGCTATTAACTGTATGATTTCTTGTTTCTCAGGATTTTATGTCTGTATTTGTTCTTTTTTAACATATGAGCAATTTGGGTTCTGAGAGCGTCTCAAAAAATGTATCTCTCTAGCAATGGTTCATATGTTTCTATACAATAAAAAACAAATCACATTCTTCGATTGTTCTTAGTGCCTGAACTAATTCATTTAAGCAGTCCCAAAGCTGTCTGAGATTGTCTGGTAGTGTCCATTTCCAGCCCTCTAATTAAGTCTGAATGTACCACATTCCTTTAAGATCCATCTCCTCCTGATATATTTTATTCCTGCTCTCAGAACCCTGGTTACTATTACCCATTATTTCTCTTTTAAATAATTGTTTTACCTCTTGGCCATTCATTTGTCTTTCTGGTTATTCCTTTCAAAACTTCAATTGCCTATTAACTGATATAATAATGCTGATATTTTCCAAGGCTTTGGCTGTTTTCATCCAGGGATTTCAAAGTGCTTTTAAGATAGCTCTGTTGCTTTGTGAAAGGCAATTAATAAGACAAAGAGAAATAAAGACCTGAAAAGTGGAGAAGCCCATGTATATTCACACACCAAGACCACTAGAAAAATCTCTAAATTTCATTCATCTTTGAGTTCACTTTGGTTAGGCAGTGGAGAAGATAACTGAGAGATTGGAGGTACAGGAAAATCCACGGATACATTTTACTTTGATTCACAAAGATTATTTGGGTCAATAAAATTCAAATGTCATGGAAATACAAAAGCAAAGGATTCTGACTTGGGTCTTTCCCTTTTGGATTGGACCTTGGAGTCAAAATGTCCCCTAACTAGATGTGATAGTTCACTAGAGGCTTCCAAACTCTCAATAAAAACTGTTTTCCTCTTTTGAGGAATTTATTCCTGTAGACATGAAGAAAATACCTATATATCTGCTAATAGGAGACTGTATTAATGAATGGTGGCATGGTCATTCAAACGAAATACTGGTGAACAATAAAAAGAAAAAAATACTGGTATAAAAAAACAATATGAATATTTCTCTAAAACACTGTTGAACAAAAGAAATTAGTGTATGTTTTCATGTACCTGATTTCATTTATATGAAATTTGAGCATAGACCAAAAACTAAGTTTGTAGAAATCAACAATGGTTGCTCTTTGGAACATGAAGAAACTTTCTGGGGATAATAGATACCTGCCAGTATTAACTTAATACAAATAAGGAAAACTATAATTAATTATGCTAGGTTTTTCCCCTCTGAAAATGCTTTATTAATACTTTTATTTTTACAGTAATTTATCTCCTTTCATCAGTACTTTTCAAAATAAGTCCATTTTTGTTTATTCAAACCTATTATGGACTGCATTATTTTATTAATTTAGGAGACATTCAAATTTTAATATGATTAAAGATAAGTGCATGAGAAGGAATGAGCACCATTTTATTTGCAGGCAATGTTGTACTGCAGACAAACCTTCTGACCCTACCCTTCAGTAGCTCTATGACCTTAGCCAAAATATACAGTTCCCTACCTTTAATAATTATAGCAACACTTGCAGAGCAGCTACAGGGAGATAATGTATACAGGTTTGCTATTAAGCAGATGCTTGACAAATTTTAGTTTCCCTCTGTTTGCCTCTCAACTGCAAGTGTTGCATTTCTTTGTAGAATGTTAGATGCATGCCAGCTATACGTCCAGTGTGGTTCTCCTTGGCTTGACTCAAACCTCAGTAGGATGCAAAATGAAACTGCTACTGTGGAACACAAAATCTCACAAGGACAGAAAAGCATTAACAAGAAATGATCTGTTTATTTCTTCCTTAAAATATAAATTGTTATCCATTTTATTGTTTCCTATCCCAATTTACCTTAGGCTTAAGAAACTAGGGAGAAAGAAGGAAAGGGAGGAGAGAGTTCCAAAGTACTCAAACACATATTTCTCAAATCCTTCTTTTTAATCCAGCATTGATTCCAAATTCTCTCTGCTCTTAGGACTATATTCTAGAATCTACTATTCTGTATCCTGGAACCAGAATACAAGTAAATGTTTTCAGAGAGATGTTATTTATGGAATGCTCACTAGATAAAGATTTTCCAAAGTTTTCTATATTTTTTCCCAAGTGCTGTTAGCATCTTGACAAAAGCAAATAATGATGATGTCCTTCCTGCTTTTGAGAGCAGCTGAGATTCTTCTATTGACACAGTCTCTATGACTGTATTTGAAAAACCAGAAGCAGGGAGTTCCCATTAAGACTCACAGCCTTGCACATTTACCCCTCCTATTTGTCCCTCAAAGCCAGAAGGTTTGACCTGTAGGGCACAGTGTGGGACTCATCTGTTTTCTTAAGCATTTCCTGGCTAGCAACATAGTGCTGTTGTAGTGGGAGGAGAGGGTGACACAGATGAGATTTATTTAAAACTGAACTGTATGAGGTAATTTTCAAAATAGACAGTCTCTGACTACTATTGGGCAGTACACTGCTGTAACAGGACATGATTTTAATGCTTGGGACTCTACTAGTAAGTTATAGAGAAAAAAATAAAAAAAATAATATCCACTGCAAACATGATTTTGAAAGGTGAATAATTAGGAAACCACAGAGCAGATCATTTTAAGAACCAAATGAGTCTCTTCCATGTACTCTTTCTCCCTAGTTGGTTCTATGTAAAAGAGGCAGGGAGACCCCTATGTGTGTGTGTTTGTGTGTGTGTGTGTATGTGTAAAACTTGGATTTGATATTAGTTTATTTTTGGCTTGAGATTAGTTGATTTTTAATTTGAGATTAGTTGATTTTTGGCTTCCTAACTAAAAAATATTAGCTCATGAGTGCAGAAATTATTATGTGTTTTGTTCACTCCAATGCCCATAAAAGTGCCTGGAACATAGTATATGATCAAGAAACAGCACATGAACAAATGAAGGAATGAATTAATGAAACAGGGAAAAAACGAACGAATGAAAAGTAGAGATGGGTTCACTTTGAGATTTGCCATTTGTTAGCTTCTAAAGTCTAACTTTATAACAACAATTGTAAGTTGATGAGATAAACATGTAATTAATAATTTCCTCATGGTTTGAATGTGACAATCATGTAATAAACCTACTGAGTAGGGAGAATTTTATGATTTTTAACAAATTCCATATTTTATTTCTAGGGTTTTACTTATCTATATCATATAAACAAGTTATTGTCAACCTAAATGTAATAGTTTATTTGGGAATTTGCATAATAAAACACAGATTCTGAGCTTCAAATGGTTGGAAGCTAAAAACTCACATAAACCTTATATCATAGTAAAGACTGTATCAGAGGACTTTATTTAATGGGGTGAAGAAAATATTTCTTGTTTTTTTTTATTACTATAGGGAAGATCTGACACCATTAGTTTTCCTTCTGTCATAAATAAAGACAAGCGAAGTTTGACAGGCATCACTATAAAATAGGTTATAGATAAGTCCAGGCATCTGTCCTTCCACACAGACCTTTTACACTTGGTTCTGATGAGGCTGCTTGAACAGAATGACCAAGGTTTGATTTTAGGCTTCTAGGTCACAGTTTCACCTTGACAACAGTTCTTTCAGTTCCAGCACTAACATTTGCTAGGATCCCTAAGGTGCTTTCATTTTTGTAAGTAGTGTAAGGTTAAAAAAAAAAAAGGATAGGGAAAAAAAAAGATAATTCACATGCTGCAGGACTATCTCTGTGTCTCCGGCACAAAACTTCAAATCCAATCCAAGAACTGGATGTGTATTAGAAGTCTGCAGATTTAAACCTCGTCCACCATGATCAAACTGGATTTATGGAGCATCATAACTCTCCAGACACCATCCAACAGCTTATTAATTTAATAGACTCCTGTCCATTCACTGATGTTCCTGCCCTGACAGTCTCTCAAGATAAGGCGAAAGCCTTTTGACAGGACAGAGAGCATATATATTTTCCTCTGTTTTCTCCTGGATGGGGTTGTCGACAATTTGAAATGTGTGGCTCAGCAAATTTGTTTTTTTTCCTTCTCTTTTTTTCCCCTTTGGCTTTGCAGGAAGGATGACAGAGGCTAGCCTCTTGAGAGTTCCAGGGGTCAAAGGGCCTGTGTTTCCCCTAAATAATTATTTGGCATTTTTGTTTTGCAAAATAACAGTGAATTGATTTAAAGGCATATATACCTGTGACATTTTTACCATGAAAGAAACAGCATGACAATTGAATGTGCCATATAAATTAAGAGGTGTTGGAGAGAAAAGGGAAAACAGCAATAAATGTTCCCGTTAAATAGAATATAGCAGCTTTTCTTTTCTTTTCCATAATGCCATTTGTGGGAATAAGGGAGAGTGAACAGAAACAAAGAAAAAAGTACCAAAAGATAGCACTCAAGCTGCTGCCTATTTATAGACAAAACAGGAAGAACTCTTCAGTGTTCTTATTTCTCCTTTATGATATTCCTATGCTCTTGCTGGGTTTGTTACTTGCTTCTAGCATCCAAATAAATTGATAAGTCTAAGCTAGACAATTACACCACTAGATAGCAAAGTTAACTGTTTCCCACCCAGTGTCCCCTCTGTTAGAATCATGTCAGTAATCACTAGACCTTGTCTTCCTAAACTTAAGAGTATACACAAATCATCTGGGATCTTGTTAAAATGCAGACATAGATTTAGGAGGCCTGAATGGAGCCTGTGGTTTTGAGTTTCTAACAAGCGGGATGCCATACTGGTATTTGGCAGACCACATATGGAGCAGCAAGACATTACTCAAATTTTTAAGAAAGGAGATGATTTAGATCTATACTTACTGTCATCTGAGGTAAACCATAATTTGAACATATCTTGAAAAGTATACAGATTCCCTACCTGGCCTATGGTGGAAATTAAAAATTTCAATGAGTTAAAGTATATGCAATTCTCAAATGCTTCATATGGCTTGCTTTTTAATCATCCTGTTTCATTTCTGCATGTTTGTATACATGATTAGCTTAGTGTATCTTGAGATAGTTAACTTAGAAAATATATTTAAAGCCATAGTGTTGGGAATGTAGTTCAGTGGTAGAGCACCTGCCTAGCATGTGTAAGGCCCTGGTATATCTATGGTTTTTAATTTTTTTAAGCCAAAAAATTAAAAACCATAGATATAATAATGTTACTTGCTAATTTTCTTAAGTTATATTTTATACCTATTTCATCTTACTGATAAAAATGTTTCTTGTCAATAGTACTAGTCAAAATACAAAACTATAAGGACAGTCTCTAAAACTAAACTATTATTTGTCTTAAATGTCCTTCATGATCACTTTATTTGTTTACACAGAGTTAAGATCAATCCATTCCAGATTTAACTGGTGAGAATGTTTGACTGAAAAAACACCGCACTTTAATCTAAAAATCATACTCAAAATATAGTAACATAGCTGACAATTTATCTAAGTCTTTCTTTGCATATTAAAACTAGTTCTAACATTCAGACACTCCAAATTATTATTTACTATTTTATAGACAAACTAACTTTATATCTTTTTTGAGAGAGAGGAGCAGAAATATCATACATGACTTGGTTGATTGAATTCATTATGCAATCTTAAATGCCTTGAAAACATTTAATAAATAACTTTAAAAGGTAAGTTTTCATCCTATGTCTTTGAAATTTCCACTTATTGAAAGCTATTTGGAAAGCAGTCATTATGGAAAATCTTCATCAACAATGGAGATCAAATAGTGAATATAAATACTAGATGTCCAAAGGAAAAACTGGTTTAATGTATTCTTATTTTATTTTAATGAAAGGTAGATAGAACTACATAAATAGAAAGATCTTAGCTATTCATACTTAAATGTATTTCTGCTTCATCCTCTTGGGTGGGATATTCTTGCTTGCAACATCAGTTCACAGACCTCAGACAGACTAATGAGAACATACCTTCTTTAAAGTGCAACTATATGTCATGGCATATAAGATGAATTTTTAAGTTAAAAAATATCCTTTAAAAATGGGATTGACTTATACATAAATAATACAATAAAAAGCTTCCCATTTCAGATCTCAGACTTGACATCTGGTCAACCTTACCCCCAGTGAAGAATGGAGAACAACAGATATAGTTAGTGTTTGACTTTAATGGGGATCCAGAAAGAACTGTCCAGTAATAGTGAGCCAATGTCTTGATATGGATACTGGGCACGAATGTCAAACAAAAGTAATGGTTTAGCCTCATCTTTTGCATCTGGGTAGATTTTAGTTATTGTAGTTCTGTAGCATACCCATCAATTCTATAGCAGATACTCTCATGCTGACAGATGCAGCATAATCTATGCTGTAACAATATGGAGCATTCCAAAGAAGGCCTCTTTTTCTAGGTTCCCTAGTATTATAAAATTCTCAGTAAAGCATGGAACACTTTTCTAGACATGGGGCATTGTGGAACCTGGATTTTCAAATGACTTCTCCACTGGTAATTTCTAGTGTTATATCAGAGTTGACTCTGATGAATGATCAACAGATGAAGTTCTTAAATCATAATTCAAAATTGAATGGATGGATACACTGTGCTGTGTGTGGAGTTATAGATGTGAAAAATGGAGTCACTGCCTCTGAAGTGTTCACCCTTAGCCTGAGACAATGTGTAGCCTGGGGTGGAGCTCCTCCCTCATGGGAAGAGTCAGGAAGAGTTTCAAAGGGTAATAACTAAGTCTTGAATGGTATCTGTTAACAACGGTGAAGGTGATGAGAAGGTTTTTAGGTTACAAAACATGGTGTACAAAGACAAATATGATCAATTAAGGGACAGTGGCATGACTTTAAATAAATGTATATGGTTGGAACATAGAGCATCTGTGGAGGATGAGTGAGAAATGAACATACAAGATGCAGGCTACTTAAAATAATAGATGAGCCAATCTAGGGAAGATGTAAGTGAAAGGAGACTAGAGAACGACAATATTTAAAAGATGGAAAGTAATGAAGAAACATCACTGGTCACCGAGGATGATTTGATCAAGTCCAACAAAATGAAAAATTGGCAACCAGTCGATCACAAAAAATCTGAGAGAATCATTTCAATGGAGTTGTGAAGACAGATGTTGGATAGGAGAGAAGATATTGGAATTGAGGAAATCAAAGGAATGGGTGTAGGAAATTTTGCAGGGCTTTCATAGAAAAACAGGAGAGAGGACTTCCTATTAAACATGGTGAATGAGGTGCATCAATTATTTCTTTTCTTTTTTTTTGGCAGCAAAATTTTATTTATTTTTTAATTTTTTTCCATGTTCTTTTTTTTATTGGTTGTTCACTTATTTCTACCCTTTTCCACTAAAACATCAGTAAAGAAGAAGTAAAGATGATAAAGCAAAGAGACAAGGCAGACGAGGCAATGAAAGTGAACAAAGTATTGGAAGCCAGCAAATGGATGGAGTGATAAATGACAGCAGAACATAAAAAGCTGAAATCCAAGTACATGAAGAGCCGCAGGCCAACAAGAAGCAAGCAGATGTCATCCTATAGTCCTATGCAAAACCCACCAGTTGATGATCCTTGACCACTCATGCTGCTTTTGCACTCAGTTTTTAGTGCCACACCGAAATTATAGCAGGTATCTATATACATCAAGAAAGCTTCAACATTAAATGTGAGAATGGGGAGAAAAAGGACATGAGCAAAACAAAATTTCTTAAACGACTTCCAAATCCTGTCTTCGTAGATAAACAGAATATTATCTATATAAAGATAGCACTATGTTGAAAAAAAAGAACAGAGAACAAGAAAAGCCTCTTATAAATAATAAACAAGAAAATCCTCTTATAAATAATAAACATGATAGTTAAAAATTCAATAACAAAGTTGAGGAGTAGTTTGAGGACATCTTAAAACGTTGAACAAAGTCAAGGAGATAATGTTGAGAATATCATTAAATAACTACCTTAAATTTCCTTCTATATTAAGGAAAAGGTTGCAATCTACTGATTTATATACTCATTCATTAAAAAATAACTATTGAGCACTTACTATATGCCATGCACTATTTAAAAAAAAACAGATGAAATTCCTAGAAGAACACTGATTTTAGGGAAGAGAGATTAACATTAATTGTTTTAAATAAATGATAAGATGCAAATACGAAGATAAATGAGAGAGAAGCTATGATGGATTGAATATCTGAGTTCTCCCCAATTTCATATGTTGAAACCCTAATTCCCAATGTGATGGTATGAGGAGGTGAGATCTTTGGGAGGTGATTAAACCATGAGATAAGAGCACTCAGGATGTGATTAGTGTCCTTATCAGAAGAGACACAAGTTACCTTTCTTTCTCTCTCTCTTTTCTTTTCTTCTTCTTCTTCTTCTTTTTTTTTTTTTTGGAAAATGCCTACCACATTCTTTTTCTCCCTCTTTTGAAGGAAAATTTGCACATCATTTAAATTTTTTTTAATTTGTTTTCATTAGTTATACATGAAAGTAGAATGCATTTATGCACTTTGTGAGCATACAACAAAAGGTTGCTATCTACAAACCAAGAAGATCCTCACTAGACCCTGAAACTGCCTGCACTTTGATATTGGACTTCCTACCCTCGATGTATTTGCTATTTAAGCCACCCAGTCCATTTTATTTTGTTACAGCATTCCCAGTTGACTAACACGGGAGAAAGTGTGATAGAGGGAGAATATTGAGAATATGTCAGACAATTTAGTTAGATCTGGGAAAGCAACATCTAGGTGGAGTGTTCTGAATGAAGTCAGAAAGGGAACAATGTGGGATGCAGTATAAAGCAAACACTATGAGACAGGCTATTGGACTGGAGTAGATTGGAGTAGGTGGAGTGAGCAGCTGAAGCCCACTGAGGTACCCAGGGGCAGATCCTGTAGGGCCTTTGGGCCAAGGTAAATTAAAACTTTGTAGTTTTAATTCAGAGGCTGACAAGCTTTTTCTGTAGAGGGCCAAATAATATTTTAGGTCTTGCAGGCTAGATGCTCTGTTATAAATATTCAACTCTGATGTTACAGTGTAGGTATAGACAATTGTAAAAAAAAAAAAAAAAAAAAAAAGAATTGGTGTGACTGTGTTCCAAAAAAACTTTATTTACAAAAACAGGTAATGCTCCAGATTTGGCTTTGTGCACTGTATCAATACTAATACTCTAATTTTGATGGAAAGTCATTGGAAGGTTTTATGTGATGCTAGGTTTCCATTTTCTCTGTGAATCAAGAAGCATCTTCCATTGTCTACTGGGTGACTTAATGTATTTGGAGACAGGAATCTAAAATTATCACCTTGAATAGAAAAAATAAATCTGTACTGCCAGCCTGCATCCACTGAAGACTTCTATTCAGCTTGTGTTCAAATGTAAGATACAAGTAGCCAGCACTGTTTTTGTTTTTTGTTTTTTGTTTTGTTAGTGGTGTTGGTTTGTTTGCTTTATTTTGACTGCATATGTACATGGAACTCATTGTGGATCAGATGCTATTTTGAATATGTTACAAATGGTAACTTGTGTAACTTCTGCTTCTTGGGTGGAGCCACAAGTGGAGAGTTGGATCGAACAGGACAGGGTATTGCCAGGCTGATAGAGGCTAGAAAGAGAAGAGTGTAAAGAGATGCAGGAGACTGATCAGAATGATGAACCCATGGGATCCAAATAAGGAACCTATAAGCTGGAACAGGAGGGACTGACAGACAAAAAAAATGGTGGTGGTTGGGGGTGTAGAATGTAGGTTCACTTGGTGTTGAAAAATTGTGTGATTAGGTAATGATTTGACTAAGGAGGATGATTCATTATTATTATATAGAAGGGTGTAGCTACCAACATTATTTTCTCGACAGATAAGGCTTGCTTTTTTTTTTATTAGTATATAGATAATAAGTCCAGGGTTTGACACAATCATCTTACTTAAATCTCAATTGCATCACATGTACCGGAGAACTGTGGGTGGCTGTCCACTGCCTCCCTGAGCAGATCTTTTGACTGAGAACTCAAGTGCGTGCTCTAGAAGCTCTAGATGGTCTGAGGACTGAGGTTGTGGCTCAGTGCTGGAGGGCTTGCCTAGCATATGCAAGGCCCTGGGTTCCATTCTATTACTTAAAAATAGAAAGGAAGAAACTTTTGGAGATCTGTCCCTCCCTGATTTCATTTGAAAATCCTCTGCTCCTACTTAACTGTTATGATGCTCTCATGATCACATTGTATGCATCACAAACTATGAGCTTGTTGGCACACAATTTGAACCCCTGAAATCCTTTCACCTCCTATCTGAGACTGATACTGAATTTTCAATATCCACCCCAAATTCCATATCCTCTGTGAATCTTCCCTCCACCACATGCTGCTGAACTCACTCATATGCACCCTTCAGCAACAAACCTCTTTCAATAAGCTCCTTAGGCCTGGGAGTGTGGATATGCATTTGTATTCCACATGAGAATTAGCCATATTGTGTAAAGGACATGTGCTCAATAACTTGCATTTTATTTGGAAAATTATCTTAATGAAAAAAAATTGGACATTCATAAAGATATTAAAGAAAACGTGTTATATTATCAGGAAACAAATTTTGTAGGTAAGGCAAAGATTTCTTTGTTTCCTAGTTTGTGCTGTATAAAAGGGAGAGTAAATCTGGAGTAAAGACAAAGCCATAATTTTCCCTTGTAAATATTTTTCTTAAATTGCATGAGGAAAATAATCAAAGTGAAGAAAGTTGTGTTAAAAGGATACAGAGCTGAGGGTGTTTGCCCAGTGGGAAATACTTGAATTTTTAAGGCCATGGGATTGATTCCCCCTACCATAAACACAAAAAGAATATAAAAATTTCCCCAAATCTTGGCACCTTTACAGAAGTACTTTAGTAATTTTATGCTATTTCCTTCCACCATGTTTCTCTGTGCATACAACTTTATCTTATAATCATACGAGACACAAAACCACACATTTTTCTTTTTTTCCCATATAGAATTAAAATAAAATAGTCTCTTTCATGAAATAGGGTGTATAAAAAAACTATTTACAGTATATTACTCTGAAAAAAATTTACTCTGAGGAATTGTCCCTCATTTTAGCTGACAAAGATACTTTTGGGGGTAGCTTTCAAGATTAGCATCTCTTTGAATGACAAGCTAACATCCCTGAGTGATAGTGACTCACCTCTCAAAAGACCCTGCTCTTCATTTCTCATTTTTATACTTATAAAACTGATATATTCTTAGTTCTTATCATTCACCAACGTTCTGACGGGGTTTTTTACCCCTAAGAGACTGAAGCTCCATTCATGCCGGAACCCAGGGTGGTTTAGGATATTTTTACACTAAGACATGATAGCTCATCTAATCCACTAAGGTAATTAATGATATTACCATGCAGGCTGTTTACCAATATCTTCTTTAGACAACTCACAGGAATGTTCATACAAAAACAGTTGTTTTTTAAATCACACCATATAGAATGTATTAATAATGACTAAGTACATTAAATTATTCAGTACAACCAGACCCAGGTTGCAATGACATCAGTAATCATTAACATAACTATGAAAGCAGCAAATACATAGTAAGAAATGCAAATAACGGAAGGCCCAATATTTGCTGGAGTTGTGTCATTCTGCAATTTGCCAGCAGACGGTTCTATTGACAATAAGGGTGTCACTAGTGGGGTCACTTGTCTTGACCTTACCAGCCCTTTTGAAATAACAATTTGAATCAAAACTGTGGTTTTTCTAAAGCAGACATTTCTACAATCACTGATTCCTAGAACAGGCATAATAAATTGCTCACTCCTCCAAATATATTTCTTATTCTAATACAACATAACTAGGAAAAAAAAAACTCAGATGCTCACGAAACAAGTTGGGTTTTCGGCATTGCGTTATCCTGTGGAGCTCTGCAATCAATTACTGTTATACCACCATCATTAATAATTTTCTTAATGAAAATGATTCTGTTGATCTCCGTTGTATTTTAATTATCAGAGTTAAGCATAATTACACTGTAGCTCTGAGCTGGCATGTGGACTCCTTTAGGGCGCAATTTTGTTTTAACACACTGATAATGTAATTTTACATTGTGTCAGTTTGTTTGGTTATTATCCAGTTGTACAATTCCACTGTATTCCTGATAACAGATAATAACCTTAGTACCTCCTATATCCTGAAGTCATTTAAAAAGCAATATTGGAATTCTGAGACTAGCTAACTTAATCGTCTTATGATTTTATAATTCCCACTGCTAAATATTTTGTTCAGGCACTAGCCCTTTTTTAAGAACACTGTAAAACTAGACAATAGTTACATATTTTCTATGAATTTATTCAATAGTTAAATATATGCTTAAAATATAAACATGTTTTTTTTTTTACTTTTAAATTCATTCCTTTTTTATATAATATTAGACTTTCTAGGTAAAGTGAAACATTAACTTGAATTCTACTTTTAAAATTGGCTGCCACTTTAGGCAAGGCTGTTTCAAAATTCTAGTAACATACAATAGATTCTCTTTTAAGGTGGAGCATGATGCAGAGTTTTGCAAAGGTCCTTAAAATGAAAGATCTTTGTTTTGAAAACTTGATCAATTTAGACAGTCTGCAGAAAGTTACTCACACAAGCTAGATCATATTAGAATTTCTGTCATTATTTCAACACTGTCTAGTATAGGGCCTTGAACATAGAGGACAATCAATGAGGGGTTAAATTAATTAATTGCATAGTTAAATTGGTGTGAACAAGTAAAATCAAAATTTCAAAGATGTTTTAAAATGATTTTGAGATTAGTGTTCAGTTTTCTACATGATTTTAAATTTCTTGGTTATAAAAGCAAAAACATAATTACCATAAAGTTTCACTATCACTATTGTTTTAGTTCTTGAAGACATTCTCTTTAAAGCCAAACCAAAGAATGAGGGAAAAAAATCACTCAGAAACATGTGTGCAAATTTGCAAAGAAAAGTAATAACATATAACCTGGTTAATGGCATCTTCAAAACTCTGCTGATTTCATAACTGGGAATTATAGAAGAGGCTCAAGACTGAATCCCAACTTCATCACCTATGAGTTATATATCCTAGAATTCCTAGAATTTATTTATTCTAAGCCTCAGTTTCTCCATCTGAAAATAGTGATGCTAATATCATGAATTGGTTGTAATTGTAAATAAAAATGTATGGAAAGTGATTAGAAGAGTGCCCCAAATAGAATTAAGTTCAATAAATGGTAACTGTTATAATCAGTATCAATATTATCATAATTGTCATCTTTACACTAATATTTTATGTAAGATTTCATTAAAAATAAAAACAACATGTAACTAGTGATTTTCTTGAGCGTTGGCTTTGGACCTCTGATTCTGTGACACATTGTTGCAGATACATGTAGGTTCAAAGTGACTTTGAGTGACACCTATGGAACTCTTCAGTCGAAGTCCGGCATCAAGTAATCATGTTTTCTTGCACACTTGCATAATGTCAATGTAGAGGCCTATTTCATTTTTTCTAAGCACATATTGTTTTGTGATCACAAGGACAAAATTGGCTGAATGTAAAGTAATCATATTATTTACGGTAATATATGCAGGCATGTATATAGGTGCTTCTTCAAAAAAATTCTGCAAGGTAGCCAATGGCTGTTTGTTTTCACAGCTAAGAAAACCCCTATATAGAGAGGGTAGGGGATTCTTCCAAGGTCACACATAGTAGGCAGGTTTTTACAAGGATGCTGTGCTTCACACAATAAGGAAATCTTCTGTGGTGAAGGTTGGGAGAGAGGACTGGCTGATAGTTTTTTTTTTTTTTTTTTCATTCTTTTGATTGACAGTGTTTATCCTCTTAATGTGGAAACCTGGAGAATGTGGCTACTTTGAAATGACAACCGAATGAAAAAACGATCTAATGATATTAGTGAAATGAACTTGGTTAACAAAGCTGCGTGGAAGATGCTAATGGTTGAGTTTTGGATACTCAAAAACATAAAACTCTAATCTGTTTTCATACATAAAAAACACCATACTTTGCAAACCCTGGAAAATAAAGAACAGAAGAGCATAGAGTAAAGAAAAGGAGTAGACAGGCAATGCTCTCCAGACCTATTTTTTAGGAGCGAGTGGGCAGGCCCTTGCCCATCTTCTCCTCTAGCACAGCTCTCCGTAACTCAGCCTGGGCTTTTTAGTATGCTTCCAATGGAGATAAGTGAATTAGAATTATCTGGAGTCTGTTAAGAATAATGGCAAAAACCAGATGACCTAACAAGTCTGGTCCTTCAATGTCTGCATGGCCTAATTGCTTTCTGAAATGACTAGGGATAGTTGAGGCAGGAAAAAAAATACATCAGATTAAAATGCTAATGCCAAATACTATACTAAAAAAGAGAAAAAAACTTTGATAAAACTAGTTGATAGCAGACTGTCAAATAACTCTAAGTGATAGAATATAATTTTGTAATAATTATTTGATGGACACCTAGGAAATGAAAGCTTTATGGTTATATTTAATTTTGCTACTAGTCTACATTGGGTAATAATTTAGGAAGCAACTGTGCCTCTTAAATGGTAATAGTTACACATTTGCTTGTGTAAATACTATAGAAAATACTATAAGAAAATCTCAGTTAAGACATTTGTATGAAATGCTACACAAATGCAATTTATATTGTTTTTAAATAGTTACTAATATGCTCTCACCAGCCAAGAACTATAATAAGGATTTTGGGATAGGGCTCAATAAGTACTATTTTTTAGCAAGAAAAAAATTAAGAAACACAGTTATAGTGTGAGGAATTTATCTTCCATCCTCAGTGAATACACCTAGGACATTAGGAATGATGTGTTATATCCAGTGATGTGGATTTTAGGCCATCAAATAACCACTTGTTTGTGGCAGCAGCTCCTTGGTTTCATTTAAGGAATTACTTGCTCATCTCAGTGGCTCATGTGGAGTTAATGCTACTCTTAGTCTCCAAGGAAGACTTTGTTCTGCTTAGTGAGAGTCATAGTGATTATTTAAGGACTCGTATGTCAGGTGCCTCAATCAAAACCACAGTACTTTCTTTTTACTAAAGTTACTGTGCTACTGGAGTAAGTCTGGAGCTTGCCACAACCACAGAACAAGTCTGAGAACAATGCCTACAAAAAAGGGAACAAAAAGAAAATAGAGAGAGACTATCTGGGAGCAAAGTTGGAGCAACTGGACTCAGCTATTCCTGGAGTCCAGAATATCCCCCGAATTTCAGTTATCGGAGCTAATGAATCCCTCTACCCCCAACACACACACACACACACACACACACACACACACACACTTACTATGGTCCAAGCCAATTTCAGCTGAATATCTATTATTTGAAAACAAAGTAGTTTCAAGTAATAACATATATTATGAAAATGCCTCTCCCATTACAGATGTTCAAGTTGATGAAAGACTGTTAAAATGTAAAGTGTCAGACCTTTCTATACCTCAGACACTTTTGCTTCAAGGAGGTATATTGTATGTGCAGCCTGCAGAGACAGAAAATTCCAGGGCTTCTGGAGACCTGGTCAAGGAAGGAGTGTTTCCTGAGGTCCTATTTTCCATGACCCAGATGATCCCTAAGACAATCCAAGGATATTATGGCATTCACAGAACTGTGGATACACTCTGAGTAGGCTGTCCCCTCCCTCTAAGGAACATCTGACTACTACAGATTATCTTCAGAAAGGATATCAAAGTATAGTCTGTGTCAGTATTTTCAGGATTCTGTTATTGAGAGCAGCACTAGTGCCAGTGGAAATGTCCATTGGGAAGATAAATAGAAATATATGGTCAAATACTTAGTTTCTGCTTATGATAAGACTTCTTAAGGCAATAACACCAACATGCATTCTGAATTTTCAAAAGGGACCGTGATAGTCAATATTTGGTCATGGGGATCTTTTGAATCTTAGGGTTCCACAAAATACTTTTGTAAAGTATCATACTTCATACATACTCTTTGTAATTTTTAGGCATAAAGACCTGAGTTGTTTGAGGGAATATATTCATCATTTAACAGTGGCAAAAAGAAAGGCAGAGTCACATAGTTCAGAGAACACAGGTCTTGGAGTTTTCATGTCCTAGATTTGAATTTGGCTCCATTATTAGCTCTCCATGACCTCAGTTATACTACCTCTCATCACATGTGTAAAATGAGAAAAAGGATGTACCTCACTTGGCTGTTTTAAGGTTCTATGCACAGAGAACATACTCTAGTATGTACAACTCAGACCTTAAGACAACACTTACTAACTAGTCTTGTACATTGATAATCACCTCATTTACCATGGTAAATTATCTCCCCGGCTAATTATTTAATTCATCTTTTAAAAAATGGGGCAGTATGTGAATCATCTCATACAAGATATTAAATGAGGACTGAAGGAAATAATACATATGTAGTAGCCATTGCAATTCTGGTATCTAAACTACAATGCTAACTGTTCGTGGAAGTTGAACAATGTCAAATAACCCTTTGTAGGTTAACAAACTACTGGATGTCAGCAATTAATATGGTTCATCACTATTAGATGAAGTGTCTATTATAGTGTCTGGCAACCACTTTGGTTATCTCATCAACCAATAAATATTTATTTCATGCTGTTCTTGTGTAGGCAGCATGCCAGACCAGAGGTAGAAATTGAGTAAAACAGAATCCATGCTCTCAGTAAGTAGACAGTAGATGGGAAAGAAAGCCAATCATAACTAACATTTTTGTTTTACTTCTCTTTTCCAATGATAATAACACAAAGCAAAGAAGAGGAATGAGACAAGTATACACCATTTGGTCTAGGAACATAAAGCAGAATGTTTCAGGTATGCTTAATAAATGACGATTATCAATATAAAAGACTAGTATAGGTGAACTCCCTGCATGCTTTGTGAGTTAACTGATTGATTAATTAATAAGAATCTATAAATTACCCCCAAATGATTTATTGACAAAAGGCTTCAGGGATAGTCAATCAGAATATAAAGACACAAACATGTTCAAGATAAAGTACTACACTGAATGTGGGATTATAATTATATTACATAACAATTATGTTTTCTGAAAGAATTCCTGATTTTAAAAGGCAATAGATTTGGATCACAACAAGGGAATAGCTATTGTCATGACTTCTTCATACTATATTGTCATAATGTAGAAAAGATATCATACAACAGAAATCTGTCCCTAACAGTCATACATTCTAATGTACTTTTTGTATCCTAGTTGTGGATATTGGTAAACTGATTCACTATGCTATTCCCTTCCACTTTGATAGACTGTATTGACATATCCTGGGAAAATCTTACTTCCCTTTTAGCTTAAAGCTCCTATCAGAATACCACAGGTATTTCAGGTTAGGAAATTGTAGGTATAGGACCAGCAATTATAGAAGGAAAAGGAATATAATCAGATCCTGGTGTGCAGATTGTTTTTTTTAGCTTGCAAATTCCCTCTTTCCGGTGTTTCAACTTTCAAAGGCTTATGGTAGTTTAGAGGCAATCCTCTTATAAGTGCACAAATTGTAATGATTACAGGAACAAGTTGTAATTGTTTCTAGCAAGTTTTTAAGAGTCTTTGATGTTATGATTAGTGTTTTATATGTTAATATATTGATAGGGGTGCTTATTTGCTTGTTCCCTTGTATGCTTTTGTGGTTTCTAGGTTCAATGTGCAAATAAATCTTTGATCTCAGTAGGTCTATTTGGTTAAAAAAAGAAAGCTGAAAGAAATTAAACATGAGAAGCACAAGGTTTTGCAATATTTACGAAGTGAGATTAGGGATTTTGCTGTTAAAGTACAGAGCGAGGGCCATAACTTAAAGGTGGGGGAAAAAAAAAGCCCCCCAAACCACAACACACATGATGATGGTCCTGTCCTATGGAGAATCAGTCTCATGATGTGTCATCACCCAGCTGCGGCTCTTTTGTAGCCAGGATATAGCTACGTGTCCTAGTCAAGGTTGATGTCACACTGAGCAAATCAAAGGCAACACTCTGCAAGCCATCCGCCTCCTCTTGCCCGTTTGCCTCCTGCCCTTCAGAAATCACCATGGGGAAGAATTCACTCATTGCAAAGGTTTCATTTCCAGCTATCCTCTCATCATGCATGACTTCCAGAAACTGTCTGGAATGCAGTGCCTCCTGGAGCATGCACCTTGACATGAATTGCTGAAATTCAAAAGGAATTTACTTTTTGATAGATAATGCTAAGAGAGAAATCTGGGGTTTCATCAAACCCGGCTGTCTATAAAACCAACGGTGAGGGAAGGGCATCAGTAAACCCACTCCAATATGGAGTAAAGAAACGTGTACGGCACTAAGTAATTAAAGGTGTGACACTTGATGTTGTATATATTAAAAAAACACAACCAGAATGTTTTATTGAAAATACAGGTTAGGGAGATTCAGAAAAGAAAAAGGAAAAGAGAGAATCAAATTATACTTTGCACACCCATCCCAGCTCTTCTGGTACTCTTTTTAGGGTTCAGGTTTCAGTACTTCCAAAGACAGAGGAAAATGATCCTGCATTTACCTTTGCTGTACACAATGCAGTTGTTTTTGTTGTCTTCCACTCCTTGCCAAGTCACATCCAGCAGCCACTTGGGACCAGCTGTCAGCACCATTGGGACCTGAGCCTTTGTCTTCTGTAGAAAGAATGATAACAAACAGATGCCATTTGCTTTCATTGATTAAAAACTTGAATAATTGTACTAATCATTTTATTTTTACAAACAACTAAATCTCCCAAACCATAATCCAAGTCCTTATTCCCCTGTCTTGTGGTATCTGTTTAAGACGACAGAAGCTGTAAGGCTTTACTGCTCTCACTAATAGGAATGGTAGAATTATTATCAAGGATTTTTTCCCCCCCTAAATGATACTGGATCAGATCTCCAAGATTAGACAGATCTCTTGTGGCTTTGAATTATAAAGAGAATGCAGATGACTTTCATTGCAAAGAGCAGAGTGTTTAGAAGTGAACTTTAGACACATTGTACTTTACTATCAACAGGATCTCACTATTTCCTGAAACAGACAGGAAAGAATTTAAAGAATCAGGATCCATTTCAAAGCTCTATCCTGAGCAACATTTATATTAGAGTGGGGACTTACTCAGAATGTATAATGAAACCCACATAACCCCCTTTGCTAAGTGTAGATAGGTAGTCTGACTGTAACGGAAATAATAATAATGCTAATGATTCCCCATACATTGTCTCCAGAAAGACTATAAAAGAGGAACGTGAATAAATTCAAATGCAGAGCAACTAAAGCATGACATCCCTGCTCTGAGAGGCACAGAAGCAGGGAGAAGTGTTATCCTTCTAACAAAATAGATTCAGGGTATATTTAAAATATGAAGCTCAAAGGGTTCAGCATATTTGGCTGTTTGGCACCTACATTCTTTATCTTTCAATCTCTATTGATAAACTTACATGGCAGGAACTAAACGGGGAGGAAATAAGTAAGCCTTAGCAACACTGTGTTTCCCGATGAGTCACAGTGAACTGGCATTCCGACTTTTATCATTTGCCAGCCCATGTTCTGTATATCAAATATCATGAAACCACAACACTGAGTACAATACAAGGGTCTCAAGGTAATATTTGAACTGAATTTTCATCCAGATATGATACTGCTAAAGAGATCTCAGCCCATTCTGGAATGCTTCCTACAAGTTACGTGCTATCACAAATTCCCCCAATTGGCATTATTGAGTATTCACTTGAGGAGTTCTGCCTACTCTGGTGATTTCAAATCTCTCAGGAACCTGGAAAACCCATTTCATCTGCCTCAGTATATCATGATAGTACATGATATATTGATCCATTAATTGCAAAGTCATATTAAAAACTATATATATATATATATATATATATATATATAAAAAAAACAAACACTGACCAATTTCTTGAAGTAGCCGTTATGTTACAAAAACTAACAACTACAAAAATATTTTTAAGTAATAAAAAATTTCAAAGTAAATCATGATGGATAAATATAAAAAGAAGTCTGGAAAAATATTTTATAAGTTACATCAGAAGAGACAGGAAACCAGATAAAATATAAAAATTCTAGCACACTAATTAGTATTCATATTTTGATTCATTTAAGAGTCTTAATTTTTCAACTACTACCTCAATGGTTGGCAAGAATAAACCATGAAAAAGTTATCTGAACGTCCTCTAAGAAAAACGTTATTTTATATTGTATATATACGTATATATAGCAAAAAATGTTATCCCTATTGTTATCAGTCTGAATAACCACTATTAATTATTTCTGTTTTCAAAGGATAATAAAAGGAGAAAATAAGATTGTTCAATTTGAAATGATAATGCCCTATATCCAACCAAATATGCGGTTTATCATTTGATGAGGTTTTTTTTTTTTTGCTTTTACACCAGGTCAATAGATACATCTATAGATCGGGCCCAGGAAGTCTCCAGGTGTTAAGAAGAACAAGTCTGCCATTTTTGATAAAAGGGTTCTTAGTGGTCTCACTTTTACCATCCATTCTCTTCTGATTTTAATTGAGAGATCAAAACAGACATGGACCGATTCTCTTATTTCATGCCAAATAATTATTTTACATTATTCAATATTTTCATTCTATAGTCCTCGATGCCATGTGAAGTTTCACACAGTAAATCAGTTTTTTAATTTTCCACGAATAATATGAAAAATAGATTAAATCAGTTGATTAGCCAATACCTTTCTATTCTATTCATTTCACCAATCAACAAGTGCAGTTCTGTTCTCAGTGTTAGGAGTATGAGCAAATCTTGTTTAGTTAAGGATATAGATAAATACTTTTTAAAGTTTAATATAATGTGAAAAGTAGCATGTAGGAAGGACTAAGGCATGTGTAAACTGTGGGTCAATGAACAGCACGGGAGAAACTCGTGTCCTGTGGAGTCCCAGGAGTTTTCATAGAGGAGGTTATTTTAAAGGATTTGGGCAAGATTTTAAAGGATAAACAGGAAGAATTTACAGTTGTTGGAGGGAGCCTGGGCAAAGACCAAGCAGTATACAAGAAAGTGGAGCATCCACAAAATAGTAAGTAGTTCTGGTATTCTATACCCTTATAAAATCTTCAGAACTTTTCTTGATATGTAGAAAGTACTAGGAAGGTATTATAAATGCAGTTCATAAAAGCATGTATGTCTGGGAGGGCAGATGTGAGAGAGATCTCAAGGACCTTTATGCAGTAGGCAAAACCTCCTGTGATAATTCTGTAGGCAGAAGGAAGCTAATGAAGATTTTTAAAGCAGGAATAAGGGTGATCCTATTTATGCTCCTTGTGCAGGCATTTTGTTCAGCATGTCTTTTCTTACCCGGTCCTCATATGTATTTTTTCAGACAAAGACAGTGCAACGGAATGATTAAATAATGTCCTTTAGATCAAATAGCTGGTAGAAGCACCAATATCTACATCAAGCTGTGTCTAAACACTATCACTGCTATGGAAAACAACCATCCTGATGTTCTGGGATGGAGAAGTGTCCTGGGAGACTGTATGTTGCATGCTAAATCTGAAAAATCCTAGGCAAACCTGGGTGAGGTATTCACCTCTACTCCTAATCCACTGCAACAATATTAGTGATTTACATCTATTGAGCACTTGCTGTATGTTAGCTGTTAAGTGGCCCTGGGTTCAATCCCTGGTACACATAAAATTACTTCGCCTGAATGATCTTCATTGACTTTTAGTACTCTAGGAGTAAGTAATTTTCTTCACTTTGTCCGTAACCAGGTAAAGTGTAAAAGAAAGTTGATTTTGTCACTGAAATAAAAATAATTGACTTATATCTTTCTTTAATGTTAGGAATTATATTTAAAACATTGGCAAATATTATTCCTGGGCACAGGTAGAATCTGATTTATTAAGAAATTGTATTGAAGGGTAACCAATTTCATTTACTCCAAACCAGTAAGGTAGAAGCAAAAATGTAGCAAAGTCTTGCTGAAAGCTATACCCAAGCTATAAAGTAAATAATAAGTAGATAAAAAAATCTCAAGGGACCAGTTATTATGGTCTTGAGGAGGTAAGTCAATTTCTTTCTGAAGAAGTCAACTTTTGTAGAGATTGACTGCCTCCAAAGAAGATTACCAATTGTGAGAAGGAGGGAGTTAGCTAGGATTATACGAAATCTACGCTACAGAAAAATCCATGAATGGAAAATAACAATATCCACATTGATCATTAGGTTCATTTTCCCATGTCTCTCTCTCATGTAAGCATTTGTAAGAAAATTCTAGAATGTTAAGAGCTAGAAGCAACTTTAAAGTTCCTTGAGCTTAATTCCCTGATTTCATAAATGCAGACAAGGTAAGGTGAATATGTTCATCTATCACCCCACAAAGGGTGCAACGAGCACACATCTTGGGAAAGGCTGGCAGACATAAGAGGTATGGTAGGCAGGCAATGGTCCCCAAATGATAGCCTTCGCTAAATCTCTGCAACCTGCAAATAGGTTGCCTTCTTTGGCAAAAGAGATTTTAAAGATGTAATTAAGGTTTTAGGATCATGAGATTCTGATAATATTCTAGATTATTTAGTTGTAGCCAATGTATTCACGTGAGTCTGTGAAGGTGAAGAAGAAAGGCAAAAGAGTAAATGAAATTTGATGTGGGAAGGATTCCACCTGCCCTTGCTGCTTTTTAAGATGGGTGATGAAGGTCACGAACTAAGGAAAGTGGTAGGATCTTAGAAAAGGAGAATAGCCTTCAGTTTACAGGAAGCCAGAAAGCAGGGACTTCAGCTTCAAGACCTTAAAGCATTCAATTTTTCCAAGTGCCAATGAGCAGGAAATGGATTCTTCCCAAGAAATTCCAGAAAGGAACATATCTGACCTTGATTTTATTCTGGTGAGACCCATACTAGATTTTTGATCTACAGAACTGGATGATAATAAACCTGTGTTGTTTTAAGCCCCTGTTTATGATAGTTTGTTGTTGTAGCAATAGAAAACTAATACAAAAGTGTTCAGATTTATTGACTTATTGTTAAAAAATTAAATATCTAAATCCTCATTGCCATTCCATAAATATTAATCATTTATATGTCATTAGCTATTTTTAGTGTTATTACTTTAAATCTTTTTTAAAAAGAATTTTTTTTTTAACTTGGGATTGAACCAAAGGTGCTAACCATAGTGCTATATCCTTATCCCTTTTTATTTTATTGAGACAAGGACTCACTAAGTTGCCCAGACTGGCCTTGAATTTACAATCCTCCTGCCTCAGTCACTTATAATAGCTGGAATTACAAGGTTGATGGAGGCCACAAATCAATGGATGTAGTAAGGTCTTAGAAAGTGAGAATAGTGTTGGTTCTTTGCTGTGAAGTAGGAGAAAATACCTGGTGGTGACAGTAAAAATTCTTGCTTCTACAATCCAGTATATAAAACACTTGTGGAATAATCACCATTGACTTCACAGTTGAGAAATAAGATAAGGACACCACAGCCAGTTGATCCTTGATTCATGCTCCCAGTTGGCTCTATAATCTGAAAATCATCTAAATTTCAGAATTTCAGAAAGTACATCTGCAAAATGAGGATAACAACCTCCACCAAACACTGTTCTATAAACCTGTGCCATGCTTGGCATCTATTAATGCACATCAAATTTTTACTGAATAAACTAAAGCAAAAGTCAAAGGTATTTGTTGAATCCCCACGGCTACTCAGACATGGGTAGTGTTTCTAGTGATTAGCAAAGAGGACAAAAATGCTTCATTATCCAGTTTAAAAGTTGTGATAGCCCTTAGCATTATTAATCACTTATTTTCTTCTGGGTGTTTTTAGGGTCTCTTTTAAAGTCAGGTGTGACTACGTGACTTTACTTGACCAATTGAGTAAAAAGTAACTCATGTCATTTCCACAGTATCTATAGGAGCCTTGAGATGACACAACACCATGCTCAAGTGAGTGTGGATGCATACCGGAGGTGTAAGCCCTGATGACAATGGTCATGTAGCATCAGAAAGAAAAAAAAATGTCTTTAGAATATAAAAAGCTGTGCACTTAAGGTTGCCTGCATCAACAAAACCTTTTTTTTAAATCCTTACTTATACAAACTTTTCTTTATTTTATTTTTCAATTTTGAAATAAATTAAGGGTTTTTACAGGTTGAAGTTTATAATCTCTATCACTTTCGGTAATAAATAAATTCAAGGTATAAAACAGGAGCCTCCCCCTCCAGTTAAGATGGAATTTTAATTAAAAAAAGGAAAGAAATAGTGTGCACTTTTTGAGGCTCCACATTGTAAGTTTAAAATATCTGCACTCCTAGACACAGTTTGAACCCAGTGTTTCATGTTTAGACAGCTCATAACTAGACAAACTTGACAAGGACAAAATGGGTCAAAAGTGTCACTTCTTAGGAATAATTAGAATCATCTAATGTGGATAAAAGAGGTCAAACTAGCATCCACTTCTCACTAACCTTTGGAGTTACTGGACCAACAAAGGAGGTAGCCTTCAATAAATGTTTATAGTCAAGCCAAAAGGTTAATGGAGACAAAAGTAGACAGCCCAAAGGTAAAGAATAGAGGAGAATTCTAACCCAAGAAACTGGTGACATACTGCTGTCTTAGAGATTCCAAATTTTACTGGAAAAGTTTTTTGAAGATTTCCAAAATGAGAGCTAGCAAGAGCTAGAAGTCTCAGGAAAATCTAGTCTGTGGAAAGAGCTTGTCATTATAACTCTTTGAAAGAACTAGACATGTTATCTGGTGGAAAAATTGGCCTACTTTGTCTTTAGTTTAGGAAATAAAAGATACATCATTAAAGCATATCACTACCATGCCAGGAGATATAGTTTGAAGCTGATGGGAAATTATTTTGGTATATTATTTCTATACCCTGGGAGTAGGTGAAAAGATCCAAGACTTGTTTGGCAAAATTCTACCATTATAAAAACTCATAGCTGTTTCTATCCTCTCAACTCTAAAAACATATTTGAAGGTGGACATAAAACATTTTCACAATTGCTGTAGAAATTAGATTTATGTAGTTACAACCAGAAAACACTCACACACACACACACACACACACACACACACACACACACACACTCACTTTCCTGGTGCTCTGAAATTGAATGCCACCACCAACAACAACTTTCCTGACTGAATCATTCTCTGTATCTAAATAAAAATTAAAATGCTAATGTATGTGATTTGACCCTATACATAGTAAAAATTTAAGTTAATGTATCCAAGCAGTTCTCCACTGTGGAATCCAAGTAGTTTTCAATCTGACAATAATGAAAATGCTGTACCACTATCCTTTTAAATTTCTGAGGTCTCTAGTGACAGTGAGCTGAATTTTAAAAACCAACAACCTATCCAATGCGGGTAATATTGGACTTCTGGAGTAGGAAGGAATATGCAAAGCAATAATTCAAGGCTCTATACAATGTAATTTTCATTAATTCTAGGCATATTATATATTATCAACATTATTGACTTGACTGGAACTATACAACTGTAAGTATGATGATTGCCAACCAATGAAATAGTTCTTTTTAGTAAATATAATTTTAAAAGTTTTACATTAACCTGTTTTTTTTTGCACTTGCTGAAACTGAGCAAAACAACTTGCTTTTGAAAATAGAGTATCATTTAAAATTATATAAATAGAATCTTTCTATGTGGTCCTGTAGGGTACCCTCAACACTATTCATGTAATATAAAAAGCAGATTCTCAGAGATAATACACAAATATTCTTCATAACAAACTAATGCCAAGTATTCGGACATAACTAGGTGTATCAGGTGCTCTCACTTAAAAATAGTATAAAATGACCACTGAACTAGATTTGGAATGTCCCCTGATTGTGGCTTGAAGTCTTTCTTTTCTTTACTGTGTCTAAAAACAAGGTATGTGTGTCACAAATTTAAACAAGTGACTAAGAAAACTTTCAAACCCAAACAAAGGAAAACTAGCTTATCTATATTTACTGTTTGGAGAAAAAAAATGAACTCAACTTCATAAAACATTATTAAATTTGCATTGCTTGGAAAAAAGGTATACTATACCCATTTTCAAATGAGCTAAAAGCAACTAAAAATACTCTTAAATTCTAAAATACATGAAAAAAAACAAAGAAAAATGACAGTAATGTGCTATGACAAGAGCCACTGTACCGTACCATTAGGCACAGAATAGATTTATGAATGGAAATACCAAGAAAGTTTAATTGCAATAGTGATTTTCTTGAACACAGTTCTATAAAAATCCTTTAAGGACATCATGAAATTCCAGAGAACTTCTAGCAAATGTCTTCAAGTTGACTATGGTATGTGGGATCTTAAACATGATAAGAGACTTTTAAAAAACAAAATGAGTGTGAAATAAAAGATAGAATTCTTGGCTACTATATCCATACTCCTCCTGTCAGACAGTTTTATCTGTGAACTAAAATTTAAATAATCATTATCTTTGAGGTATATTTGCTTTTAGTTCTCAAAATTGTTGGAACACATTATCTTAACGTGAGTCACTGCTTAAATATACGGATTTCAATGTAAGAAATAATGATCTTCTTAGAAAAGGGAACACAATTCTATATATGCAGGTTATAAAAAATATCTTTTTGCTTCCAAATTGAAATATTTTTCATAATATCTAAAAAATAATATGTAATATAATTTAAGATTAGTCAGTCTAAAGATACAGATGTCATTTTCAAATGGGAAAAATCTATAAATGAATAATAAACATTTAAGTTATCCAGATATTTATTATATTTTCATTTTCAGAAAAGAATAGACTCATTTCTCTTTCTTTTTTGCCAACTTCACTCCCACGGTCTCATCTGTTCTCTGCATACATTTGGCTCCAAAGAGGAATTACTCCCTCCAAGCTGGCAACCCTTAACTTCAACCTTTTATTTTATACGACTCTGAGAGTCACAAAGTGTTTAAGGAGTGTTGTTTCGCTCCTGGCAGAATTTCTGGGTTTGCACCTCATGTAATGTGGGAAAGAGTGTCAGCAGTGAAACCCTGGGAAGGGAAAAGTAAATTGCTCCTGAGTAGCCCTCCACAGGGCTGTCACACAGGCCTGTGGCAGGGGTAAGGGACAGAGAGCCCTGGAACAGGTCGTTTAACCTCTGAAGGTCTCATCGTCCTTTTTTGTAACATCACCTGTGTCCCTACAGTTTGTTAATATTACCACTAAAGACTTGCTACCATAGAATTTCTATGCGCCCTAAACTCCCATTCTGAGTGTTGAAAAGAACATATATACAAAACTCAACATATTGGTCTTATGCTTCCTTGATGAAGCAATAAGTCTTTAATTGCCTGTATTTTGATATGTTATCTCTCTCATGAAAATAGTATGATTAAAATAAAAAATGTTTGTTTAAAGAATATGGAGAGTGTATCATAAGGGTACATTCACATTCAACTATTAATGGATTATTTGTGTCAAAAGAATAGTAGTCAATTTTGTTCAGTATTCTCTATTTGAGAATTAATCCAAAGGCATTCTGTAGAAGACAGAAAACATCTTCTTGTGCAAAGTTATCCTCAAATACTGAGAGGTATCCATCCTTCATGAATTAATATGAATTAATCAGCAGATTAATTAATGCAAAATATATCTTTCTGTCAACTGGCAGATTGCATCTTATCATTATTGTAGCCAATCTTAACTTCTGCTAAAAAAAAAGAGAGCCATCCTGATATCAATAATAGAGTAAATTTTTTAACCAAAAATATTTTTTAAAAATACATGTTGTTTTCATAATATGTACCCTTATATCCATATACAACTATAAAGTATTTAAAAATCACTTATATATTGAACTTAAAATGTATCTGATATTATGACATTTGAAATCAATGGGAACAGTCTATGGTAAAATGAGAAGAGGAATGAGAAGGCTTCCCCTTCAAAGGAAATAAAAGGTGTAGAATTATCAAACAATATGCTATGTGTTGTGATAAATATAGTACCTTTTGGAAACACAAATTCTCTCTGGGAAAAATTATTGAAAGTCAAGTTATTGAAAGTCAGGTGCAAACAATTAAACTCTTGGCAAGCTAGTTGGCAGAAGTGTGAAAATGTTGGAGTAGTTGAACAAAGCTTATCTAATCTGTGAGACATTTTACTAAGAAAAATATTATAAACACTTAAATTAAATATCTACAGTGAGACTCTATGAGTATAGTTTTCAATACTTTTTTACCAAATCAATACATGCAGGACTATCAGAGAAAAAACTCCAAGTGCCCTCCTTTCTGGAGACAGACTCCCTTTTTCTCTGCCTGGAAGGACAAGAATAGGACTTCAATCAAATATTTACCTCTCCATACTCTTAATTCAGGGTCTTTTGTTCAGCATATTGGTTGGTCCCAGTAAACTAAAGGATCATCCAATGAAGTCATAACCAAATAAATAATTAATAACACTGCCCTTTGGAAAAATTTCTCAAATCTGATTTTTTTAAATTAGTACTAACTTTTCATGTGATGCTTTTCATGAAAGGCAATGTCTCTATGCTTATTGTAAACCTGAACATCTATATTAAACTATTCAGTTTCTTCCTAAGTCCATTTTGGAGAATATTCTGTCATAAGAGAAAATTAAATTGTAGTTAACTGCTTCATCAGTTCTTTATAATATCATATTCTATAAAAAAGAAGAGAAATATGAATTAAAGCATGGCAATATACATTGGAAAGGATATTTAAATAATGTTATTATGGCCAACTTAAATGTCTATTAAAAGTAAATGCTTGGGTGCAAATATCAGTAGATTAAATACTGCCTTTGAATGCATGTGCATTATATTAAAATTTGGAAGAATTTGGCTTGTAATTTTGGGGGGGATACTGGAGATTGAATCCAGAGCCTTGAGCATGTAAGCACATGTTCTACTACTGAGCTATGCCCCGGGCCTATATATCTTGATGTGGTTCTTGCCAGATAAATAATCTAACATTATATATAAACTCATTCCAATTAGTGATAGCTAGTCAGCATTATATTTTAATTTCTCTATACTGTTTATATTTTGAGAATGTTTTTAAATTATCCTGCTTTTAAAATAATCATTTTATACTTTCATAGAAAATTAAGTATAGTTATTATTCTTTCACTATATTGGTTGAATGTGTACTATATAGACAACTATTAGAAAAATATGTTATGTTTCCTTTAGATGCTCATAATATATTGATAATAAAATATCTAACTGGCATACAAGTAGAATAAGTCAACATTATTAATGCAGGTAATTATATTTAAGCCTACAAAATTTGGAAATCTGGTACATTTGGAAATCATAATGTACAGTTGATGATCCATGACCAAATGAAAAGTGCAGCAATAGATGAAAAGTATAATTCACTATTTTTAGAAATCAAAATCAATCTTCCTGACAATTTAAGATTGTAATTTTAGAGTTAAAAAAACTGAGGCTATCTCTAATACAGAACTCAAAGTTCATAAAATATGGCTTATATTTTTATATTATATCTAAAATCTATTCATCATATTCTTTTAGATGTACATTTGTGTTCCACCACATACTTCTTCATCTATTAAATACCAGTTTACTATATTCCTAATTAGATATTCTGACTATTAATAAATTATATCATAAAAACAAATTCAAAAAATACTCAATACTCAAAATATCTCAAGAAGTTTAATACTTTGATAAATACAGACAAGATGAATATATATTTAATACATGCCTACATATATATAATTTTAAGCATATACTATTTCTAATTTAATATGCTTTATTAGTTAATAGTCAAAAGACAGTTTCAAGACATGTACTTTGCCACCAAGGTGACTGAGTTCACAACACATCACCATCATTTAGTACCTGTATGACCTTGGGCAAGAGACTTAACTACTGTACATCTCAATTTCTTTATCTATAAAATACATATAATCAAAGGAGTTATGTTACAGGATTATTTACATGATTAAATTAGTTCATATATGTAATACATGCAACCAGTACTTTGTGTTATGCTATGCAAGTATTAACTTATGTTTCTAGTTATCTCTAAATAAATGTGCATAGAATTGCAGAATTCTTAGTAAAACCAGATAAGTCATATATTTTCCTCATATTTGATTTACATCATTTTATTAAGCAGCAACTATCTGCTGAAATTCTAGATGCTACATTACTTTTTAAGTTGATTTGCACAAGAGTTCTATGCAAAAGTAATTGTTATGCTTCTTTTGTGTAAATAAAAACTCAGACTCTAAAAAGCCAAACAATTCATCCAAACTCACATTGCTAGAAACTTCCTTAACCATTAATTGCTTTCTATTTTTCTCTTAGCAATCTATAATAAACTGAATTCTTCCCATGATGTCAAAGCAATGAGAATCTTCTTAGGAACTGTGTTAAATATCAATTCTTCATGTCCATGAAACTAGCTTAAATGGTCTTCTATGAGTCAGTGGTTAGCAGTTTCTGTTTTACATTATGCATAATTCCTGGCTGCACTTTGTATAAGCTAATTGCATGGTGCCTTATTAATAATCTTCAGGGTTTTTTGAGCTATGAAATTTATAGCTTTTGTAGTAAATATTTCTCACATTTGCACAGTTTGGGGTCTTGTAAGTCTAGTTGAGATACTAAATATCAATATCAGGCATCAAGTAAGGGGAATAGATTGAACATAGTCTACTTAGTGATATAAAATATTGAAAAGCAGGTAATACTTTTAATATTTTACTTTTATGACTGCAGGCATTTTTATACTTGCAGTGATGATTATATCTTATACTGAATACAAAAAAATAGCCTATATAAATGTTTCCAATCATAAGCGGAATTCAGGATGAGATCCAACATGACTTTAGGCTCAAATTTACTCAATTCTGTACTAATTGCACAAGAACAAATGAAGAAGGGGATTCTTCTGATGATTAACTGGTCAACAGACATAGGGTGGCCTCATCACAGTATTTTCTGTTGAGGCACGAATATATTTCTCAGATAAGATTCATTGCTTACAGCTAGACTCCACCAAAACCCATGCAGAACAATTTCACTTGCCAGCAGAAATTCAAATTTAAACTGGGAAATCAAAAAGGAGCCTCAGTAAAAATCATTGGTTGTAAATAGTGAAGAGGCAGGGATGGATGGGGAAGTAGTGAGAGGTAGTTACTTTGCCTCCATGTCTTTGACACCAAAGAGTTCAATTGTCATCCAAATATTATTTATGGCACACTTACAACACTATGTTTTCAGAATACAGTGAAAATGATAAGGAAAAGTAGCAGGGAACTCAACTCATATGCCTATGGACTTCATGGAGACACAACTTACACTGGCTAAAATCTTGGGCTCTGGAGCCAGATTGCTTGAGTTTAAATTCAACTGTTTCTCCTTATCTATGGTATGAATCTTGGCCAAGTAGCTTCACCTCTCTGTATATCATTTTCCTTATGGTTATCATAATACCCCATGGGGGTGTTGTGAAGATTAAATAAGTTAATACATATGAATTTCTTAGATTTGTACATGAAAAATGCTGTGTTCATTTATAATTAAACTATGCATTGATTTGGGGAAATGGTGCAATGTTTAAGAAATTTCTATGAAAAGTCCTGTATCTAATTTATTCTCTTTAACATCAACAGACTAATCAATATATCATAGGTTTAAGTGTGTCATATATTACTACTTTGACCACTCCTTTTATCTTTGAACTACTTCATTGGTTAGTGAGGAAACATGTTTACCACTGCTATCATAATAAAAAGATTTTAATGACAACTCAATTAAATCTTAACTTGTATGATGAAAAAATCTATGTATTGTTTATAAAATAAATATTTTTTTTTCCTGTTTGAGATACTCTAAATTTCCTATTATTCTTGCTAATACCTATGAGATCCTAAAACTTGCTCTGGGGGGTATTTGGGAAATAATTAGAAAAAGCTCTGGACATTGAGTTCCTAATTATGCTAATTCTCTGCTTTGGACTCTATCTTGGAAGTCCCCCATCTAATACAAAATCTTTAGGATACAAAAATTTTTCTTGCACCATATGCTGGAACAATGTTAAATGTAAATACACTAATCTTAAATATTTGTTTAATTTTTTACTTGTCTCATTTTTCAACTACAATAAAATTAAACCAAAATCAAAGCAAAATTTATTATAAAGACCATCCTAGGTATTTGCTATTTCATGCTGTAAACCTTCAAAAATGATCTGAGAATTCAGTAAATTTAGGTTTGTTCTAACTTTTTCAGTAAGTAGTTGGATTACCTTGGTCAAAACAGATGACTTCTCTGAGCTGATTTTCTTATTTGTAAAGTAAAAGACCAGGACTCCACAATATAGAGAGCACCTTTTGTTTCCAGAATTCCATGTACTCCAAATAGAAATAACTCATTAAACAGATTTGCCCATGTTTCTCAGCTTTTTAAAATCTCTGCTCTCCATTCTTGCTGTTGAAAACAAGTCAATAATCTCCTTTAACATTTAGAAATGTAAATAAGCACAGTGGCCATAAATATAAATGACACAAAGGTGCTTCACTCCTAAAGAACAAAAATGGAGTCCCTTCAACAAATACACATACTTCCATTCACACTCTTTTGTGGAACTTCTCCATTACTTTTGAGAATTACAAAATAGCATCCTTAATTCACATGAAGTGAATTTTCCCTAATACAATACTGCACAAAGGGAAAAAGAAAGTAACTCAAATTGAGTTTGCTCAGCACTTCACATATGCAAGGCATAGTACTTTTATTTACTGTTCTGTCTCCATATCATTTGAGTCCATGCACCCCAAGATAAGGCAATAAAGCCTGAGCATATATTTCCATGTTGGATTATTACCAACTAATCATAGTTCTAGCTTTTATGAGTTATTATTATTTTTTAATGCTACTAGATGAGACCTGTTAACACCCTTCAAAGTGTTGTAGAAAGTATCCTTCCAATCTGGCTATGACGCAGTGAATATTTTGTAAATGAGTGTACAACAGGTAAATTGCACAGACCAACTTCCTCTTTAGTCCAGATCACACTATTCAACAACATATGGAAGAAAATATGATAGATTTGCACTAGACTAGTTTAAGCAACCCTAAGGTAAACTCAATGATAAGAAGAGTAAAATCTCACCCATGAAAAATCAAAGTGTCTTCATTTATTAGGTATAATGTAAAATGTGGAGAATAAATAAACTGGAGAATTTTGAAAATCCCTCTCATTTAATTGATGTGAATAGACTAAACAAATGCAACAAAACCAAATAATCTTGTAGTTTTTCCTGTCTTAAAAGCAAAGATGGCAGGGGCCGGGTGATGGTGGAGAAAGGGCAGGGAGTGAAACTAGTGATAAAAAACGAAGAGTCCAGCCTTGGGACTGTTGCAGAGAGAGTCCGTGTTCCAATAAGACTCAACAAACAGCTCTGATCAGAATCTAAGTGATGGGAAACAGCCTGTAGCTTCGAGATAGCTGCTCCACACTATTTTCTGAGTTAAGCCAGCACAAGTAACATCATGAATGCATAATTGTAATTATGCATTAGAGTGTGCATAATGATCTTAAAATCGGTAAACAAAGAGAGAGCATCAGAATTTCTCAGCTGTTTTCAGAAGACTGTTACAGAAGACAAAATATGACTAAGATGTTAAGGAGGAGTGGCTTATTGAAACTTTTGTATGAATTGTGCAAATTCAAGGAAATAACTGATGAATCAGTACTGCTTTAAAAGCCTCTTTTAGGAAATTCTATGTGAATGAGTTAAGTCAAAAAAAATTCAATAGAATATTTCAAAACATATGAAGCAAACACTCAAGAATGCTCATATTTCAAATACCTAGGGTTAGAGACAGAAATAATAATTAATAATAATGTACTTCTGACATTTGTTCAATGAAATACTGCATGTCCCTGGAATTGTTCAGGAAAAGATAATGATCTATAGGTAAGAGAACTAAGAAATAAGAGAATTAAGAGGTGTGTTGGAGATAAGTAATTGCAATTGGGGAATTTAGTTTTGGTAATATCCCTTTATACCTTAAAAGAGAGTTATGCCATGTAGCTTCAGTTTTTTATTCATGTAACCTTGCCTTCTATTTTTTGGGCAAAATTATTTGATATTCTGGAACCCTATTCTTTTCTCACGGTACTATTTTTACTGCTTTGCTGTGGAACTTGGCCAAGTTCTCCTCATTCTTCTTAACAGAGTCTTAAACTGAATACTCTTAATAAGGGTGTTGGTAAACCTAGAAGCTAACAGGACCTACCAGGACCTAGTCCATACACAGGGTGAGATGCTAAGCAGGCTTTGGAAAGCATTTATTCTTCTTCAGTGGGACAAAAAAAGATATCCTACAACTTCCTTCCTCTTCTCTCTCTCTCTCTCTCTCTCTCTCTCTCTCTCTCTCTCTCTCTCTCTCTCGTTTTTCTTGCTATTTCCTACCACCAAAATTCAGAGAAACCATTCAATTTTCTTTTTCAGAGCTGTTTATTTATTTTTCTTAGTATCATGTGTGTTATTTTCTTCCCCTTAAATCCTATTGTCCTTGATGAAAATTCATCAGCTTTTGATCCCTAGTATTTTGACATTTGTCCAGTAATAATTATTCATATTCTACACAATTTTTCCCAGTGTTGCATGTTTCCCCGCCATTTCCCTTTCCTTCCTTCCTTTTCCCCCTCCCTGCTCTCATACCTTTTACCATAATTTCCTTGGTGGCATCATTTCTAATCTCAGTCATCATGTGGCTACTTATGTTGACATAATGAACAAACAGTTGAAAACATCAAATTAAATCATCTATTCTGTCTGTACATTAATTTTTAGTAGTATATGCTCATTACTGAAGTCAATTGAATCCTATTTCATTCCAACCAACCAATCACCACATAATGAACTGATTTCAGCTGCTATGGAGGAGTGCAATCCTGAGTGTTGTAAAGATCACACACACACACACACACACAAATGCAGGTCTTTCAAAAACATCTGCAATATTTTAAATTTCTAACTGTGGAGAAGAAAAGGTTCAAGAATCAGCAAGGGATTTAAAAACTTCCTAAAGTAATCAATGGCCTGGCTGGAAAATTAAGATAAGACAACTAATTGCAAAAGTGTCTTGGATTCTGAGGAAGAAGCTTTGAGATGGTGATGGAGGTTAACTCTGTCAAAACAGTGGGTGATAATCCATGTTCTCCCCAAGAATTGAGAAAAATAGGAAAATGACCCATTTTTAACTTTCCACTGTTTCTCCAGTCACATGAAAACTATCTTTTTTTTTCCAGCTTTTGGAAACATCTGTCTTCTTGACAATATCCTGGTTCACATGCTAAAATGTTACAGACACACAGACAATTTAAATATGCAGTAACCCCGCAGAGAGAGCAAAGGTGACAGGAAAGTTCACAGACTTCCTAATAAAGAACTAAGTCTAGATATATTATTAGACATTTGTAAAATTCTTTCATACTCCAAGCAAATATTTATAGCTTGTTTTTGGTCAACAACCTTGTTTTATTCTGTCAGAATTGGTTGGAATGGCAACCAACACAATGTTAGATGATTGAACTGAAGTCATTTTTTAATCAAACCAGGAAAAAAATCAGTGTGAAATAATTAAACACAGGGTGTCATACTCATAAATGAACTCCAAAAGTTCATTTGAAATGCAACACTTGGAACCAAAAATGCATCTGTAACTTCACCAAGTGTTTCTGAAACCAGAGGCTGCAGACCCCTAGAGGTCTTCAATTTATATGGACATTTACTTTTTCAATTTGATGTCTTCTTTTTGATTGAAACACAAAGAGCATGAAAATAAATGCACTTTTAGAAAGCACAATGACAAACCATCTCTTGTAAAAATACACATTTGAAATACAGTAAATAGAATATCTTAGTTTATTTAACTCAATAGTTCTCAAACAGAAGCTCATAAACTCCTGGAAGACCTTGGACTGACTGATTTTTTTTTCTTTAAAAAGAATCTATATCTTTCTCAAACTGAGCAAAGAACTGGCATAGACCCAATATTGTGAATGGTCAAGTCTCAAGGTTAGATTACAATAAGGTTATTTAGCCCTTAAACTAGCTATATATTATGCATAAATTCTTGTGTCCAGGAATAAGGGTCATTTGTTAGAGGGAAAGGGAGGAAGAATGTTTCCTCATCTTTTTCTGGTCATAGGAAAAAAATGCAATGTGATTTATTTTCTTTAGCCTTCTCCCATCTCTGTTGCTGTCTTCTAGATTGCAAAATCAGTCTCCCTGATTCTTTTGAGTTCTGGGGCCTTTTCAACTTCTCTACAACAAGCACTTCATTTGAGAAATAGGTGTCTAATCTTACAAATTACTCCATATGCTAAGACAACCATTTTCATTTATGTTCACCATAACACACACACACACACACACACACACACACACACTTCATTATTCTGTGAATCCATTTTCAAGGAGGAAAAGGCATTCAGACTAATTGATAATAAGGAATACATGATCTCTATGCCACTGATACACTTTTAGTTATTAATCTACTCCTTGTTTTAAAAACTTTTTCCCCCCCTTTCTCTAAGCCTGAACTGGCATGGTCTTTAAATCTTCCAAGATTTTGTCTTTTCATTTTGTTTTTAAGTGTCTCCAGTGGTTCTCTCAGCTAAATATTTGATACTTGTGCATTGGTAAGGGATGAACTTGGGCATCTTTAAGTTAATATAATAAGCAAAAGTAAGTCAGAAGCCATCTGTAAATAATGTATCAACTCAGCAGCCGCTGAAGGCTGACATACTGACTTTTGAGATGTTGTGAGTAGGCTCACTGGTTACCAAGGTACCACCATGGAACTGGAGTGAACTATGCTCCTCAGAACTGTGTTCTTCTTGCTTCAGACAGTAATTTCTGAAAGTGTTGAACTCTGGTAGCTCTACGTGTATCATGGCCTCACTGCATATCACTTGTCACTAATTGGCAGCAGCTGCTCCAGACAGACCTGGTCCTGGCAAATAGACTGAATGCTTTTCTCTGCCCTTAGGAAATCTGTCTCTCCAGGTGAGGTTTGAGGCCATGTGCAGAGCAGAATGTCGAGTTTGTTTTCCTGTTATTTGGACAATGGATAAATTAAGTATTGCAACATTTTAAGTCTCACTAGTCCATCTTTTGGACATTCTGAAAATGAGTACTTTTTGAATATGATTTTTTTTAAATTCCTGATTAAAAGGCCACATAGCACCTGGATACACACTATAAACAAATACATCTTTGAGAGTTTAATAACATTTGGCATAAAGATGACGTTTACATTTGATTTCTATGGCCAGGTATTATATGCTGGCTTCCAATTCACTATTAAAAAATGGAGAATTCAGACTCATTTTCACTAAAAGTTTAAGCAAAAGGTGCTGAACTTTCTCTGTTTTCATTCTTCCAGGAGCCCTGTCACACCAGGGTTCCAACCTGAGTAATTTTTCAGAGCCCTGGACCACCAGTGACATCATTCTCAAAGCTTTTCCCTTCTTCTCAATATTATAAAAAATGAATCTTATTCTGTTTTTAATCAAAAGTTTTATCCAGCAATCAAGGCAGGTATATAATAAGCTAAGCTACTCTGTAAATCTAAACATTCCCCACAAATGGAAAAGATACAGCCTGGGCTCTCTGATTGTTACTAAGGCGACTATCTAAAATGAAAATCTGATTAACCCTTTAGCTGCCTGGAACTACCCATATACCACTTTAGCTGACTTCCCTGAACTTATCTCTCCTTTTCCCCCTCAAGAAATTCATAATTGCATTGCTCCAGAGTAGTTATTCTCTGGTTATCCTATCTGAGGCCGAGAGGGCTGTGATGTGTAGTTGTCCCATCTAGACAGCGGAGTGGGATGGCCGAGGAGCAAACCAACATGGAAATGGACATTAGAACAGAGGTCACATGATTTCCCACTTATTTTAGGCATCCGTTTGATGAAATCCTTGACAACATTAAAGGATTTCTATTCATTAAATAGCAGAGTACCACTGTATTTTCCTTTCACTTGGGAAATGATTTGACAGTAAAAGCTGTATGTTTAACAAACATATTTTGCTCAACTATTTTTGAATGACATTAGCAACTGTTAACATTTGCTAGGAAGAATAATATTTCAAAGCATTATGCAGAGTTTTAGCCAAGAACAAATACCCATCAGGCACTGTCTACTGACATTCTACAGCCAAAAAAAAAAAAAAAAAAAATGGAGTTCAACAACCAGGAGGGATAAGAATACAGATTTCCTTTTAATTTTGAAAATAGGAGAGACTATACACAAGGATTCATTAGTAGTTACATTTAGGAAACTAAATTGTGGAATAAAATTACATTTTAAAAATCCCTGTACCTTTATATAATTAGCATTCCCACTCCTCACACTGTCTACCCCGCTTCTCCACTGATCCTTTCAAGAATGGTGTTTCATGGTCTCATCTGACTCGCCCCAAGAGGAAAAAATGGCTCCTTTGTTATTCCCTACGCATAGCTTCATTTCTCCATTTCTCTTCTGGTTAGGCCGTATGTTCTCTTCTTCATTCTGGATTCTCTCCCTTCCCCTCTCTACAATTCAGACCCATCACTTCCCTCAGACCTCGTTCAGCTCTCATTGCCCTGAGGAAGCATTTCCCAATTAACCTTCCTCCCTCAGTTCACCCTTTTATGTCCCCTCAGAATATAATTGTGCTATGCCATTTTGTACTTGTTGATACATTGCTTGTAATTGCTTTTTTCCCCCTATTGTGTCTGTGTCATTGCATTTGCTTCTATTTCATTTGTCTACATTCTATTCCATGTACTTCTGCCTTCCTTGTTAAGCAGTCTTCAAATCTTTGTCATTTCAGAAGAAGCATCAAGTACTCCATATGAGAGAGTCCATGAATAAATACATGATGGTTAATTAAAATAAGTACCAGTCAAAAATCCCCTTAAGTCTCTACAGTTTTACAAGTTTTCATATTGAAGACTACCACAAGCAAATGACTCTCAAATCCAAATCATCAACTCATAACCAATCTCCCACATCCTAGTCTTTCTTTAAGTGTATTTCTTCCTAGATATTTGTATGTCTTTTTCTTACTATCATGTCAAGTTTAATATGTCTAAAATGAAACAGAGTTTGGCAAAACCCCACCCCAACTTTCCTTTCATATTTACCTATTTCTTCTAAAGTCATTCACAGATTTAAATAAACTTTTAGTATATCTAGTACTTATAATCTCTAAACATATTTGACATTTGTAAATGGTCTTAATTTAAAAATTACTTGCTACCTTAGTGAATTCCTTTTGGTTAGGTGTTCAAACAAAATTCAATGCAGTGTGCTTTCCTCATAGGGATTGATAATTTAAGTCAACAAGATCAGAGGTGTAAAAAAACATTTTGCAGGCAATAATAACCAATGAGAATGACCTAAAAGATATTTCATTAGCTACCTATTTAAAATATATTAACTGCACATCACTGGAAATATGCTTAAGAAACTAACTTAGAGGTTGAGATCGAAAGCAGTAGAGCTGGTTACAAATTCAAGTAGACAAAGGACAGTGAACATGGAGACTTGCGAAACTGGGACAGTGCAGCATGGACTTAGAGGTATTAGTTACCTAGTAGAAGGTCTTTGCCTTAGTGAGATAGTAAGGGGAGACTACTGCCACAAATAGGTGACCTGGGACAAAGGCCTTTAGCTCCTTGGACTTATGACTCTTGCTTTTATGAGAAAAAATGGTTCTCAAGTTAGCTTCCCCTTGCAGATTTGTATTGATCAAAACATTACTAAAGATAGCAATACATGACAGTGAAAGTAAAAGGTCTTCTGAGAGGCTGGGGTGTAGCTCAATGGTAGAGGCCTTGCCTAGCATGTGTGAAGCCCTGAGTTGTATCCCTAGCTCTGTGAAAAGTGAAAAAAGAAAATGCATAAGCAATAAGGTATGAATGGATGTGTTAAAGCAAGTGTAATAATTTTTTAAAAAAGGTCTTCTGAGATATCAAGGTCCTTTTCTGTTGCTTTCTTCTTCTCTTATCTCTCATTCACATAAAATAGCACTTATTACATTTTAAACAACTTTAGAGGCATTTGTATGCCATCAATAAACCAAGTTTCAGGTTAAAAGGTTAAAGTTTCCTTAGTGGAATTTCAGGCACTGACTGTTGAGAGGAAAGTAGATTGCAGGGAAGACAATTCAGACCTCTACAATCATACCATTAAGATGTCACCAATTTATAGGCTGAACTTGCAAATCTATAGAAAAAGTGCTAAGGGATACCTGAGGAAGATATAGGGTGGATAGTATGTGAACATCTAAAGCAGATCTATGTAGAAACCTTTAAATCAAAGAGAGTGCGAACATCGTTAGCTTTAAGAAAGTTGGCATAGTCTTCTGAAGGGGGTGATTTATTCAACCCAAGGACAGCATTGCTGAGGATAACTTGGAGGGAAATGAACATTAGCTGAAAACAAACTTACTTTCTCCTCCCTACCAAAAATAAGCAAAGCAACCAACCAAGCAGGGAAGGAGCCATGGGCAGAGTATCAACAACACTTCTTCCTCTAACTAGGTCTGACCCCAGCTAAGATTCAGTCTTGAAAAATAAGACTGGACTATGTTTCTTTGAGCCTTCATATTTTGTGTTTTGGCAATTGTAAGCTTATGTGGGAATGATACCAAAAGATGACATATAATTTTCCAAAGGAAGATAGAGACTACAGCCAGGACTAGTTTGTTAATGTAATGACAATAAGTCAGTATTTATTGAGTGTGTGCCTCTATGACAGCATTTGTGATCTTTACATACATAACTTCTTTTAAAATTCACAAATTACATATGTAAGTTATGTTAATATTGCCACTCACACAGATCAATCCAATGGCACCCAGAAAAAAGGTAAAGTGGCCCAGAACCACAAGCTCAATAATGATGGAATCCAGATTTAAGAGCAGGCACGTTGATTTTAGTTAATGTGCTTACCCACAACATATTATACCAACTCAAATTAAAATATGGTCTGAAAATTATATGTATGTACATGAGTACAAATAAAGACAGTTAAATATGAATACATATGAAGAATGGATAAATCACATTAAGCAGGACTAGGGCATTTTCATAAAAATCAATATACTAAGCACCACTTCATGGAGTGAGGAAAAACAATATTTAAAATTAGATGTAAAAACCCTGATAAATATTTATTTTATCTCTGTTTTAAGCATACACACCAACCATTTTTTACTATTTTCTTATTGTCATTAGTTTAATTATTTAGTATATAAATAATGAATGCATGAGAGGAAGAAGAAGAGGCTTCCTTTAATGAATCAAGAGAAAATAAAACAGTACTTAGAAAAATTGTCAGTGTTTAAAACTAAAGGTCTAGTCACTTGCATGATAGGCAATTTGAGAAAATGAAAACTTCACTGTAGACCTAGGAATCAGGACTTAGAGCAATATCAGTGTAAATGGAACAAAGAAGGGCGCAGATAAAGACAATAATCTCCAATCAAAAACTATGCTGTACACCCAAGAAAAATGCCCAGGAAATACTGAAGTAGCTTGTTCCAAATTCATTTGCATATTTTTGAAGGAGGAGGACATTACATAAAGATAGATGTATCGTTGAACTGGAGAAGTCCCAGGGACCAATCAATATAATTTTTCCATATAAGAATAGGCTGTAATGATAAATTGTTATTGTCATTAGATTTTTTAAAACTTGCACCAAATAGTAAAGAAGCCTTAAAAAATATTAAAATGTACACTTTCTGAATCAATACCAAAATTAATAACAATGAATTTTTAAAGAATAACTGCTATGGCTCAACCTTCAGAAATTAGCTCCACAACTGTCAAACCTCTGTCTGGGACTGTTTTTCAATAAAATTAATGATGTAGATGAATGGATCAGTTGCTCACTCTATTTTCTGGCAACATTAACTTGAACAGAATTACTATATTCAGATATAAATCATATTTATAGGTACCCACTTTATTTCAAGTATTACATAAGAAAAATATATATGTTATTTTCTCTTTTGCAGGAAAAGTCTCTTGAAGAAATTATTAACTTCATTTCTTTGGTAATGAAATCAGGGTTCAGAAATGTATTGACTCATCTATAGTCAACAATTGAAAAAGTGGTGAAGTCAGAATTTGAACCTGGGTCAAACTTTCTATCTCAGCTGCACTGTGGTGGTGTTAATATTATAAAAGTCAAACACAGACTTGAACATTTTTAATGTTTTAAGCCAAATGATTATGCAAACTACAACTTCACACAAGTCTTATTTCAAAGTAATTTACTTTAGAATGAGGAAGGCAGTGGAAATTAACATTTATTGAATTCTGCATGTTCTATGTTAAGGTTCTTTTAAAATGTTATTTCATTCATTCCTACTTCAGCAAATATGTGCTGGATGTTTTAGGCACTGGTGACTATTAGCTTGTCATATAAGGTATTAGACTATCATATAATCATACAAGGTATCTTTCCTTGTGAAAGATAACATTTTAGGGAGAAAAAAATCAACACAAGAACACTATATATTTCGTAATTTCAGGTAAGTTAGGGACAATCACAGAACCCTGTATCTGCTTATTTTGTTTTTAAAAAATTTGTCCAGAAAAGTCTCCTCTGTAGCAGATTTAGCATCTGCACATGCACCTGTGTGAATCCAAGGAGTGTGTCGTGTAAAGATGCAAAGGTGAAATTTCATGGCTGTGGGACCAGCAGGTGCAGAGGAATCAAGATGTACTTCTAGAACACAAAATAAACCAAGGTGGCCATAGTGAAGTCCAGGAAGGCAGCATGTGGAAGAAGATGGATGAGGTCAGTCCAGATTTTTAGGACCTTGCAGGCCAGTATGAAGAGCTTTGGATTTTATTCCAAGTGTGACTGACCTGTTAAAATCCAACTCTGGGCTGCTGCCATGTGATGATCAGTCTTTAAGAGATATGAATGAATGAAGGGAATGAATAAGAGTTGTGGGTGATCACTCTGTAAGGGGTGGGAAAGTCACCAGATGTTCAGGTGAAGTTCCTTGACACACTGGTTATTAACTCAGTGAAGAAGAGAAAGAAATCAGGGGAAACTCTCAGGCATGGGATCTGAACAACTGTGAATTGGGGTGACATTTATCAGGATGATTAGGACTCAGAGAAGGGCCATGTCAGAATGCATGATTGGGAGTTCTGTTCATGACATCTTTATTCTGCTGTAGAGATGTCAAATAGCTCAGGGGCAATACTGGGATTGACATGGAAAGTTGGCCATCATTAGTTTATTGATGGCAGTTAAAGTTTGGGATATGAGATCATGTAAAGAAAAAAGGAGAGCCCAATTGAGTCCTGTTGCTTAAAAATATTCAGAGGTCAGAGCATCAGCTAAGGAAACATAAAGTGTGTTCAGTACAATGGGGAAGAGTGGAGGATCATGCTATGAAAACCATATGATGAAAGAGCCCAGGAAGGAAATGATGAATGAGGTAAAATGGGGCACATGTAAGCCTTATTGTTAACCAGGTAAGAACTGAAGAGAATTGAGAATGAACTCCCACCTGTTTTTATTTTTTTAACCAAAATAAAAACATGAAAGTTAAATAATATTAATAATGAAATTGAGAGAAGCCAATTAACTTTCCCAATGTCACACAGCTAATGAGTGGTATAGCTGGAAATCACAGGTGCTGTCTTATTCAAAATAATTGAAATTTTCACATTTTACAAGAGTACATGGGTATTTAAATACAGAGATGAGAGCTATATAGAACCATTTTGAGTAAAAATTTTGGTAAGACTAATCATTCACAACTGTCTGAAGCCTTGTCCATTAGAGAGAGATTTTCTCATCTATTAGAGAGAGAAAGCACTGAACAATTAACAGTCACATTTTTGTGGAAAAACATAAATTTGCAAAGATGTGTCTCCTTAACATAATTCAACTGTACTGACAATTCTGCAAAATCATTTGCCCTTGTACATTAACAACTCTGATAGAAATTTTATTCTGTCTTCAGACTAAGGCGTCAGCATGTTACGTAGACTGACACGATCATTTATGTTATTAACTCAGTAAGCTCAAAACATTTGAGCATCATTGTATCCTATATGGTAAGCAAGAACCAATGTAATTCTAAATTCACACACTGCTGCTATAAAATGCACTATGCCAATTCTTACTTTATGTGTGGTAACCAAAGCTGAGGCACCTTTTGGTATGGAATCCCTTTGCTATTGCCTAACACCATAAAATTTTGGCAGCAAAAAAGCTGCCATATGGACAGACAATGCCTACTACTCTGCTATGCAAAAAAAAAAAAAAATCATAAAATGAATCACAGCAATTCTGTGTCTACCAAACAAAGTTTAGTTTGTTGCTTAGACTAAAGCTTTTAACAATAACTTATCAGTAAGCTTTTCAGGATGAATTTCTCAACTGCAAAGGATATCACACAAAATGTGACTTCAGTTACAAAGTATCCAGTTCATTAGTTTTAGGCAAATAACAATGAGAAAGCTACAGATGCTTCTAAATTTCTGTGGTTTCACACATTCAAATATTTATTTTTTCAAAAGTGTGCCCTAGCGGGCAGGGGCTGTGGCTCAGTGGTCAGACACTTGCCTAGCATGAGTGAGGCAGCAGGTTCAATTCTTGGCACCACATATAAATAAACAAAATAAAGGTCTAAAAAAATTAAGTTAAAAAAATCACCAACATTGAGAGAAAAATGTGTGCCCTCATATAGTGAAAGTTTTTTTATCAAAATTTAGCCTAACGTAACCTACATAAAATATTCAATGCTGATACATACAAATGCCAAATCCATGGCTAAAATTAGCAGAAGAAAGCAAAACCTGTCAGTCAAGTAAATACATAACATGTATACGTATGTTTATTTATGCATAAATCACATGAAGTGGAAGCTACAAGAAGGATGGAATGATGAGTTAGGTAAAATGAGGTTCACTTAAGCCTTACAATTAAGTAGGATAAGAAATGACCTTTATTTTATTTTTAATAAAAATAAAAACTTAAAAATTAATAGAATTAAAATCCACGTAGTGTACGCACAAGTCATTTAGTTTAGCAATTCACTTTTAGCCATGTGCAATATTTATGAACCTGTTATTAAAATACACTCAATGCATCTTATATTTGGAATCTTGGAATTCATTTCATCCTGGTTCAAGTGAAGGTAAGCCTTCCTTTCAGTGTATATGTCACGTAGGGAATATAGATGGTAACAATTATTAATATTAGGCTTCATTTACTCAAAATTTAATACTTCTAGCAAATAGGAAAGGAAATAAACTATTTATAACGTAACACATCCCATATTTATGTTGATCTACCTTCCTATCATTTGTATCCACAGAATAAAACCAATCACTTTTCTGCACGAGGGCTATCAGATCCCAAATCAGTTTATACTAGCTCCATTCCAACTGGAGTGGATGCTTATGAAATGTGTACACAGATTCCTACTTTTCTAAGAAATGCTTCTCCTCTACCATATAGCTTTGGATGGGCATCTCTTCTATGCTGGAAAATACGTCCTTTTCCGATGGTTTTTCACTGTACAGCCAAGGTCCAGAGCATGCATCACTGTGGGTACAACAATGAGCTCTCAAGTTCAGAGTTTCTCTTCATCAAAGGAACAGTTGGAAGTATAAGGAAGGAGAATGAAGAACACTTGCAGAAACTGAGGGCCACCACAATAAATGCCCAAGGTGTCCTGATGGTTTTTAAATCTTTGGTACTAATAAATCTTGAGGCCCAGTGAATTCCTGTGCCCTTGGTTTCCATAAGCTGTGCCACAGTTCTGACAATCCATTTCTCCTTTTCCTTAAGCTGATTCAACTGTTTGAAGCCAGGCTCATGCTCATTTACCTTACCCAATGCTCATATGAAATAGAGTAGCCCACTTCTCTAACCCACGCACCATCATCAACTTAGTACCAGTTTTTGGAATTGTCTGTGCTACTTGGCACACTGAGACCCTATTGGTCTCAACATTGTATTCCCAATATAGAGGCAGCACAGAAGAAACAAAAGATAGGGAAGGCTACCTCCAAATCTGGGTTATGCCATATCTTTTCTTTCAGATGCATTTGGCTGTAACTTACCATTGAAGAGTAACTAGGGCTGAGGGAATAAGAGGCAGGAAAGTGTAGAATAAGGACAAAGCAAATGGAGTTCAAAGAATTTAAAAAACTGTCACCATTATACCTAAGTTTGGCCACGAATAGACATGTCCAAATCCAGTTAATTAGAGGACAAGCCCAGGAAACAGGTGATGAATTCTCTGGAGTCCCCTTATAGACTTTCCCAGGCAATAATGGCACTAGGAGCAGCCATCTGTGGGCCCCACCATGTGCCAGCGACTGGGCTCAGTGTTTTCATATGTTATCTTGTTAATTCCTTGGCTTAGACATCTTTGGGGTATGTTCAGAGGAATAAAAAGACTGCTGGCTATTCCCCAGAGCCTTGCAGTATGGAGCATGGCTTCAGGTGGCGATTGTGAGAAATGATTCTTTGCTGCTGCCAAGCGTAAATTCAGGGGAAGAACTGAGGGTGAGGGAGGGAGGAGGAAGGTGGCTCACCCACGGAACCCAGGGGAGTCTGTTCTTGAACTCTGCTGGCCTGAGTGCAGAGAATTACAGCCGAATACTGAATGATGATCAAACACTTAGCATACAATAAAACATAAAAATGGCTAAATTTACTCTCACTTAAAAATATTCATAGTGAAAATGAAAAGGCATTATTTTCTCAGAAATAAGAAAAAACAAAAAACAAAAAAACACTGCACTAATCATGTTAAAATCTTAAGGATTTAGTTGCTGATCAGTATTCCTAAACTTATTCTAGAGTCATGACTTATAAATTAAGTTTCTCCTCAAGATTATCACTATTAAAATTTTAGATATACATAATAAATAATCAATAGTAACACAAGACAAACTATAATTTACCAAAATAGTAGCAAATGAATATAACAAAAGGATTTAATCATTTAAAAAATAAAATTATCTATAACTTTTTAACTTTTCAAGTAATCTATATTATAAAATTTATTATAAATTAAGGGGAAAAGAAAGATTGAAATAAAAATTAATTGCTAAATTCAGAAGAACCAAAACATTAAAAATTTATCATAGGGGAACCATTTCACCAATATTTTTCAGATGCCAAAGTTGGAAAATTAGCTGAGAAGGAAAATGAAATTATTCTCTCTTCAGTAAAACATCAGTGTTTCCGCCATCTCTTTGCAGGTTTTATACTATTAAAAAAAAAGTCTATCTCCTTGTTTACAAATGTGACAGAAGTAAAAAGAAATAAATCTTAGAGAAATTTTGAAGTACGTATTTTATTCTAAAATCTGTCATTAATAGAGACCAAAGACACTCTCACAATACTGAACTCATCAGTGTAAACAGAAGGCTTCTGGTGTATGTTTTATCAAGTACAACTTTGTGTTTTAGGGACATCTGTCTTCACTCTATAGACTAAAATCAACAGGAATATACTATCTTAAATACTTGAGCAAAACTCAGTAAAAGATACAGTAGGCAAACATTGCGGTCGGCTCAGCAGTGATTACCAACTCATGCTCCAAATTCACTATAAAATGAAAATCAATATTTCCACAAGTTCCTGCAACATAAAAGATAACCTTCATTGATTTTTCTAGACTTAGGCCTCTCTGATAAAATCTAATATAAATTTTCAACCATGAGGATTTGGATCAGAGCAGGGGTGATAAGTCCTGCACATCTCTTAAGAGGTGGAGAATTTTTTTTTTTTAAAGTGCACGTTCATACTATTTATAATTTGCCCTGTGCAAGTGAAAGCCTTTTCCACCAGTGCTATCAGGAATCTCTTCTAATTTTTATTACTGTGAGGCTAAAGCCTGTTCCAGATAATTTGGAAATTTCAGGGGAGTTGTGATAGGGCTGATGGTGCAGCCCTGGCTGACTTGAGAAAGGAGCTAACCGGTAATAGCCTCCATGGCTGTGCTGATTAAATGTTGCCATAGATGAAAGGCCTGCCATTGCCGCAATAAATTAACCAATCACACAAATCCCAAGTCAGTGCTAATCCTTCCTTGATACTCTGATCCTCTGATCAGCTCAAGGAGGTAAAGAAACTGGCTTGTGACGCTTGATGCTCTAACCCCTGGATTTCATGTACACAAGGAGCTAATGATATCTTGCTGACCAGTTCAATGGGATGAACTTCTCTCACAACCCTTAGGGAACACCACAGCCTTCGTCAGGAAAACGGGAGAAAAAAAAGAAAAAAAGAAAGAAAAAGAAAAACAGAAAAAAAAAGAAAAAGAAAAAATAATTCAAGAAAAAAGAAAAACTGACATAGCAGATGGGAGGTTTTGTGTTTTACTACAAAACCGCAGGCAAACTATCCAGCACTTGTTAACTCAAATAATCATGCAGCAGGACCAAAGTGTGACATGTTTTGTATCATTTAGGTGTGGATAATGAATCACAAAAGGACAAGGATCAAACAGAAATGAGAATACTAAAGAAAGCCAACCTGCGAGAGTGGCATTTCAAGACAGCACTGTGGCCTTTTTTTATTTTTTATTTTGTTTTTGGTTCAATTTTGAAGCAGCCCCCCAATGAGTATTCTGGATTTTTAATAGATCCAAATTTTGTATTTCTGTAAATTCTCTTATAGTCGCTATGTTCCATAACAATGTTAGTGTGATTAGGCGATTAGAATGTGATTTAGGAATCCACTCATTTAATCAATTAGCAGAAGGTCTGACCACATGCGGTGTCTCCCTGTTAATTATGTGAGGGCTGCCTCTGCAACAGAGTTTGTGAAATTGAGTCTGCAGGATGCGTTCCTGGACTTCATAATTGGGAAAGTTTTTTTTTTGTTTTGTTTTGTTTTTTTGGTATATAGTAATTGGTTGCTAAAAGTAAGAAGGCTCTAGGGTTTCCCTTCAGGGTTTCACATATAAAGAGTTTTTGAAAGGACTTCATTATCTTTCTTGGTCAGTCCCAAGAAATTAAAACTAATTCTGTTATAAAGGAGATGTAGGAGCAAGCAGGAAAACGTAGGAAAATCAGCATTTTGGAAATGCAACCAGAGTTTATTTAATCTGAGAAGTTATGAGGTATAGTAAGATAGTTCCTAGAACATATATTGCATTATTTTTTATTCTCTGAAGGGAGATGAGGGAAGAATTATCTCTTTTTTTCCAAAAAGTGAATTTTAAAAATCATCTACCTGGTCAGTAAATTTTAATCACATTTAAGCAATTTGATAAAGCAAAGCTAAGAGATTATATTTTGGCAATTGGATATTTTAAGTTTAAATGTATTCGTTGTGATAGATACAGAGCTTTTTATCAAAATAGCAGTAATCATTCAGATCAGCTATTTCTCTTATAAAACTTCTCTAGATTTTAACTATCTTGTCATTCACCTTTTTTATTTACATGATGATCATGTGTGTGCCTACAACTTTCTCAAGTGACCTTCCCAAAGGCGGTTCTTCCCACTGCTGGACTAGATAGATCGAGCCCGGTTGTGAGGAGCAGGTCCCATGGGAATTAATTAGTCAGAATGTAGAAGAACACAGCTTACTCCCTGAAAGGCATTCTGGGCCAACATTTCAGAATAACACAGCTATTTCTGACAAAAAAAAAAAAAAAAAAACAAGAAGAACGAGAGAAAAAAAAGAACTGATTTTCCAAGAACAACAGATGTTATAACAGTCCAGAGAGGCACTAAAGTAAGTTTTATGCAGCAGAACAACAGGGTTGGAAAGAACTTAAATAATGATCCCTTGTAGAATTAAATCCTTTTGCGTTCTCATCTGATGTCTCACACCTGTAATATCTATGCAGATTTAATATTTATCCTCATTAATAGTCTTGTATAATGTAGTTATAGTGCAGAAGTACTATTAGGAATTTAATTCACTATCATTCCCAAATGAAATACACTATTCATGGGAAAAATTAAATAGCAGACCATTTAAAACATGCTAGAATATATAGAGATTTTCCTACTAACTTAGGAAAAGGAAAACTCATATATATTGCTAAGCTATCCTTTCATTACTAAATTCAAGATGGGTTGATAGCACCATCATCATTATTATAATATTTATCTGCATCGAACAGGATAAAAAACAAGAAAAAGAAATTGAAATGGCTTAAACTTAAGAGAAAATTGTCCTCTTTGCACTTTAATGACTGTTCTTACTTAATAAGAAACCACTGTGCTTTCCTGTGGTGCTAATGAGATATACATGGCATGTTCATGAGACAATCACACAGGTGAGTGGCTTAGGTCTGCTCTCTTTTTCTCATTAACAAGCACACACAACCTTAGAAACTTATAAATATTTGAAACACACCATCCCCACAGCCTTAGTTTTAAATAAGTAGAAATATTTCAACATTTGACATTACTGTTACCCAAATTATGTGAATTTCTAAGACGATGGGAAATATATACAGAAAAGTAAACAGCATTTTAAAAACTGGCCATGTCAACTCCTGCCATTCAAAGAGTTCTTCCCAGTTTTCAGTTTTGTTAAACAGAATTCAGGTATAGCAAGGTCCTAATGTTCAACTTCAAACAAAAATTCAACATCTGTCAATCATGCTCTTTTTTTTTTCCTCCCACAGACACAGAGTACTGCTTTCTTCAGCATTGGGTAACCATAAATGCAATTATTACTCCAAATAAGTGTCTCCAGAAATTGACAAATGAACATGTAAGTGTGAAAACCAGAAATCGCAACTCCACTTTGAAAGAGAATTCTATTGTGTAATATAAATTTAATAGCTTTTGGAGTAGAGAAATAGGAAGAAAAAGAAGGAGCATGTCTGTCCATTTCTTGGTGTCATATGCAGAAAATTGCCATAGACACTCCCTTGCTTAATGAAGGGATTAGGGATGAAGTCCCAGCCCCTTTCCCCAACTGTTTTATCTACTCAAGAATCTGATAATCATTAAAACAAAAAATTAGACAAATATCTGCTATCGAGAGATCTCCTTTTCTATCATGATTTATTTTACACAATGATTAAAAAGCAGTTAAATTCTGTTAGAAAGGAAATCATTTAACTATTATGAGCTTTTTTTCTCAGCACTGGCATGCAGGCTTTGTATCCCAAATTCTACTAAAATTTTCCACAAGCTTTAGTATTTTGAAAACCAGCAAAAGTTTTCACAGGAGAAAAGACAACGTCGTCTTCCTGAATAACTGAGAGACTGCCAATCTCTTTGCAGCTAGAATAAAACCGAGGATGTTATCAGTAGAAACTTGTGTCCTTCCTTACAAATGAGCAGGTTAGTTCCCTTCAGTTTCTTCCCTTCCCCCTTCTTTTTTCCTTCCTTCTCTTTCTTTTGAAAAATTCAGAGGATAAGAGAATAAAAGAAAGCCTTTGTGCTCGATCTCTTATGCTTATTATTTTCTCCCTTCTTATGGTCACTTTCTCTTCATTGATTTTTATTCCTTTTAATTTGAATAGACTAGGCAAGAAACATTCAGGGATCCAAACATGTTTTTACTCACGCAAATTCCACACTGCCCTTCCATGCTGATGTGAACATCACTATTTGCTCTAAGAGTTTACAGAACACACAGATGTAGTGACTACAAAGCACTTAAACACTTCCGCTATATTTGTCAATTTTATTGCATCGTTAGTCATTTCTTTGTTGTTGTCGTTGTTTTCTTGAGATAAAAGTAAGATACCAAACTCTGTTTGCTCTGGTTCCTTCTCAGTTCATACTTTTTTAAAAAATACACCTTGATTCTAGATGAAATTGGAATCATTTATAAGATTTTTAAACATTGCATGGTTCTCAGAATTGGATTATTAGGAATATACAGACTGAAAAGCTATAAGAAAATATGTGCCCAACCATATGACCAAAATAAATCAAAGATGGTCTGACCCAGGAAGCTGAAGGAAAAATACAGGTGGTGGGAAAAGTTCAAAATATTTAATGTTCTCTATCTTATCACCACTGAAAAGAAAATGAAACCCAGATTTCTTGTCTTTCCTTGCTGGCCATGTCTCTCTCTAGTTGCTTGGTTTTCACCTCCAACACATCTCAATGTTTCATGTTTTCATGCCTTCCTTCACTCATGCTGTTCTTTCTTAGAATTTACATTCCTAATTTATGTTCTAAGTAAATTTATCCTTCAAAACTTTTCTTAAAATCACCCTCTAGAAGCGTTTCTCGGGCACTTGAAATAGTGAAATATCCATTTCCATACTTATCCTTGGGGGTGGTTGCTGTTTATGGCTTTCCAGAATCCTGTCCAGCTCCTTTTGAAAATAGCTTTTACATCTTTTTTTTGGTAATGCCTCCAATGAACACACACAACAGAGTATTAACGTCAGGGCACTTCCCTACCCCATCTAGTGGCAAAGATGTGACTCAAGTTAGACTGACAGGGGTCTGAAAAGACTGTTCCTACTATTAGTTGCTCCCCACCCTCAAATTGCCTTGGTTCTAGCCCTTTTCTAAAGTTGGTTCTCTGACCTCCCACTGATTCTGTAAACTCCCTCATATCCTCTCCATAAATCTTGTTTTTTTGCCTATGTCAGCCAGAGGTTGTTTCTATTGCTTATTTTGAAAAAGAAACAATTTCTTGTCTATGCCTCCATCAGAAATCACCTTACAATACTGCCAGTTGTTTGTTTACATATCTGAATCTCTCATTAAGGTGAGTTCTTTGAGGACAGAGACTAAGTCTAAATATCCATAGATTTTTTAAACAGTGCCTAGCTCATCATGAGGTTTCAAAAAGTGTTTTTTTAATCAACGAGAGTCTCAAGGAGAGACTCTTGTTGAATGCACGTGCTGAAGTAGGCCATTATAAAATGGAGCTGTAGGAAGGTAGTAGGAAAATAAAAGTGGTTAAGTTTTTGAAGTCAGAACTGAGTTCAGACCCAATTTTTGAGGAATGAGTGAAACCTCAGCTTTCTGATCTGTAAAAATGGAAGAATTATATCAGCTTTACAGAGTTGTGAAAATACGAAACAAGAAAACACTAGCTCTGTCTGTTGAACTAAAAAAAAATAACTATTAATACCTGGGTTATTAATAAAACCACTTATTACACATTAGAACTATGAGTCTTCAAGATTTAGAGATAAGCTACTTAAAATGCTGATTACATAATGTACTCTTGACAGTTTTTAAAACATTTTAACAATGCTACAATACTAAACAGAAGTACATTCTGTTTTAAAAGGTAAGATCAAGATAAATATTGCCTGACTCGTTTAGTGTGAAAGATATTCTAAACATTAATTTTTGGATAAAGTGGCACAATGCTATTCCCAAAAAATAAGAGACATCAGCCAAGAAGAGTTACTATCCTGAAATAAGGCAAGCTAGCTGGAAGCCCAAGAACCTCAGAGGATAAGGGATGGGCTGATTTAAAAGGAATAACTCTGGCATTTTAGTTTAAAAGATGTCTTTAAAGATCTTACCGCATTCTTTGTCAATGAACAAGGTAATCAAAATTTAAAGTTTTGACTACAATAACCCCACAGCCCCTGGAGAATAGTCAGTGAAATATGAGAGCAGTTTTAATACCTAGAAGCCCAGCTGCATTATGGTAAGGTCAGCGGAGGAGCACTGTTGAGACTCCAGGCCATAATGACTCCATATGGAGCCGGAGAGCAGCTAAAGTAATAAACTCTCCCACGATGATTTCTTTGCTCTTTGCAGTACTAATGTAGACTGACAGTCGCTCATCTTTCAGGGCATTTTTTTTACTTGAAAAAAATCATGATTTTTTGGCAAATATGGTTAAGATCTGCAAATTCCAGGAAAGCACTGGCTCAACCAACCAAGTTGTGTGTATTGGGTGTGTGTGTGTGTGTGTGTGTGTGTGTGTGTGTGTTAGTATTTTAATGTAACTGATGGAAAGTCTGTAGCCCTTGACTTGTGCACAAAGATATTTCCTTTTCTTTTTCTTGGAATGGAAGATTCACTGAAGAGAAACTGGCATTAGCTTACAGAGTAATAAGATGACTCTAAATGAGGCATCCGAGGACAGAAACATTAGAAATTGGGGACAGCTGCGGACAGCAGATTTGGGACACTGGTATCATGTATGTAACAAATCTTTATTAATAAGTACATTAAATCCCATATTTTTCATTTATAACTGCTGCATAATTTCCTGTTAACACTTCATGTAAATTCCAGATAAGGTAATAATTTTTTTTTTCAGAATTCTATTTCTGTTTCATTATATGTTCTATACTCTGCCCCACAGGTCAGTTGCATGATTGAAGTATTATGCCTCATTAAAATTCCACTAGTTAAAACATGGAGACAGAATTTGGGTAATTCTTTTCTCCATTACTAGAATTAACCATTCCAATACATTCCTGGGCTCCCTGAACCTCATAATTTATGTGTACATGTATACTCACATCTTTGCCATTTAGCAAGTTCTTAAATATACACACATATAAGAAGCATATGTAACAGAGATATATACTGGTCAAGGGGTCTCCATGTCCTAAACAGAAAGCTCTTATCTTTCTTTTGCTCCAGTGGCTGAAAATCCTTGCCCCACCACCTCCCAGTTCAGTATTTCTAGCTAGCAGCTGCTATCAGAAACCTAAATAACAAAAATATGCAAACTTGCACACTAATTCCCTTTGGAGATAGATCTTGGCTGCAGCCCTGTCATAAATCAGAGAATTTCGATATGAAATGAGGCAAGCAGCTCTAATCATTTCTGCATTTCAAATTGGATCACTGGCTCAATCACTGGGCTTTTTTAAACTGCTTGCCTAAGAGCAAATGTGAGGCGGGAGATAATTCTGAAGACATCTCTTCTTTTGTGGTCGTAGAACTCTTTTAACTGTTTCAAGACTGAAGGCCACATTTCAGTGATAATAGCACAAATCTGGTGGGAGAGATAGGGATCCTTCAAGACATCTTCCTCCTCTTTCAACTCACAGAATTCCATCAATATCTGCATATATTATATATATTAATATATGTGTGTGCATATGGGTTTTGTGTGTCTGAAAAAGAAAGTAAGGGGAAAAAAAATAAGAGAAACATCTGACATATATCCCGTCTATTTCTTCTTAGAATTTCCTGGTTTTGACACAAGACAGGTTTCAATTGCACTAGGAGATAGTTAACATTTTTAAACTGGGAAAATGGTATTTCAAATCAAATGAAATTGTACCAAAATATGAAAGATGTTGGGGATGCAAGGATGGCCTGCCCATTTGGCCACCCTTCAATAGTCAAATGAGGAGTAGGAAAGTCCTTTAACCTTCCTGGCTGATTTTAAAATTCTTATTATGATTGCAGTTTTATATTTTTCACATCTTAGATAACCCTATCAAAACAATGAATCAAGGGAGGAAAAAAAGAGGAATAAAAATGCCTCCCAGGCAATTACTGAGAGCAAAGAATCCTCTTGACCTTTTGGTATTTTTGCTTTGAGTTGCCCTTCTTTCTTATCCAAATGATACTAAAGTCTTGTTGCAGGTTTCCTGTGCTCTCGCCAGCGCTTTGAAATGGAATTCAACTCTATTTCAGAGGGGTTTTGCAATGTCTTATAAGCTTAATGGTGATCTAATGAAATGGTAAAGCTAAGCTGCTTGCCTTTTGAGAACAGGATGAAAATGTTTATCAAGTTTTTCTTAGACATATTAACAAAATAACCAATTTATCTGCTGTTTATTTTCTGTTCTATTTTCACCTTTTAACGGCTGATATTGTATTTTACTTCTGGGGATTGAATTTACCATTCCTTTGTTATTAATTTTGTGAATTGGGAGATTGTTGATGTCATGCTGTTACAGGTGTTTGGAGGACTTTAATAACATTGCTTACATTCTTATGGCAATCTAATAAATGATGCTATTACTGGGTATTTTATGTACAGATTTATAAATTTCATGCCTACTTGGCAACATGAATAAGATGGCATTTTTGCTGCATACTTTTAGATTCATTAAGATAACCCAATTCCTGAAGCTTATCATAAAATATAAAAAAAAGTCCTTAAATAAAATTTTTATAATGTGACATTTTGGCATCTGTGATTTTTCTGGTATACAAGTTTAAGACTGTACTGAAGACCCAAGATATTAATATTTCTCCAACATACTAAATTAAATCTATATTCATAGTACTATTCATATAAATCCCACAGTTATAAGAAGAATTACTTTAAGAACAATTAATCCTACATTCAATAATCAATTTCTGACCAAAAAGTATCACAAATAAAAATGCTTAAATAATCCAACTTAGTGTCACAAATAAAGATGCTTACATCATCCAATTAATCAAGCAAAATCTTAACATTTATGCGTCACTTGGGTTTATTCTTGCTTTCTCTCTTTTTTCCCCCCAAATAATTATTTCAAAGAGAATTCTATAAGGTTCTAAGATGTACCAAATATTTAAACTCATGAATATATAAAATTTATCATTACAACCTCATTTGTGGACTCCACAGAGGGGAAAAAAAAAACCACATCGGAATCAGTACACTGATTCATAGCCTATATTTACTTTTTTCTTTATCTGAGAATATTCAGTTAAGGCTTTGAGCTTCATTGGGAGTTAAGTCTGGAAAGTGAAGCTATTTTAAGAGAATGGGGTGATTGTAACCCCACTAACTTATCTACCCACAACTGATAAATGCTTATAATAACTTTGCCTTATCCCTCTAATCCCCCCTATTTTTGTTTTCCTGGATAGGTACCAAACTATTAATATTATAGCAGAACTATCCATGTTACTCTTTCAACTCTGTTATGCTTATTCCTAAAGTGAACCATGTGTAGTGTAGAGTGATCTGTGTGTATGTATGTGTGTGCAAGCACACATGTGTACACAGGGACACACCAGTACTTTCAGAACAAAATAATGTTCCAATCGACCATGCCAGCCAACCACATCCATTATAGTGGACTCTGAAAGTTTTGGATAAAACATTTCTCTTCAAATTAAATCTCTAGCTCAACAACTCCATGGGGTAAGCCATGACCCTCTAAACCATTTACCATGACCAGAAATAACCAACACAGCATCCAAAGAATAAAATGAACACAGTGTTTATAATGTAACTGTGTCTCAAAATAGAAACATTGGAAAATAGGTATTTATGACCACAAGCTGTGAGCTATATGACATTAGGCATTTTGGCCTCCAATATTATGATTATCACCCTGCTCAGGTCTATCTGCAATAGAAGAGAGGGCAACAATTTTATGCAGCCGGAATGCAAAGGAGGGAGATTCTTAGCTTAATGCCTCATAATAATCTCACTGGAAACTGAATTAAAATGTGACTCTTCCAAGACAAAAATACCCCTCACTAACACTGACAGGGGTAGATTTCAACAGTAAAAGTACATATATAGGGGCATCAGCATGGCTCAAAAAAAAAAAAAAAAAAAAAAGCCAAGGCAGAATAATAAAAGGAAGCAGGAGGGCCAGGAGGGCCACTCACTCAGAAGCTAATTCAGAAAGGAAAGAGGAAGATGGCAGAGTTGTAAAGAAAATGGATCAAAAGTCGGATTAAAGAGAATGTGTGAAGAATGGAAAGAATATGAATGGCAGATTGGACACAGGTCAAATGAAAGATAAAGTTGGTAGTAGAGGTGAAAAGGTCAACTATAGTTCATTTAGACAAAAACACATGCTGTTTTACATTAAGATATTTTACATAAATAATATCACAAACATCTCTTAAACATTCTCCCTATGCTAAATTCAATTTTATATTAAGTAAACCCTTAACTTTTGTTAACCTTAGGTTTTGTTGAGCTTTGTTAGTAGCTCTAATTGCAGGATTATTGTTTTACTAAATACACACAAAACACAGCCACATGGCTGATAGGTATTGTCAACACAGTTTCCTTGTTGAAGCTTAAGAAAATGATTGTTATATGGATTTAATAAAGTTTGGGTGATCTATGATAAAGTTGGGAATTATAACTTTTAATAGAGTGTTTCTGACCATCAATCAAACCATGATCCAGTGACAGTCTGGTATAACATTCATGGCACAAAAAGATTCTTCTGTGCATATTGACTGGATGTGATTAATATTAGAACTGGAGAGTACTCCGTGAAGTTTGGATTCTAGGAAATATCAGAATTCTTCTCCCCTTTATTGAGGTCTCACCTTTCAGTTCACTTTCCAGATTAACTGCTTTGCAACATTTTTTTCAAGCTACTGAAAGTTTCAAAACGCAATGAGATTAGGAATCCTTAAACCTCTATTCAACTCTGTATACCTTGGGTCCCACACTTGCAGCAACTTTGTTTGTGACCATGTTCTCAACAGTTCAATGAGGAGGGAGTACGGAGCCTACCCATCATCAGCTGTCACCTAAACTTGCCCCCTGACTGGCCTGACATACATCCTTACTCTAAGAATTTAGTAAAAGACTATCTTAAATGGCATCCTGCCTGTGCAGAGACAGTGTGGTTAATCTTTGACAAAAGAGCATTCACATGTCAACAAAACAAATACCTAATGGAAGGCCCTACTGCAAAAGAATAAAGTAGGCCATTCAAGCTGCCAATAAAAAAGAAATTTAGAAAAGATTGAAAGTTTGATTCCAGCATCATCATTTCCACTGAGACTGAAGTCCGACCCAAATCCACCGTTCCTCTGGCAACCCTAAACTGAGACTACGCAGACCCAAAGGGTCAACACAAAGTGTTTCTTTTAATGAAGGGATTTCAAACTGGAGGAAAGGGGGAGAGGATAGCAAAACTCTTTTATTTTGATGTGACTTTTTAAAAATCTAAAACATGCTTTCAAAATTATTGTGGAAAATATTATTTAAAGAAGAAAACTAATATTTGTTTTCTAGCCACTACATTTACTCTTCATTTTCCACAAAAATTATTTTCCATACAACTGTGAGTATCATGGAATAATCTTTTGCATTTATCATATCAGAAACTGAGTTGGCTATCTTAAGAAAATTCATGCCTCTTTCCTTTATATTTAATACTCAGAATATATATATATATATATATATATATATATATATATATATATATATAAAATTCAGTTTTCTTGCTCATAATTTCATAAAAGTTTATATTTAAAATCAACTAATTCTACTGTCATGCATAACTAAGAGGACTGGATAAAATAAAATTTAAAAAATTTTTAAAAATCCAACCAATATTTCAGTTTTCTTCAAATGCGTTTATTGTCACCAAATCTAACAGCCAACAAAACAAAACAAGGTCAAATATAAGAGCTTAAAAAAAGTGCGTAGATTTAACTTGTTCTGGGATAGTCTTGTATTTTCACAGTTCATACTACTTTGTGTCTTAAAATATTCAATTCTGGTGATTTCTAACTGAGGCAATTTTGCTACCCAAGGTGTATCTAGCAATATGTGGAGGCAGTTTTGATTGTCACTAATGGGGAGGTGGTAGTGACATCTAGTACCCAGAGACCAGGAATGCTATTAGAGAACCTATAACACACAGGACATCCTACACACAAAGAATTACATGATCCAAATGCATATTGCTGCCAAAATTGGGAAACACACTTTACTAGTACTGACCCATAATTTCTGGTTTATAATTTATAACATGGTAGAACTGTTTCATTTGTTATTTGTGATTTGTAGAAATGCTCCAGATGGAAACCTGTAAAGAAAACAACCAGCACTTTCTTTTTGGATTCTACTGTACCTTATAGTACTCTTACAACTCTTACAAGGACACAGAGGTCAGCATTTCCAGTATATGACACTGCATTCTCACGCAATAGGCCTTTTGACTGTTCTGAGGTTACATTTAACATGATAAAATGTTTACAACTTTAAATTTAAAATAAAGTCTACTTTTTTGGCTCTTATATCTAAAGTAGTTTTACTCTTTTTTTATCTGAGTGCTATGAAGTGTCGTCTTCACTTTTATTCCAAATATGTGTCATTCATTTCTCATAGTGTTAAGCCCAATGCTTTCAACTCTGTATATATTGCTTAAAATAATTTTTTTACCTGCTCTGGGCAGGCCTTTAATTAGATGGTAAACTCCATGTTTTAGCCTGCTTTTTTGCTGCTGTGACTAAATAACCTGACCAGCATAACTGTAGAGGAGGAAAAGTTTACTTAAGGGCTCATGGTTTAAGAGGTTTCATTCCATGTGCAGCCTGCTCCATCATGGCGGAAGAGTGTAGTAGAGGGAAGCAGCTCACATGATCATCAGAGGCAGAGAGAGGTCTCCACTTGCCATATACAAATATATCCCCCCAAATTATGCCCACATCTCTACCTCCTCTAGCCAAACTCTACCATTTCAATTACCACTCAGTTAATTCCTATAAGAGAATTAATTCACTGATTGGGTTAAGACCCTTATAACCCAATCACTTCTCCTCTGAACCTTGTTGCATTGTCTCACGTGAGCTTTTGGAGGTCACCTCATATCCAAACCACAACACAGCATAAAGACAGGGATATGGATATTTTCTTTATGTTCATAAAGCAAAAAACAACCCTATATGTCTCTCTGTCTTTTTATTTCTCTCTCACTGTCTCTTACACACACAAGGTGGCCTGAAAGACAAACAATTTTAGATAATATGGTCAAACATATTATCTATAGGATTGCATACATTTCTCTTAAAAAGGGGGAAGTGGTAGAAATAAAAATGGTGAAGGAGGATTGATTAGTTCTAGTGCTAATCTGTTGGCAACCTTTGGAAGAAATATATCACTGGTGAATCAAAACAAAATAAAATATTGCATGGAAATAATCTGCAGTACAGTTCAAGTAAACTAGGTTGATGATTTACTGCCACACTGAAATACTTTAAAACAAACTAAGGAGTTATTTCATCCTTATTAGACAACTCAACAGTTCATGAAGTTACTGTGTTCTTTTTTGCCTAAAGGCCTTTCGACATTAATTATGTGCTCCACTTCCTACCACCTCCCCCGTACATGCACACACGCACAACCTGACCCCTCTCAACTCACAGAATAGTTTGACTTTATCGATCTCATTTTTTTAGGCCTCCCCTTAGATAATATTTGTATTTTTAACCACTAAATATATGCTTGGTATACTTCTAGAGTACTATATACTACATGTGCTTGATTTACCAGTAATAATATAATTAATGATTGTCCCGAGTAGAGTATTTACCCATTTATTTGTCTGTGTTCCCAACTAGAATATAAATATCAGGACAATCAGATATATGTCTACTGTAAGCACAGAGTATCTGCTGTATCTATGACCGTGGCTGGCACTTATTAAACCAATAATAAATGTTTGCTAAATTAACAAGGATAGCAATAAAATAAAATACAAAAGTTACTTTGTGAGTCTCCTTCTAATCTGAACACACACAGTTTGAACAAGTAAGTATTTAAACATTATAAGTCAAGGTTGTAGTGAACTGGAGCTCTAGACCCTTAAAGAAAAACCTAGAGTGTGCTGAGTGCTAAACCAAATGTAAAGAAAAAATAAAAAACAAAAACCCAACCACAAACTCTAAATGTTTATATACTATTATTCACCAAGGCTGTTTCTTGTTTCCTTGAAAAACTTTGCATTCATAGTGTCTAGTGTAGAAAAAGAAAACAGAATGTTAAGATAACTTTTAAAAATTCTCTATATAAGTCAGATAATAAGGCAACTAACACTAAATAGTTGATAATTTATGAGGATTGCAATGTGAACCAGTGCTTTGTCTGGATGAGGTCCCAAAGCTTCTCGGTCCTAAATTATGAGAAATATTATTTATTCTACCATGCTTTTCCTTCCCCAAAAGGGCCATTTGCTTCATGTTGAAATTGATAAGAAGAAAGAGCACAGTCCCCATTACACAGTTTTTACAGACATGCATCCCTTATCATAACCAATGTTCTACCTTTAAAGACAGAAACATAAAGTTACAAATAACAGTTCTATTATCTAAAGTGGTGTTTGCATTTAACTGATCACCCCAACTCAAGTGGTGAGATACAAACCACTGTCAGATACCTAGTATTTTTCAAGACATTGTCCAGACTAGTTTCTGTGGTTCTTTATCATAAGGTTTTATCAGGCCTCACATGATAAGGGTTGCTAGTATTTGCCAAGTTGGAATTTTTGTAAAATTCCTTAATTTTCTGTTGTTAATCCATCAAACACAAACACATGAAGACTTATCTTATTCTACAAGAAGAAATGACTTGTTGGACTGTGAAGCACTAGGAGATATCGGATGGGAGCAATGTGCTGTCTTCAGTTTACCTAACTCTATCAAAACGAGGGTACTTGGTGGTTTTAACACAAGAGGAAAAAATCTAGGCACAAGACTAGATTCCTTACTTGTCTTTCCCTTGGCATCAAATCCAGAATTATCAGGAAGAAGCAAAATACTTTCTTTAAAATATTTTTTCTTGCTTTTGTTAGAATGCAATGACAATGCCTCTGTTGGAGGTGTAAAGGCATAATTTTAGAATTAAAATTATTAAAATTTTAATTCTAATAATTTTAATTAGTAAAATTTTAATTCTAATAATTTTAATTAGTAAAATTTTAATTTTAATCGTAGAATTAAAATTAAAACCTGAGGAAAAAAATTAAAGTAAAATTTAAAAATGGAATTCATAACTCTATATTTCCCGAGTTAACATTAAAAACATTTAATTGGGGCAATTTTGATATTTAAGTTCAGAGTACAATTCTAAGCAATATTCTAATTTAAAATTTCTCAAGATTTAAAAATAATAATTTTACCTTTGTACAACGACTTCAGGCATCACATAGGCTAAAATATAATTCAGAGTCTTTTACAAAAAATTAACAACAAAATTAAAAAGAAAAAAATATATTGTTTTGTGAAGAATTTATATATATATATATATATATATATATATATATATATATATATATATATATATTTGTTTAACCTGTCACCTTCTCATAAAAATCTTAGGCAGAGCCGACAACCTTTTCTTAGTGGTTTTATGAATACAATAGTCTTTAAAAAGCATATTTCATGATATGTTTACTAACATGGATGGAGAAAGAGTGATGAAGTGAGAGGTTGTGGAGGTTCAGAGTAGGGAGCAGACTTCTGGGGGATGTGCTTCTCATTTATTCCACAGCCTTTTCTCCAATCCAGCCCTTGCATCCACAGGTTTATTCTCCAAACCCCTGGGAGGCCTTTGTGCATCAAAAGAACTGTGCTAATCCTCCCTGGTTCTGCTGCCACTGGCACCTCCACCCCTCTTTCTGCTGTTCTCATCAGAGGACTCAGGAAAAAAGTCTTTAGGACTCTCAACAATACAAAAAGAAAAAATTCCCTTTACTGTCCCGACAGATCAAAGAGCTTAGTCTCAAAACCCAGTTGTACACTAAAATGCAAACACACGAAAGAAAGACACTCCTTCATTTATTTTTCAGAAATATGCTGCTTATTGCCCACTATTTTCTCTGAGCATTAGAAAGCTAAAATTTTTTATAGAAACTCTTAATCCTGTTTCAACATCTATTATGTGAAGCTATCAAGATGCTATTAAAAATATAACAACCACTGTTATTTCTTCACACACGAGTACATAGTTAAATAATTTATAAGAAATGTACAGTCAGCCCTCTGTATCCATGGGTTCCACAGTCATGGATTCTATCAACCATGGATTGAAGTGTTTGGAAAAAAAAAATGTCTCTGGGAACATGTATATTTTTTTTCCTTGTCATCTAACCCTAAACAACACAATGGAACAACCATTTACATAGCATATACACTGTATTAGGTGTTATAAGTAATCTAGAGAGTATTTAAAAGTATATGGAAGGATGTGTATAGATTATATGGAAATGCTACATCATTTTATATAAGGGACATCAGTATGAAACAAATCTTACAGACAGGGATGACCATATAAACAAATAATACATGTAACAAAATAATAAGCAAATCTTATCAAGTTGGAAAAGTCTGTGTGACAGATACAAATATTCTACTCCATATTTCACTAATTTTAAAAAAAAATGTCTGAATGTGGATTATGTGACCCAATGATGAATAAAAGCTTTGGTTTTATTAAAACCAACCATGTTATATGGCTGATTTTTACTTTAGTTTTTGTACATGAAGCTTGATGCAGCACAATTTTGAAGAAAACTATCCAGATTTCTGGATGTATATGCCTAAAGGAATTCCTTAATTACAAATTTATCAGATGTTACTAACCAGAAAAAAGAGCGACACAGAGTTGCAGCATTTGCTGTTCTTGGGCAGATAGATAGGCACTTTCAAAATTGAAATCCACTGCTGCCCAACACCTCGACTTTTTGTTACATTTGCAGTATATATTATATGAGGATTTTCCAACCTTGGCTCTACTGACATTTGGGTCCAGATTATTTTTTGTTGTGGAAAGCTGTCCTGTGCATCCCAGGATATTCATCAGCAACTCTGACCTCTACCTACTAGATGCCAGCAGCACTGCTAACCTTCTCAGGCCCCTCTCACCCCTTCCCTCACAGGATATGACAACAAAAATATCCCCAGGTATTGCCAAGTGTCCCTGAGGTGACAAAATTTTACCTAGATGATAACCATTCAATTAATTATATTTTATTAATGAAGAATCATGAAGACAGTCTTTCTTTCTTTCTAACCCATTTTTCTTATTTAAACCAGTTTTAAAAATATCATGTTTTCATCAGGGTAGGAAAATTATCTGAAAGCAAACATTTAAAGGTGGATTATGATTTCCCTAATACCTCATTCTGTGCTATTGAGTATACAGTCTTAGAAAGAACCCTTGACAAGATGAAGTTGTACAATCTCGTCCAACAAATGCTCTCACTTCAACCATCACACTAACTTTACTATTAAGCAAAAACAGGCACATTTTCAAATATTGATTCCAACTAATGTCTGATCCTAACAGGCATGATCTTATCTAGGCCCCACTGTAATAGAAGGAGTGTCAGAGTTAAACAGAATTGGCTGGGATAAGATCACAATCTTCTCACAAAGATGTGACGGTATCACAGGATGGGGATGGTATTCAAAGTAATTATCATTAATAGATCCTGGGACAGGAAGGAATGGGCCTGGTGGAGGTCTAAACAAACGAGTAAGATAAAACAAGGTTGGTAAGAATTATAGTTTAAGGCAGTAGGTGTTCCTCATATTATTTTTCAAAAATTCCAATACTAGATTTTATGTGAATAGGAAGTGAAGAATGGTTTTAGCACAATGATCATGGAAGAGAAAAACACACCCCTTTATTATTGACAAAGGCACATTTCTCTCGTCTTTTGACCCATTATATGCATTGAGTTTATTTCTATGCTTTGTTCTAATTAGAGTGTTTATAAGCAAGTTGGTTCTAACTCTTGAAAGGAGATGAATGTATTTACTATTTGCTATCTGCAGTCTACCAGGATTCAGTTCAATGGATAAATAAATAGAAAAAGAAAAAAATTGTTTATATTCTCCAAGTCCTCAGCCAAACTTTAGTATATTCTCAGGATACTGTATAAGGCATCTTATTGCAGAAATAGCTTAAAACTAGGTTTTTCAACTTCTATATTTATGATTCTTGTGTTGCACCAATTCATTCATTTTTTAGACCCAGTGCCCTAGATACACAAAAGCTCACAACAAAGTATCAAGCAATCTACACAAAAGTCAGGATGCTTTTGTAAGCTTAATGACAACTAATAGTCATAGTGGCATTAGTAGATCTCATCTTCTGGAAAGTCTATTAAATATATCCACTGCTACTTACTGAGATTTTTATGTTTGTTTCATCAATAAAGTAAATATTTGCATGGAAAATGATGCTAGTGATCATTAGTCCAAATAATTAATAGAACAAAAATGCTTTTGCTAGAAACTTAATATTTAGCTCTGCATTGGTTTCTATTCACTCTTCTTTTACAAGATAGAACAAATGATATGTGTTGGCTTACTACTAATAAACAATATTTAAAGTTAAGCAAATGATATAAGAATACTAATTAGTAAATGTGATCAAAAAGATGCTTTATTTGGTGATATGTATGTGTGTATGTACATATAAACATGATTAAAATTACTACTAGCACTGTTATTATTCTTATTCACACTCTGTCCAGATTTTTCTAAGGAGAAAAAAGCCAAACTATATCTTAGTATGTGTTTCTCTTCTCAAATGGGTGATTAATTATAGGGGCTGAAATCTTTTAGATAATCACCCAGGATGAATGTATCTCAGAAAGCAGTAGTACAGAGAGGACCCTAAATGCTACTAGTTGTTAACCTGGTAAAGCAAAATGGAACATTGTACACTTTGTATCTAGTCTAAAAAAAAAAAAATACAGTCCTTGACCTTAACCTTATCAAAATGGTTCTATCATCATGGTCAAATGCAATAGTAAATAATTTCAGGTGGACATGAGCATACCAGACATATTTATGATACAAGTGCATCTGTACCTTGCATACTTCCTATAAGAACCCTCTGTAAGAATTATTTTTCAGTAATTTCATTTTTGAAATAACACTAATGAAATATAGCAAAGACTTAAGATACAGAATGTAATCACTCATTGTTTGGTCTTTTTTTCCTAGCTTCTATCTTTGCCTTATACTATAATTTAAGATACACATGGAGAAATCCCAAATATGTACATAAAGATACTAGTATATCTGTCATCAGTATATAACTTTCTATTTCTGGAGACAGTCTCTCTTTCACTTTAACCAAAGTAGAAAAGATACATGGGAGACAATTCAGACAATCCACAGACCCTAATGTTTCACAAGGAATATCATGATCAGCAGTGGATAGGTACTGAGGTCCTTCTGGGTCTAAAGAAACATTTTATATCTGTGTAATACATGATTAAGAGGCAGGGAGAGCACAGGTGTGGTGCTGAGCACCTCACAAGGGCTAGCTAGCACTGGCTGGTTCACAGATGGCAGGAATGTTAAGCAGCTCAGCTAGATTTGAACATCTTCTATAGAGTAGCAAGTAGCAAGTACCATCAGGATGTGAAGCATTCAGCAAATTCTTTACCAGTTTCCATTTTGCAGTAATGCATTAAACAAAGAAATGAAACTCCTATCTGAAAAAAAAAATCATCAGTTTGTGGAAAGGTACATGGAAATACCAATTTTTGTTCTTTCATGCACTAAGGGGATTTATGCAGAGAAAGCAAATGCCGAATAGTGAAACTAGGGGCTGACTCTCTTGCTAACAGGCTCATCACTATTTTTCATCTCTGTAACACACACCCACGATATGCTCTTTCTCTTCAGCCTGCTAATCAGGGCAGTGGTACCTGATAGTGGATGATTGACTAAAGAAATCAAGATTGAACTTATTCCCTGAGGCACACTGTACCTCAGATCAAAGAGTACACATGTGGCCTCCTGAAAATGCAATCCCTCTGCTTCCACCTCTCAACTCCCTTACACGGTAACCAAAGACGATAATCCGTATAAATCAGTGATACTGTCTCCAAAGAGGGAGCAAAGATTTAGAGGCAGAAATTTGGGGATCTGAGCTTACTTCATTAAATAAATTCTTTCTAAAAAGCTTAAGGCTAGTTTTTACATTCTCACCCAATTTTCTGTATTCTAATCTCAATGACAAATTAAGAACAGCCATATTGGATCCTAAATGTTTCAAACCAAGACAATCTCTTTATAAAGAATGGATAGAATCCTATCCAGAAATTTTGCTGTATCTTAAAGTCAATGCAGGTCATTCCAAGAATTTGACAGAAATATAGGTACTGAAATATTATTTCAAAAGCATGGTATATTTACTTACATCGTCATTTTAAAAATTTTTCTCTAGTTATTTCAGATGGCATGGTATTGTGTAGAGTAAGTACATGAATATTTTTTTTTAGAATTTTAATATTTATTTTTTAGTTTTCGGCAGACACAACATCTTTGTTTGTATGTGGTGCTGAGGATCGAACCTGGGCCGCACGCATGCCAGACGAGCGCGCTACCGCTTGAGCCACATCCCCAGCCCTGTAGAGTAAGTACATGAATATTTTCATAGAAAATATTCAAGAAGGTTCGTTTTCAGTTTCATAAATAAAAGCCCATAGAATTATAGCAAACTTCACCCTGATTTAGGATCAGATTGTTAAAGTCATAATGAGCATTATAAATATCAACAGAAACTATAAAAATGTCATTTATGCCTGTGGAGTTAAGAAGGAATTTCTTTTTTTTTTAAATCAGATTTCCTAGTATATTTAACTGCATTCAATAAACAGCATTCTTCTCAAAGTGTTGTAGAGAAACTAGTATTATTATTAGTATTAGCACTAATGTCTGGGTGAAGTGGCCATGAAACCCCGTATTTTCACCATGTTAGGTCACTAGATAAAAATGTTTTTAAAATTCTATCATTTTACAGTTGGTCAATATAGAACACATAGATTTTGAGATGACTCACATCTGCAAAGCAGAACTAAATTACTGAGAGACTTTTAAATTACAAATATTATCTATTGTTTGATGCTAAAAACCAAATGTGTTCCCATCGCAATGCATTTAATGAAAAATTGGAGGCAAAACAATACGGTAAAATTATTAGACTGTAGTAACTTATTAGTTAAAATGGACTGCATGTTTTCTTATTTTCAGTGATTTCCTTTCTTTAACTTCAAGATAACTGAGTATACACTAGGAAAAGATAACTTGGAAAACTATCAAGATGCAACTAAAACAGTAGATTGCCTATTTCTTTAGATACTGTAAAACCCTCTGACACAAGGTGATGTGTTTTTCTTTCTGAAGTCTTCAGGAGATATAGCATTCCAAGATGGAGTACCCTCCCCTACACCCAATTGGTATGTAAGATTTGCAGCAAATATTAGAAATACTGCATAACAATAACATTTCTACTAAACCACTCTATTTCTTTTGCTTTTTCTTTTGATACAAGATTAAACCCAGAAGTACTTAACCAATAAGCCACATCCCTACCCCTGTTTTTTTTTTTAATTTTTTATTGTTGGCTGTTCAAAACATTACATAGTTCTTGATATATCATATGTCACAATTTGATTCAAGTGGGTTATGAGCTCCCATTTTTACCCCATATACAGATTGCAGAATCACATCAGTTACACATCCATTGATTTACATATTGCCATACTAGTGTCTGTTGTATTCTGCTGCCTTTCCTATCCTCTACTATCCCCCCTCCCCTCCCCTCCCCTCCCCTCTTCTCTCTCTGCTCCCTCTACTGAGATTCGTTTGTCCCCCTTAAATTATTTTTCCCCTTCCCCTCACTTCCTCTTGTATGTACTTTTGAATAACTCTGAGGGTCTCCTTCCATTTCCATGCATTTTCCCTTCTCTCTCCCTTTCCCTCCCACCTCTCATCCCTGTTTAATGTTAATCTTCTTCTCATGCTCTTCGACCCTACTCTGTTCTTAGTTACTCTCCTTATTTCAAAGAAGACATTTGGCATTTGTTTTTTAGGGATTGGCTAGCTTCACTTAGCATAATCTGCTCTAATGCCATCCATTTCCCTGTAAATTCTATGATTTTGTCATTTTTTAATGCAGAGTAATACTCCATTGTGTATAAATGCCACATTTTTTTTATCCATTCATCCATTGAAGGGCATCTAGGTTGGTTCCACAGTCTAGCTATTGTGAATTGTGCTGCTATGAACATCGATGTAGCAGTGTCCCTGTAGCATGCTCTTTTTAGGTCTTTAGGGAATAGACCGAGAAGGGGAATAGCTGGGTCAAATGGTGGCTCCATTCCCAGCTTTCCAAGAAATCTCCATACTGCTTTCCAAATTGGCTGCACCAATTTGCAGTCCCACCAGCAATGTACAAGTGTACCCTTTTCCCCACATCCTCGCCAGCACTTGTTGTTGTTTGACTTCATAATGGCTGCCAATCTAACTGGAGTGAGATGGTATCTTAGGGTGGTTTTGATTTGCATTTCTCTGACTGCTAGAGATGGTGAGCATTTTTTCATGTACTTGTTGATTGATTGTATGTCCTCCTCTGAGAAGTGTCTGTTCAGGTCCTTGGCCCATTTGTTGATTGGGTTGTTTGTTCTCTTATTGTCTAATTTTTTGAGTTCTTTGTATACTCTGGATATTAGGGCTCTATCTGAAGTGTGAGGAGTAAAGATTTGTTCCCAGGATGTAGGCTCTCTATTTACCTCTCTTATTGTTTCTTTTGCTGAGAAAAAACTTTTTAGTTTGAGTAAGTCCCATTTGTTGATTCTAGTTATTAACTTTTGTGCTATGGGTGTCCTATTGAGGAATTTGGAGCCCGACCCCACAGTATGTAGATCGTAGCCAACTTTTTCTTCTATCAGACGGCGTGTCTCTGATTTGATATCAAGCTCCTTGATCCATTTTGAATTAACTTTTGTGCATGGCGAGAGAAAGGGATTCAGTTTCATTTTGTTGCATATGGATTTCCAGTTTTCCCAGCACCATTTGTTGAAGATGCTATCCTTCCTCCATTGCATGCTTTTAGCCCCTTTATCAAATATAAGGTAGTTGTAGTTTTGTGGATTGGTTTCTGTGTCCTCTATTCTGTACCATTGGTCCACCCGCCTGTTTTGGTACCAGTACCATGCTGTTTTTGTTACTATTGCTCTGTAGTATAGTTTGAAGTCTGGTATCGCTATACCGCCTGATTCACAATTCCTGCTTAGCATTGTTTTTGCTATTCTGGGTCTTTTATTTTTCCATATGAATTTCATGATTGCTTTCTCTATTTCTACAAGAAATGCCGTTGGGATTTTGATTGGCATTGCATTAAACCTATAGAGAACTTTTGGTAATATCGCCATTTTGATGATGTTAGTTCTGCCTATCCATGAACAGGGTATATTTTTCCATCTTCTAAGATCTTCTTCTATTTCTCTCTTTAGGGTTCTGTAGTTTTCATTGTATAAGTCTTTCACCTCTTTTGTTAGGTTGATTCCCAAGTATTTTATTTTTTTTGAAGATATTGTGAATGGAGTGAGATTCTGGCCACTCGGATACAAAAACATATCAAAAAAATTGTGCACCATGATCAAGTAGGATTCATCCCTGGGATGCAAGGCTGGTTCAATATACGGAAATCAATAAATGTTATTCACCACATCAATAGACTTAAAAATATGAATCATATGATCATCTCGATAGATGCGGAAAAAGCATTCGACAAAGTACAGCATCCCTTTATGTTCAAAACTCTAGAAAAACTAGGGATAACAGGAACATACCTCAATATTGTAAAAGCAATCTATGCTAAGCCTCAGGCTAGCATCATTCTGAATGGAGAAAAATTGAAGGCATTCCCTCTAAAATCTGGAACAAGGCAGGGATGCCCTCTCTCACCACTTCTGTTCAACATAGTTCTCGAAACACTGGCCAGAGCAATTAGACAGACGAAAGAAATTAAAGGCATCAAAATAGGAAAAGAAGAACTTAAATTATCACTATTTGCAGATGACATGATTCTATACCTAGCAGACCCAAAAGGGTCTACAAAGAAACTATTAGAGCTAATAAATGAATTCAGCAAAGTGGCAGGATATAAAATCAACACGCATAAATCAAAGGCATTCCTGTATATCAGTGACAAATCCTCTGAAATGGAAATGAGGACAACCACTCCATTCACAATATCTTCAAAAAAAATAAAATACTTGGGAATCAACCTAACAAAAGAGGTGAAAGACTTATACAATGAAAACTACAGAACCCTACCCCTGTTTAATATTTTATTTAGAGATAGGGTCTCACTGAGTTGCTAAGGGCCTCCATTATTTGTTAAGGCTGGCTTTCAACTTGCAATCCTCCTGCCTCAGCTTCTCAGGCTGCTGGAATTACAGGTGTGTGCTATTACAGCATGTCTAGTTCTATTGCTTAACTCTGGTGATGAATAATAAATTAAAAATAAAATTTAGCAGCCCTAAATCAATGAAATTGTTTGAATCTTGTATAATTACAAAGTATTTATTATATCATCTCAGTGAAGGTTGTAAACAGTTTCTAATAATTTATGCTCATGGACAATGCACAATAAAGAGACATGAAAACTCACAGAAAATCAAATATAATCATTCCTCAATGTCCACAGAGGATTGGTCCCGGATTCCCCGAAGATATCAAAATTCATGAGTGTTCAAGTTGCTTATATAAAATGACACAGTATTTGCATATACCCTACACATATTCTCAAATGTACTTTAAAACATTTCTAGATTATTTAACATGCCTAACTCAGTGTAAATGCTTTGTGAATGGTTATTACATTCTATTGTTTAGGGAATGAAGACAGGGAAAAAAGTCTTTATATGTGTAGTATGGATGTCATTTTTTTTCTCAAGTAGTTTTGGCCCATTGATAATTGAACTCATGGGTGAGGAACCCATGAATACCGAGGGCTGGCTATAATATGAGAGAATACCTTGAGTTTTATTGCTTGTGTATTTTTTCCATTTCTCATATTTATTTTTTATTCTCTCACCATATTTACCATTTAAACTACATTGGATCTTCTTATAATGTTTTAGGTGGTCAAGAATTATAAACAACATTTTTAATTCTACAGATTTCGATTCATAAATATTCTATACTTTTTGTATGTGTACCTATTATGAGTAAATAAGATATGTTTGATAAATTGCTAATTTTGGCTTTTGACAGGAGCTAAAATAATGAAATTATCAGAACAATGATAGAAACATTATTGGGATTTACAATGTTGTTTATGACAGAAAAATACAGAGAAGTGCATGTAATTTTTTCAGCAACAGAGGTGTGCTTTACTCCACAACACTTTGATTTACAAATTAAATTTATTCTTATCTTAATTTGGGGCCTAAAAAGCAGCCATTCAGTGTGTGTGTGTGTGTGTGTGTGTGTGTGTGTGTGAGAGAGAGAGAGAGAGACACTGTGCACATCCACATGACTGCATTTGTGTGAATATAACTTTTTATGTTAGGTTTGCTTAAAGCAGCATATAAAGGCTATAGATAGGATTCAGATATATTTAAATAATCATACAAGAAGTAATTCTGTTTGATGAGAATTCAGACCTTTGTGCCCCCACTTTTTAGCAGAGTTCCTGACTTACAGTACATACTTAATAAATACTGAATCAAGTTTCCCTTCAAGACTTTTACCACAATTATCTAACATTAGAGAAAGGAATAAATTTGAGTCATTTAACTGCTAGTAGATGTAGCAGGGGAAGACTGTTAAAATAATTACGAAATAATAAAATAATTATTTCCTACCTTCTCCTTTGACTGTAGAGAAGATGGAGGTAACCACCACTAAGAATGCATGTGATATGGCAGAAGATTAGTTAGTTTGAAGCAGGTCTGTCCCAACTCTTATCCAGTCCCTGACATAACCAAGGTCAATATTTAGACTGTGTCTATTTTAACAAGTTTATTTAATGAATAACATTAAGGAAAAAATGTATGACCATATAAAACATGCAAAGATAATAAAAAATTATAATCCATGTAGCGCTATCCTTCCAGAACTTTTTTAAGAAAAAGTCATGCTTCAAAATGACACTTGATGTGCCAGGCATGGTGATGCATGCCTGTAAGCCCAGTGGCCCAGGAGGCTGAGGCAGGAGGATCGAGAGTTCAAAGCCAGCCTCAGCAAATGTGAAGCACTAAGCAACTCAGTGAGACCCTGTCTCTAAATAAAAACACAAAATAGAGCTGGGGACATGGTTCAGTGGTCGAAAGCCCCTGAGTTTAATCTCTGATACTAAAACAAAACAAAACAAAACAAAAAAACAACACTGATGAATATGTCATTTTTCTTCTATTCTATCTTTCTTCTTATTTTCAAAGAGATATTATTTTAACCAAAAGTTAAGAGTATGATTTAAACTTATTAATGTGAGGGCATTCCAGGTGAAGAAGGAGTTTCTCTCTGCCTCCCAGATTTGCACAGGGGTGTTCTTCAGGTCTAGGCAGCTAAGTTTTCCCAGCTAAGCACTGTACCATCCATGGTACGTGAGGTCATTGACTATCACTCATCCATCTGACAATAACTTTGTTTTTACTTGGTAGTTTAGGTATTTTTATTATAAACACCAATAGTAGATTGGGGTTAAAAAAAAAAAAGCTCTCCAGTTTTACAATGAAGATGCTTCAAGTTAATACTATGTTAACATGATGTCAGTTTTCTTTGCCTCATTTGTTAATTGCTCTCTGTATATATTATTATTGTGTGCTATAAAACACTGGTTCTATTTTGCAGGAGTTTTAGCTGTCCTTATTTTTTTTTTCTTCATGGATAAGAATGATTTTATTTTAGCTGTTCTGGGGAAAGCAGATCAATTTCTAAAACTCACTAGAATTCTCTTAGCTGTATGAATTGTTTTTGAAACATTTAATGTGTATTTTTTAATCCAGAAGAAAAAAAAATAACACATTTATTTCCTTTCCAAAAATCCCAATAGATAACAAAGGTGCATTGGGCTCCAAAACAGATTTACTGAACCATATGCGGATCCAAGGGCCTGCCAAAATGGAATCAGCATTATAAAAGACAGTTTCATATTTCATGTAGTCATAAAACAGGAACCTACAGTATATGAAAAGTACTGACCACTCCTATAGGGCTCATGATGATAATGTCTTGAAAAGTCGCTGTCAGCACATTAAAAGTGACCTCATACATACTCAGGGAGGATTTCTGAGGTTGTTTTTATATGTGTGTGCGCGCGCGCGTTTGTGTACGCATTTGTGTGTGTGTGTGTGTGTGTGTGTGTGTGTGTGGTGTCTTTTTGGCCTAGATTAACTAATCACAGATCATGGAGCAAATGACTTAAAACAGCATCTTGAACTTCAGCCCCTCTGACAGTCACAGAATTGTACCATCAAAATATTTCATTTGAAAATCTTTGAGAAGCAGCAGAAGGCTTGGCACTGAAGCCTTAGGATCCCATTAAGGGCCTCTGCTGTATTCCACGGCTCCTCTAGTCCAAAACGGCACTCTCTTTCTCTACCCCCACAGAGTCTCTCCAAAGCTATTCTGAATCCTCTTTTCCCTTATCTGGCTGATACAGACCTGCATCATCCTCGGAGCCTTCTGACAGGGGCTACAACAATTGGGGGGAAGGGGGGTGATACAACTGCTCATTGTTTCCTCTCACAAAACCCTGCCACAGGGCGCAGATTAACACCAAAAAATAGATGGCTGCAACCAAGGAGAAACATTTTTCAGAATGCCTCCACTTGATTAATGAAGTAACGGAGTCGACCCACTGCTCGGCTTTCATTGTGCAGTCTTCCTTCCTCGCCCTTCTCCTCATGAAGTACCAGCAGAGATGGGGGGCACCTCTGCAAGTGTTTGCTACCTTTAAAGACCTGTGTTATTTTCAAAGAGTTCTGAAGGAATGCAACAGGAATAACATTTCTTTTTGAAATATTGCAATAGGGGACAAACTTTCTTTCGCCACATCTGAACAATTTTCATGTAGGCAAGTGTTACATTTTTAGCTGTTGTTGTTCCTATAGAAAGTTGATTCAGCATGTCCTTGGACCCTGATGTTTATCTCAGATGCATATGGGGACGTCACTGATACCTTTACATGGATGGATATGCTACATATTCCTGAAAAGTAGTGGAAAAGGTCATAATATCACATCAAAGATTTAAATCAAAACCTGAGAGACACTGATGCTCCTATCCACAAGATAATGCTCATTGTTCCTACCCATGGGACAGTGAGGGGACAAATAAATTACTTCTTAATAAATGGTAAAATTTAAGGCATGCAAAATGCCTTTGCTTTTCCAAACTCTGTCCCCAGTTCATCATGTTTCGTGGTATACCCATATCTGCCTTTGATGGCCTGATTCACTCCCTTTGCTACTGAGCTATAAAAATGCCATAAATAATGAAAAAATTGAGTTAACATTTTTAAAATACAGACCTACCTCAAAAGAGATTCACACGGGGTAAATTACTTTTCCAGTTGTTGGAGATCCCTAATCACACACCTGAGAAATGCCTTCTAAAGAAAAACTTCCCACAAAAAGAGAATACAAATGAAGGCATGATAATTCAGAAAGCAGTTTGGCCACTTAACCTTTCTTTCTCTTCTTAAAAAAATAAGTGTTTTTTTTTTTCCCCCTCTGTTTCTGTGGTGATTGCCTTCTTAGATGATAAATACTCTCAATACATACCTCACACTTCTCTGGGCTATGAGTTCTCAGAATGCACATGCTAGTTAATCAATAAATATGTGCATCTATGTGTGTTTAAATACATGTGTGCATGTGGGAATAGAGATGTATTCACAGGATGACAACTTCAAGTGCTTGTTAAGACAGAGGACAGAAGTGAAGAGACTGGTTGCACTGCTGGGGAATTAAAGGAATGAATAATCTACTTTCCATTCACAGGCATAATAAAATGTAATCTAGGTTTGTGTAACAACCTGTGTATTTTTCAAAGTGACTAAATGCATATAATTTTATATAATTTTACAACAACTCTATGATGTAGGACTGGTATAATAACCTCTATTTTATAAATGAGGAAACGGTGAGAGCATGTGTGATTACCCAAGATAGCTCAGTCACTTTGGGTAATAACAGTCAGGACTAGAATCAGGAGATTACGACCCCATCATGGGATGGTTCCAATGTTTTTTCTCCCACTTTTGATATATATATAGTATTTAGCATATGTTTTTCAAAACTACTGAAAGAGAAGAAACAGCCAGCAAACCGCTTCTGAGTTCTAATTTCCATTAGATTTTGTGTAAAATATCATATATATGTATGATATACATATCATGACACAGGAAAAAAAACCAACGTTTCATGTATTTAACATACCTTTTGTTATTGGTGAGATTCATATCTAAGTAAATTAAGAAGTTGTTGATCATCTATATGTCAAACTATATTTACCTTCAGAAATAAGAATAAAATATCTCTTTATCATAAATGTCTTTTGTTATTAATCTTTGATTTTGTTTATGATGTTTTAAAGCTTATGATTTATTTTCTTTGCACAAATTAACTGAATTTTATTAAGTGATTTTTCCCCATTGTTCTTAGTATTTTGAGGTTCTTCCCCATTTAGAGGTGAAGTAAATATTTATATAAATTACCTTCTGTGGTAAACAGCCTTTGAGATGGCCCCCAATCATGGCTGCCTTCTGATTTCAAGCCCTAGTTTAATTCCCTTCCCTTCAGTATGTGCTAGACTTAATGAAAACTAGTCAACAGAAGGGAGGAGATGCTAACTTCTAAGATTGGGTTATAAAATGACTGTGGCTTCTGTCTTGGGCTCCCTCTCCTGTTCACTCCCTTGCTCAGAGGGACGCCAGTTGCCATGTTTGAGATGCAGTATGAAGTCCACTGGGCCAGGAATGAATTCACCAGCCATTTGAGCAAGATTGTAAACAGATCCTCCACTAATTGAGCCTTCAGATAACACAGAGCACTAGCTCTGACCAGACTGCAGCCTTGTGAGAGACACTATGCTGAAGATACATAGAAACGCTATGCTCATACTTCTGACCCTCACAGCCTGAGACTAAAGAGAGCATGGAAAACACACACACACACACACACACACACACAATGTATACATAATCCTATGTTTAACCCTAGCTTCCCAACTTTTTAAAATGGAGAGTAATATGACACATAAAATGGCATGGAAGATACACAATGATTAGAATCAAGAAAACACAATCAGTTTTATGTGAAAAACTAAAGTAAGAATAAAGGAATAGTAATATTTAAGTTCAATATTTTAATTAGCAAATGAAAGATATGTTAATCTCTGAAAGAGAACTTCTCAAATAATTTCCAAATATATATAATTAATATTACTTTATTTTTCTCTTACTAGAAATATATACAAGAATGCTTGCCTCAGGACCATCAAGCAGCATTCATACAGAGCTTTATATGGCTTGGAAAGGGTCAGTAACTTGCTTATACCATGAAAACCTCTTATGATAACAAGGATGATTGATGCCAACTGAAAGCTTCAGGTAAATTATGATACTTGGTTAAGGCCATCCTGGAATTACCCCCTGATAATATTTTAAAAAATAGTCCAATATGTTATGAGAGTTTGACAGAATTATCCCTAGGTAGTTTTGGTTTTTAAGACCAAACTGAAGGAATACTCATCTACATCCACTTTCTCACAGTACCATCTCCAAGTTACTGAATGTATTAATTATCATGCTGAGCCGACATTGCAACTCCATCCTCACAACATTAGAATGATATTTATCAAAACCATGCAGATAACAGGTAAATGCACAATGTCCAACTAACTGTTTAAAAAATAATTGTAAATTGGTAATTCTTCCAAAAAGTCAAGTAGATTTAAAAAGGCACACCAGCTACATCAACAAATGACAGAAGACAGTTCTGATCAATTTTTCAAACAACTGTTCCTCACAATGTTTCCTCATTTTTATCCTCCCCTTCAGCAAAGTAAAATATTATTAAGCTTTATATTCTATAATTTATGTTATGAAAACCATACCATGTGCTTTGAAAACCACGGCCTCACTACCTAAAATGATGATCAATTCCCCTTAGGAAGCCCATCTTCTATGTGTCTGTCCCTCCCACCCCACTTCAAGCCAAGTGCTATTGGCAAGTAGAGAGATAAAGGACAGTGGCAGTGGGACCCATATGAAGAAAATTCATGAAAAGGACACTGATAAAATATTTGCACTGAGAGCTTCTAATATAAACCAATACATGCTTATACTCTTTGGGAAAGGTAGTGCTCTTCATTAATCTCAAGTTCAGACACATGCTTTCAGTAAAGCAGTTTTTATCACATTATGATGATTTGAAGACCTCATCCTTGAAGACATTAATTGACAGCATTACACTAATATTCACCTTGATAATTCTATGAGATTATCTTCAACAAAAGTTCTCCTTGGGTTTCTAGAAAAAGGGAATGCTGAATGATCTCACATGAAGAAAAAAAAGATACTTTTTTAAAAATGCAGATTTGGCAAAAGTATAGGTAAATAGATTTAGCCAAATGTGAAAATCCAAAGGCAAAAAGTTTAAATTTTAGATACAGAAGAAATATTAGGCCCATAAGTAAAATTTTCTATACATGGCAAGGAATCATATCTTTGGGTTCTTAACTTTCAAATCCAAGTCAAAATGTGCAAAACCTGGAAAGATTCCACTATTTCAAGAGAAAAAGTAATTCAAAGAGAGATGGAGATGCATTTTGGAGGCACTTACTAATTATCAGGAAAGGCACAATTTGTTTTTAGTTTATATTATTGTCCTTGACGACTATCTAATTCCATCCACTGTCAACATCTTAACTCTGCCTTTATTATAATATTTCCAGTTCCTTCACATTAATATGCAGTTGACCTCCTTGGTTTGTTTCTACAGATCTGAACTGTGAAATAATTCTTTGTTGTTTGTTTTTCTTCCTTTCAGCCTCACATTCTACAGGATGTCTTTGATTACTAGGGCCTCCATGCTAACTTCCTCCCTCACCCAAGTACTCGTCCTCTCCACAAAAAACAGCAGCAACAATAAATCCTACTCTAATTCTAGAAACCAGGTGGAGGCATCATTTTCCAAGGCTCTGATGTATTAAACGTCTTGCCTTCATGTCTTCTCTGAGCAGCTTCCCACTCCACTCAGTTTCCATTAACTATCCTCATAGCAGAGTATAAGAGAAGCCAGCAAGCATGTTGCCCTCCCTGAGGGACAAATCTACAACCTCCATCAATAATGTATTTCACCAACGTTTCCCAAGAGGAACAGGGTACAATTAAAAAGGTTATAAGTCCTTGCACTACTAGAACCTAAGGGCATCCGTGAATGAAACTGGCTTAAGCCCAATTAGAGGAATCAGTACATTTGTCTTCTCTTGGAACAACCCTGCTCTTTCGGCTCCCATCAATTCAGTATAAATCTGACTGATCTTATCCAAGAAGTTAATAGAAAATTGCTCACAGTGGGTGACTGCCACCTCAGTTTCCAAGCAGAGACAGATGGAATTTCCCAGATGGTTTGTCACTGGAAAGTGTGAGGCTGGATGAGACTTCACAGAAAGCATGGTATAGCAGAACACCTTCTTGGCCTTCACCCATGTTATAGTGAGGGATCTAAGACTGACTCTGTGGTAAACAAATCATAATTGCCTCAATGACTCAACACCTTCTCCTCCCTAACTGCCTCCAACGGTTGCAAATCTTACACTGAAATTAGTCAATATTTAATCTAGAGACCATCATGGGCATATCACTTTATTGAGTAAAACCTGAAGAAATAGATGTAGTTATCCTGCCCTACTGAACCTTTCACTTAAATGAGATTAACATAAAAACAACATAACTATATAAATAAATAAAACTGGCACAAGACAGCACTGGGGTAAGTACTGCAAACTGGGCACATAAGCAAGACCACTTAGAAATAGAAATGAAGGTAAAATCTCAGGGAAGATGTAAGGGTGGTGAATAAGGACAGGCACACATCATCCCCAGCTACTGAAAGGAGAAAAATGAAAGAAAAGAATTACTTAACTTGAAAGTTGTTTGCTGAGCTCTACTGTAAGCAAGGCATTGTTCTAGTTAGGAAGGATATAAAGATAAAAGACAAGAAGCATGCTGTCTGCTGGGGAGATAGCCATAAAAGCAAGAGCTTACAATTATGTGCTCAGTGAACTCTTCCTAGTAAACCCAGAACATAAGGGAACCACCCTAGGAGTGTTATCTATCCCACACTGAAGGCTACAGGGAAGGTCTGCTTTGGAGGTGACCTTGATCAGGGTCTTTAAGAATGAGTTGTAATTACTGATTAAGAGGAGCAGGAAAAGAAATACAGGGCTTTCCAGGATCATGGACTAGCAGAGATGGCAGAGATAGAAGAAAAGAGTGGGCTTTGAGCACCACAGGTGGTTCAGGCTGTTGGAAGTCTACATTGACACTGGGAAATGAATAAAAGCTATGAAGGTAAACTAGAAGACCTTTTTCAGGTTTTATTAAGGAGTTTGGGCTCTAATGTGCCCATTAGGTTGATTTTAAGTACAAGAGTTAAGTGACTAGTATTATTTAGGACAACTATGATTTGGTTAAAGAAAAAAAAATTACAAGAAGTAAAGAAGAAAGAAAAATTAGAAGAACTGTAATGATAAGGGAGCTATGATGGAGGCTTAGACTGAAGCAATGGTAGTAGGAACATTAAGAAGGGAACAGATACTCATGGAGTCGGAGTTAGTGGTCTTGATGTCTGAAGTGAAAAAAAGAATCTTGGAAGATGCTGGACTCTGAAAAGAAGAAAAATGAGAGGGTGGTAGTTCAAGGCAAAAATAGCAGGCCTGGGGGGATATACAACTGCAAGTGGGAACAAACATTAGAGTTGTGAGAGGAGATGCAGAAATGCAGAAAAGATGGGGATAACTGATGGAAGGGTCTCCCTGCAGAGGCAGGAGATGGGATGCAGAGCCCTGGACCAAAGGCAACTGAATGGAAATCCAGAAGAAAATAGATGGACCATCTGGGAAGACAGTCATTAACTCTCCTGGTGACCATTGAATTAGAGAAATTAAGCTGGAAAGGTTTGCAAAACAGTTGAAACGTACTATTTTAGAGAAAGGGTAAAAAAACCAAGGTTAGAAAAAAAAATTTAATTTAAAAGTCATTTGTAAATTAGTAGCTGAAGCTTTGCAAGTGGATAAACTCCTTGAGGCACTGGGAACAAAGCGAGAAGAGAAGAAAGACCAGAAGTGTTTAGGGAAACAACACAGTTAAATTAAATAGAGCCAAGACCCAGAGAGAGATGAGAAGTATAAAAGTGTGGAAGTCCTGGGCTGGGATTAAAATGAATATTAAGAAGGAAGATATTTACAATGTCAGCATCAATAAACAAAAAGTAAGATCCCACCAAGAGTCATGCCTCAGCAAAATTACAAATTCTATTATTAAGTTTGTAGGGATGGGATGATGTAGGTGGAGTCTGTGAGAATGTTCCTGATAAATAAATTCCACTGAGTTAGATTTTTTTTTTTTTGGTGGGGGTGGGGGCAGGTACCAGGGATTGAACTCACCACATCCCCAGCCCTATTTTGTATTTTATTTAGAGACAAGGTCTTACTCAGTTGCTTAGTACCTTCTTTTGCAGAGGATGTCTTTGAACTCACAAGCCTCCTGCCTCAGCCCACTAAGTTGCTGGGATTATGAGCATGCACCAGTGTACCCGGCTCTGAGTTAGATTTGTACCAAAAAGCATTAACTGAATACTTACTACATACCAGTGGTAAAGGTCCAAAATTGAATAGTAAAGATCAAAAAAATCTATGTCCTCCAGAGTCTCACTAATAATTTGGGTATTGCTTTCAAATTCATTTCCTTATTGAATTTTATATGATGTCTTTGTATGGTTTTCCCAGAAACAGTCCTCAACCAATTCAAGTACAAGTAGTCTATTGGGGAAGTTATATAAAAAAAAATTCCAGAAAAAGTGTGTAGAAGTGAACAGGAAAGAGAAAGAAGCCCTTAGAGGCTGCATTATTAAGCCAGAACTCAATTCCATAGGCAAACCAAGGGAGACAGTGCAAAACACTTCTCACTTTCTAACCAAGAAGTGAAGAAGAAGGTGTTGATCCCACCAATTTTCTGTCCATCAGTGGTTGTGGATTACCTCTGGGAACATGAATTCCCCTGAATTTCCAAATTTCCCAGCTTGCATTCAGTTTGCTTTTGAAGCTTGAAAATGTCCTTAAGTAGGCAAGAAAAGTCATAGCTGTTACCAGTAAAGTGCCTTTGGCTATAGAAGCAAGTCCTGGGAAGTGGTACGTGTGTTACAGCATGAAACTTGGAAGACTCTATCAATAAATGGAATCAAAGATGAATACTGGGAGAGGTGCAACTGGAAGGGGAGAAATAGAGACGTGTAATAATTACAATGATGTGGATCAAGAGTCTCTAATTCTTTCCTCAATGACATTTCTATAACAGTAAGTAGTTGAAAATTTTTAAAATGCAGTTTAATACATGCATTATTTCATTATTAGGTCAATAAAATGTCTACAGAGCCCTTTATATGTATATTTCCTATTTGTAGAATTCAATGTCACAAACACCCTGTGGGAAAATAAAACAAGGCTCTATTCTGATTGAATAGAATGAAATGAGATTTCTCTATTAAATTTCATTTGTTGAATTTAACAGGTCACGATGAGTGTACTATTATGTTGTAAGTAATCTGGGACTTCCTATTTATGTTCTACATAATTAAGTATGCACATTGCATGATCCCAGCAGTTTGCTGAATCCACTCAGACTAGTTAACTACTCACAGTTGACATATTGAAATGCAAGACAGGGCAAATGCCACTTAAATTCCAGACATCATCTTTTCAAATAATCATTTTGATAGTTACTAGGTACTACCATGTGCGAGCACAGATGAGACTTAGTTTATTACAAGGATCTTTGTCATTGAGAGGATATGGGAAAACTTCAAATGCACAATATATAAATGTAGACACTCTATACCTTTAGGCAGATATTAATCAGAACTTGAAGTGGTTTTTAAAACTTCTTTGTCAGTAGTCCTTTGATTTTCTCAATGAATAAAATCCAAGGAATTTTCAAAACATCAAGTTTATGCCACCACAATAGCATTTACAGTAAGTTATTCCTCAACACTGAAGTGGGATATTGAAAAGAAGTTTTAATAACTGGCCAACATTTCTTTCAGGGGTATAAGGTCATAACTTGAAAAACTGAAAATTACAAGTAATTCTAGCACTTTGGAGCCTGTGATGTTTAATTTTATGTGTTAATTCAGAAGGTGTTTTTGAATCAAATTAACATTTAAATTAGTGAACTTCAGGTAAAGGAAATTACCCTCTGTAATATGGGTGAGCCTCATCTAGTAAGTTGAAGGCCTGCATAAAACAAGCAGATTGGCCTCTGTAAGCAAGTGGAAGTTGTCCAGCAGACAGCCTTCAGAATTCAGTAGTACCATGGCTCTCCTAGGCATCCAACTTGCCAGCCCATACTGGGCTCATTAGCCCTCATAATTGCATAGGCCAATTCCTTTTACAAATGTCTTCCTGTATTCACACACATCCTGCTAGTTTTTTGCCTCTGAAGAATCCTAATACAGAGCCTTTGGCAAATAACTAAAATTAAGAATGAAAAGAAAAAAAAAAGTTTCCTAACTCCAAGGTCTACAAGAATTCCTTATTTAGTTTGGTGAGTCTTTTGAGCTTTTAACTTGTCAGAATTCAATTGATCTATTTGTAGAGATAATAGACTAGTAATATGAATAGTAGTTCATATTTGTTGATGACTAAGATATACTAACTCATTTAGTTTTCACAAAATCATTAAATGCTAAGTATTATTATTCCTGCATTTTAGACATTTCTAAGATTGCCCCATGTGTTCCGGAGTCACACAGAGTTGATCTTGAGCTAATTACTTAGCTTCCTGACTTAGCAGTTTCCTCCTCTGTAATAAGGGAGATAAATATTATCTTCTCTTCTGTTGCAAAGTAACTAAATAAGATATAAAATATGCAAAACATTTTGGCCATAACTGGCCCAATGAATATATTTACTATGCTACCTTCTGTTATCATCAAAGTTTGAAAGCATGAATTATCTACCAAGATGATAAAAAGTGGGATAAAGACACTCTATTTCTGTATTCAGTTTGTTATAGGATTCCAAGAATATCCTTTTGTCAAATCAGTTTGTTTGGTGTTTCTACATAGCCCATGTTTCATGAAATGTTCTATATACATCCAAATGCCTGGTCTGCAAAGGCTTCCTGCAGAAGGTGGCATATTGCTAATGCATTTCAAGATGGGGACTTGAAAGATATAAAAAGGATTTGACATCTGGCATGGTGACTCAATTAATTACTATGTTGGATTAATTAGTGTGCTGAATCTCCTGAGCCAACACCATGGGTTTAAGCAGAGTAACATTACATCAGTTGTCAAATAAGCAATTTAAAAGAGTGTTCTAATCCAAATTTGAATCGAGGTTGGGTAAAGAAGGGTTAGTAGGTATATATTATAAGGAAAAAATATCTTTGTGATATACAACACATATCATATACTGTCCAAATTCTAGAGAGTTAGAAAAATTACTAAAGTCTTTCAATTAACTCCTAACTCTTCAAGAAGTCTAAGTATCATAACAAATATTTTGCTCAAAGTAAAAAATAAATAAATAAAAATAAAATAATAAATCCTCTAATAATTGCGTGTTTCTCCCAGTGATCTTTATAAATTTAGAATTCATGTAAATAAAGTCAAGATTAAACATGATTTAATCATGTTTAAATCATGGAATAGATGTGATACTGAAAAGGCAGCCTGGCATAATCCTAATAATGGAGATTCTCAAATCAAAAGCTAGAGTGTTTATCTTCCCATTTATAAAATATAATCTAAAACAGAACCAAATTTACAGGGTTGTTTGGAGGGTCAGGTGAGCTAACTTATTTCCAAGTCTCCACAGAGTCTCTAGAAATGAATATGAATATAACATATATTAGACAATGCTGTATAATAATCACCATGGTAGCAATAATAGTATTAGTAGTATCTAATGATATGAAATCAGAAGCCAATTCTGGAAGAGAACATTGTTTCAAAGGAAAATTGTTTTCAAAATTTATTTTAGTGAAGTAACTAAGTCTTATAGTTGAAAAAATGCCATCTTTTAAGTATTTAGCTCAATTAGATATTTAAACCCTAAAACAAAACCAAAAACAAAGAAAAAAAGAAAATTTGCTATTAAGAATGTTTTCTATAAAAAATTATTTTCTACTACTGCTTTTCAATACTGTAAAAAGTACACATATGCTTTAAATTATACCAAAAATCCTGAAAATTTCATGCATATCAACTGAATTATTTTAAAAATATTAAATATGGCATAAAATATTTTATGAACCATAAACTGAAAATTTAGTTTTTCACTGAAGTCATTTTCTAGATAACATCATTTTACATCATTTTGTGATTTCAATACTCACAAGCTACACTAAAACTATTTTATGAATACTTTTTACAGTATTGAAAAGCAGTAGTAGATAACAATTTTTTATAGAAAATAATCTTAACAGCAAATTTTCTTTTTTTCTGTTTTTGTTTTGTTTTGTTTTGTTTTAGGGTTTAAACTGAACCATATCACAATTTAGAATATGGTAAAATATCATAAAACTACAACCTTATTTCTGAATAAATAATGATATAAAGAGTGATCAAAATTGTATTTTAAAGTAGATATTATTTTATGTAGTTAGTGGGAAAATATTGATCATTTGTCAAATCAAATATAGGTGGCATTTCAATAGCAGTAGTACATTTTTTATATATATATTTATTTTTTAGTTCTCGGCAGACACAACATCTTTGTTTGTATGTGGTGCTGAGGATGGAACCCGGGCCGCACGCATGCCAGGCGAGCGTGCTACCGCTTGAGCCACATCCCCAGACCCCAGCAGTAGTACATTTTTGAAAAAATATCACAAAAAAAACTAAAGATTGTGTTAGTGTCTGATGTGCAGTGACAAGTAAGATATATATCTTATTGCATAAAATACCTTTTAAGCAGTGCTAGAGAACAAATAGACACCTCCACATAAAATGGGTGGGCCACTTCACTCCACCTTTGATGTTCACAAATCTTACTCTTGTCTCTCTCTCACCATTCATTAGCTTGACAAATCAGTATAATTAACATTGCTCTCTGAAAGGAGTCAATGGAACAGTCTCTTTACAGAACTCAACCACTTGAAGTGTGCAGTGTTTGTGTGGCCACATCTCAAATCCTTTCTGAAGAACTGCACTAGACCACCTAGAATAAATTGCTCAGATTATTAGATATTTAGCCTGGACTATAATGTCAAATTGTTTTATATATATATATATATATATATATATATATATATATATATATATATATATATATATATAAATATTTTAAATCTTCTGTTATTTTATAGATAAGTACATGGATTTAGGAAATAAGAAATGTACCCTTAGACTCTCAAATATAAAACATTGGTGGTATGAATATTTCTTATTTGTTCCAATTATTACTTTTAGTTGGACTAATAACCTCTGTCCTATCCACATGGCACTGAATAAACAGAGATCTGTACCTATCAGTTTCTTTCATGTAATAACTTAAAGAAGGAATTTCTTTCATATAATTAACTGAAGGAATGCAATGTTGCTATTCCAGTACTTCCATCAAACACCTTTGGGAGTTTTTATGTCTCCACAGCATAGATTCAGTCATTTAACATCAATGAGGTTCCTCTTACATAAATGGCATCTAGAGAGAAAGACTTTCTTGAGAACAAATATACAGAAAATTTCTGAAACATTCTTTTTTCCAATTTTTATCACTTATGGGAGAGATTTTCAGCTATCAGTATCATTTTATCCTATGTGGTAGGCAGTAACCTCTCAAAGATACCCACATCCGAATCTTTGGAATTTGGGAATGTTGCATGGCAAAAAGAAATGAAAGAAGCAAATAGAATAAGGCATGTTAAAGAACTAGCCTTAAAATAAAGAAATGAGCCTAGGTTACCCAGGGGAACCCAGCATAATCATAAGTGTTAATTAATGTGGCAGAGGGAGGCAGAAGACTCAGGTTAGAAAGTGAATGTAAGGAAAACTCAGCTGGCCATTACTGGCTTTGAAAATGGAAGCAGGCCATGAGCACAGGCTCACAGACAGCCTTGAGAAGCTGGAAAAGGAAAGAGAACAGATTCTTCCCTAGAGCATCTGGAAGGTAACAAGGCCCTGCAGACACCTTGGTATTAGCCCAGTGAGACCAATTTTGGACTTCTGACCTCCAGAACTGCAAGATAATAAACTTGTGTTGTTTTAAGCCACAATGTTTATGGTGACTTCTTATAACAGCAATAGGAAGCATATATTGAATGAAAAATAAGGCTTAAGTGTGACCAAATAATCCACCTTTCCATTAACTTTTAAAGTACCTAATTAATCAATTATCATTCAGATCTCAGAACTTCTACAAGAGTTAACAAAAATTATAATGCTAATCACTCATCCTTGCTCTTAGAGATACAAACAGTATTACCAAGAAATGACAAAGTTGTTCATTTCTTATTCCTCATGTAAACCTATAATGTATGACAATTAATTTGTGTCATCTTAAAAATAAAAGCAATTGTACATATTATTAAATGTGAACAGTCTTAGTCTGGCTAAGTAGATAAAGCAATAAGCTTATAAATTACCTTACTAGCCAACCATTTAATATGAGTAACCTGTTTCCCTTCTAAATTCTGTGTATATTACTGTCAGAGACAAGCCACTTGGAAAATATCCAAGTTTTGTAGTGCATGAAAACAGCAAAAAACAAACTTATTTTTAGTGATTTCACTGGGAAGTAAGCTGAGATAATTTCTGAGCTATGACAAAATAGTAACAGTCAAGCATCTCAGGAACATTCACATACCAAAGAATTATTATTCAAGTCCATTTTCCCAGCAAACGGCCCCCAGGTTGTTCCCACAGGAAGTTGCTGCCGACTCTGTATTTTTCGTTCCCCATCTTTCTGAAACACCTCCAGCTCTCCTGCAACAAGGAAAACAGAAATGTTTAGAACATTTACACCACCTGTGTTTCAACAATAGCTACCTCTTTTTGTGTTTGCTTTATTGCATAATATTCTCAGGACTCATATAAACAGAATCAATCACACTTGTCTGAAAAAACAACTGACCTTATTAATCCTGAAAGAAAAATAACACTCCTTATAATTGTCCTTAAAATTATAATCAAATTTAGTGCAATTTCTTTTTTGCACATTTTCACATATTATTTACTTAAGTTCAGTCTTTAAGAACTTGTAATAATACTTCCTCAAAAAGCACTGGTCCAATGCCAAAACAGGGTTAAATTTCTTATATTTATTTCAGACTCTTGGAGAATAATATCGGGAGGTATTTGAAAGCACTTGATACTTTTTTTGAAATTAGTACTAGTTTCAGTGGATAAAATAGCTACATGCACAATAAGTAGCCACGCTTGTCTTCTCAAATAAAAATGTTTAGACAAAATTGTTACTTTTCTCTGTTTAATATTTTGAGTAGAATTTTATGTTAACAAAAGGGTTTGGACAAAAACACTTAAGGAATTCTCAGTTTAGGATTGTTTTCTTCCTTTCATTTCCTCCAGAATAATATTTTGGAATAATTAAAGAGAAGCAAGAAATAAAGACAACATAAACAACCGAATAAAGAAAAAAATGATTAAATACTTGTTGCAGTAACATACAGGAAAAAAAAAATTGAGGGCTCCAAAACTTCAAACAAGGCCCATCAGCCTAGACATGGTTTGAGACAAACAAACAAACAAAATCTCAATCAGGAATTAAAGCTTCTCTCTAAATAATTAAGTTGATGATACTTATACCCTGACAGTATTGCTGTGTCATTTACCATATAAACAGTTTTATATTTAAAAATCATATCTTTGGAATGGAATAGAATGCATTAAATAACTGCATTATCTGAATGATATGTAAGTAAGGTAGGTACATATAATAAAATTGTTGCTTCTGACTTCTTCTCAAGCCAAGAGCTAACTTGTAACATGTAGATTCTGCCTCAATGTTTTTAAAAGCAACATCATCAACTTGAGTTCAAATACCTCCTCTTTATTTCTCTTGATTTGTTTTACTCTTTTAGTAATCAAAATACCAGACATAACTTTACATGTTTATATTATTGCTTATCCTGAAAGCCAAAATCAAAATACATAAACTATAATCAGTTAATATATTGTACAATGGTTAAATTGTCTCCATTATGAAATATAAATTTTCTGACTACACAATGAAAAAACAAGGTTCAAAATAATTTCATGTTCACAGTCAAAAATTTACTTTTAAGAACTATACTCCATTCTTCTCATGATTCCTTCCTCTACCACTTGACAGCTATACTGAAAATGAAAGAAATCATTAAGACAGATACACACTCCTCAATAGTTTTCATTCTGGTATCCATCTCAGGAGCTAAAAATGACCAGCAGTGCAAGCCTGACATGGTGGTGCACACCTAAAATCGCCAGTCACTCAGGAGACTGAGCCAGCAGAATTTCAAGTTCAAGGTTACTCTATGGAATTTAGCAAGACCCTGTAAATCATTCCTGGGTTCAATCTTCAGAAATTATTGAACCCATGGGGGGAAAAAAAGAAGAACAGCAGTGAGGAAGTTAAATCCTGAAAAAGTTAACAGGTCCAGACTTCTAAAAGTTAGTTTTATAAACTGAATACTTTAATGGTAAATGGTCTATTAATGCTCAAGTATCAAATATCAAAGCTTATTCAGAGTCCAGAGAATATGGAATTACAATAATTTACTTTTGCCGTGTGGTCTAACAAATCCCTTTCGGAGACTTTTCCTCTGAAAGTGTTTTTCATAATTGTACAATCTTTTTGATGAATAGATTGGAATCTGCAGCCTTGTATAGAAACTTCCTTAAAGACAGAATACAGTTAACAAGCTACTGTGTCAAAAAAAAAAAAGTCTGTGGGAAGATGTTTCTAAACATATGCATGTTCATATGTGATAATGTCATTTAAACCTTTTACGATGAGTTTTCTAGTTTAAAAGAAACTGCCTAATTTCTATCAGATAGGAGTTCTAATTATTTTTTCAAGTATGTTTACATTTTGAACAATTTCTTTATGATTTACAAATTAAAAATGAAATATATTTCAATCCTTCAGTTAAATTCTACTTAAGAGTATTCTTCTGCATAAAGATAATGTCCAAATAATTTGCTTGTTTTTACACTTTAAAAAAGCCCCAGCCATGTCACATTTAAATGTTACCAGAGGAATTGTGAGAATATCTGAAAACCCTTTGAAAAAGTAACTCTTCCTTTCTGTCTTCTACTGCCATATATGATTTGTAAAGGGTTCAGACTCAATCAGTGACTGCTTATCTAGACCTGTGGATTTACAAGCAGGTCTGCCTTTTAATGGATTAAGAACTACAAACTTAGGGCAGATCATAAAGTGATACCCAAATAATTCCAAAGTTTTTGAGATGTCTCTAGCCATGTGTTAAAATTTTAAGGAGACCAAAAATACTTTTATGAGCTCTTAAAGATGACCCCAACACAAAGTCCAGTAATTGCCCAAGCCATCAGTTCATCTTCTCAACTTTATTAGACAACTAATTCTCCTTTCTTGCTTACCAAGAAGCTACACTTGAGGTTTGGGGAAATCTTTTCTATTGTAAAATAGTTTTTAAAAATTCATTTATTCACAACTTTAGAAAAACCGAAAGCGTAGTTCAAATAATTAACATGAATGGAGTGCCAAGGCTGAATAGGTTAATGACAGCAACAGAAGTAAGCTATTGTATAAAATGAAGTTATATCTAAATTACATGTTGCTTAAGAGTATGATATTTTAGATTTTTTCAAAGATTAATCAGTGTCATGAAATAGAGGAAATATCACTGCACTAAAAGTAAAAGGTGTTTAGTACTAACTCTACTAACCAGTTGAATGGGCTTAAATAAGTTTAACAAGTTACATCTGTTCTAAGTTTTGGTTAGCCAGCCATTGTTAGAAAAGGGGGTCTTCACTCACTTGCTTCTTAGTAAGGTATGTTCCAACTCGGACACTCCATGTTAACCTGGCTTTCTTTTCCAAGATGTGATATATTACAAGAGGCAGAAAGAGCACGGGGCTAGTAAGTCCAAAGTCCTAGGATCAGCTTTTCATAAAATGTATTCTTGACTTGAAATGATCATGGAAAAGCTCCAATTCACACCTGATTTGTGTGCTCATTCCTTTTTGCCTCCTTTATCTCATTTATTCATTCTACAAATATGTATTTGGTATCTCCGAAGAACTAGACAGTGAGTTAGGCCCAGGCATAAAGCAACAAACAAAAAAAGCCTGGATCTAGAAAACAGTGCTAGAAAGGGAATTCATATGGCTTGTCGAGTTGAAGTTATAGAGCTTAGTAATGATTTGAATTTTAGGGGTTAGGCCAGTGCCCATGTACCCACTGAGCAGTCAATGGACTGACTGACAATGTGAAAGAAAAGGAATCACTCAAGGATTCTGAAAATTGATGAATGTAAGAAATGGACTAGAGATGAGATGGAGTTTGTAGACACCTGAAAAGAAAGGAATTTTCTAGAATGAGAGGCCAAAACCCAGCCTAGACTTGCTTCCAAATTGAACAGGAAAAAAAGTAGCTGCAATAGCCATGGATCCCAAGAAAGTTACTTCACTTCCTGTATACCGAATAGGAATTATGAAATCATTCTACAATGGTTACTGTGAAGATTAACTCAGATAACATATGCAAAGTACTTAATAAATATTTATTAATTCACCAAAAATAAATTGGAGCTAAGCAAACACACACATGCTTTCATCATCATATCCAACTGTTCACCATTGTCTGTGTTCACACTCCTTCCTTGTCATCTCTATCCAAATCACTCTCCATACCTTGACTTACCAGCATCTCCCAGCTTCAACCTTCTTATCAGCATTTCCCCCAGGTTTTTATCAACTCACACTTAAATGACCAACTAGTTTCAATTCACTCCAGCCCCAATTTAGATTCCAAATCCCCACCAGGATAAACTTATTAAAACTTCACTCTCAGCTTGTCACCCATTAGTACAAGTTCTTGCCCTAGCTCCCTTTGGACATTTCAACTTGAGCATCTGTCCTTAAATTTTTATCACCATGAGGTTGCTCCACAGTGTCTGTCTGCCTGACTTTTGGGTCCTACTCCTCTCAAGAATGGGTTCTTCCCCCTGCCTTTTTCCTTATCTCCAGCTCAGCTCCCACAATTTTCTGAGAATTGTTCTGCTACCCAGCAAACAGACCATCCTTTGGCCTGCCTTAAGAGACCCTATTAATGTTGGAATATCAAGCCCAAAGCTGTTCTTTTTCACAAAGCAGCTGTGAACTCAAGAACACACTGCATTTATACCCAATACCAGACAGTTTCATATTTAATTATGCCCTAGAGGTGCCCCTGGATAACTTATTCTATCTTGACAGGATTACAAATACCTTGATATATGGATATGTGTTTTACTTCTTTTTATCTGCTTAAGTAATATAGCTTGTGCTGAATGGTATTTGCAAAATACAAGTTGGTTATAATTAATTAGATGAAAAAAATTTGGTAATATCATGCACTTCAATTTTAACAGTTAAAGTTGATTTTAAAATCCAAAGAAAGTTGTCTTAATTTGTCTTCTCTTTGTATTACAGCAATCATGCATTTTATTTGCTCAGCCTTCTGCTGCACTTATATATATTAGGCCAAATGTGAAATAATGGAGCAAGAAGAAAAAGAAAAGCTTCTCTTCTCTGTCCAGTTCACAATTCTACTGTTATCCTTCAGAAAGAAGCCCTATTTTTTTTTTAATATACTGGGTAAGTTCACAGAAAATATTTTAGACACATAGGATGGACTAATCAATTTTGGTAAAAGATAATATTGTTAGTGCTGAGGGCTGCTTCCCTTATCTTCTTGATAATGCATACTTTTAAAAGTCTGTGATTACTCAAAGACTTATGATAGCTTCACTTCAAAAAAAAAAAAAAAAAAACTGTCCTAAGTCAAATCACTACCAAACATCCGTCAGCTTTAAAAATATCAATCCAGTTTTGGCCTAAATAAAGAAATTCACTACTTAAAAAATATTTGAAGTCACTAGGGATGCCCTCAAATCTTTTTCGAAGAAAGAGCTATCAAGACATTGTTTTGTCTCTTTTTAATAGAGCCTTTCGATGACTCTTTAGAAAGCAAAGGAGATGAAAAGAGTAGCACACCAAAGAGGAACAGCCAAGATGTGAGCCTTTTAAACAGAGTTATCAGCAATCATGCTTCAACTGAATTAGCATTAAGTTGAAGATATAAACATATATGGTATTTACAGAACATCTCTTCTTAACTCTAGGCACAGATTTCATAGAAGAACATGGTTTCAAGTAAATGAGATGACAGAAGATCATATTTCATTTGCTGAAAATAAATTCTGGATTGGTTTAAACTTGGTTTTAAATATATAACCAAATTTCAAAGCAGACCACATGAATTGGCTCATAATATTTATCAGGCCTTACTATAGCAGAAGGCTATAGCGTCAGAACCCATATTTATATTTTCTTCATGGTTGGAAAACATTATACATCATGGTATCAAACATGGACAGCCCTGAAGTCATGCTGAGTTCAAAAAGCGCTCAAAGATTCTAAAAGTCTCAAAACATTTTCAAAGTCAGCCAAGGTGGTGAAAGTATGGCAGAGCTCTTGCTATTTTATGGTTTAACCATTTGACAGCTGCCTGCCAGATACATGAGAGGGTTAGATCATTTCACTGTTGATTATCTGCACAGCCAAACTACAGCCTTGTCACTCTGAATTTCCTGAGGCATTACTAACAGCATGTTTCATCTGCATTTTAAGACAAATGGCACCATTTATTTTATGCTATATTGATCCATCTCTAAGTATGGTTTGGCTCAGTAAACGATAGTTCTTCATTGGTAGCTACAAATTGCCTTATAGGGATACCTTTTCTAATTTCCCTTCTCAGTTTTTGAGTCATACAGTCACAACACACACTAAACTAGTTTTGAACATAAACTTGAAATACGACATTCCCTATTCAAGTACTCCAGTCAAACCCTGATAAATCAGGCTGGCCAAGCAGTGATCTTATCCCTTCTGACTCTTTAATAAATCGAACCTTGTAAGTTCCTACTGTTGGAAGTTGTCACTAAATGAAATTGTGACCTTATCCGGCGCATGAACTTATCCTGCTGACAACTACATTTATTGTGTGGATAAGAAAGGGGAAAAAAAAGAAAAAAAGAATAAAGAAAAAAATGAGATATTTGATAATTCTGATCTTAGCCATATGTAACTCTAACAGATGGGATCTTTTTGATGTTCCATTAATGATTTGCCAAAGATGACTCTCTACTTAGAGAAAAATGCTCACCCTAGGTAAGTGCTGGGGGCACTGCAGATGGTATTAAAAGAGCATGAAGAGGAACTGGGTGACAGCAGTGAATCAGAAGCTATTAGTCTAACACAAAGAGCCCTGAATTAGCTTGTAATTGCACTGGAAAAGATAACATAATGGTGGTGGCAAAATAGAAACATTCCCTTTTCACACAATGCATTCAATACCTAAAAACTCTACATGAAGACACTGGAATTGTCTAAAACCTAGAGCAACCTAAATCAATGCATTTCTCAAGAATGTAAAATGCTCCCTTGGGCTATAGTTTTTATGAAGTCATAGGAATCAATGTGTACAGCATTGTTTGGGAAGCATATTTACATGTGTATACAACCAAATATTGATAGTGTTTACAAACTTAGGAATATTTTATCTTATTATTCCAACTAGCCTTAAGGATCAATTCTGAGGCTAGATATTCTTTTTATCTATCATAAAGCACATCGAAATCTTCCAATTATCATCATAAAGATAGAAAAATGGTAGAGATGAAATGCATATGTAAGTAGCAATATTATTGGTAATGAAGTAGAAAATTCTGGGTACTTTTTCAAAACACTATGATCTGAAATAACTGGAAAAATCTCATCTGCATATTCACATACAAAATAAATTTTATTCTACGGAGACCATATTCAAGGTTGGGAAAAAGGAATTCCAATATTTTGCTCTTAGTTCTATGGTCTATGTAAATAAACAAAGAAGGAGGAAAAAAAGATATCACAGGTATCAGAAGATATTTAGCTGGAATGTAACTAGCTCTGACAAATGTTTGGAAAAGTCATTGGAAAGAGGAGCTGCAGCTATTGGAGACTTTTCAGCTGCTGAAGGAGAAGGGGGAGTCCATACTACTTGCTCAAAAACCTGGCACAGTGTGCTTCTCTGCTGCCAGAAACCCCCTCTGACCTTCCAGACAACACTCCTTGTCACAACAGGCTGACCTAATACCATTTCCTGATCCAAATCTTGAGAAACAGAGCGAGGTTATGTTTTGGGAGCTCTGTAGTGCGGGGTGAATCATCATGGAAGAAAGTGGGCTTGGCTGGTCGACAGAGGAAACAGCAGTGGGATAGCAATGGCCAGCAGTCAGTGTACCAGCAGGAGGGACACAGAGAGGTCAGGACATGCAGAGTGCTGGTCAGAGAGGGCCTGGTTTCCCTGGGAGGAGAAACTTCGAAGAAGAAATTTGGGATTAAAATCAACCATAGATCCTGTCTGGTAAATTAGGAAGGAATAATTTTTAAGGAACATTTGGGATAAGAACATCAATGAAAATCATGGTTGTTTATGGTTGTAAATTTTAGTTAATTTTTTTTAAATTTTAGTTAATTTTTGTTTCATACTTAGCAGACATGTACTCAATTGTGTGCTTTCTTCATGGGTTATAATGATTAAGAAAATAGTTCCTTTACAAAAGAACTTACCACAAGTAATGGCTGATTTTTAATGACCACACATATACTCTTCTGTAACTTAGTAGATACTGTCTTAGCTCTATGCCTATAATAAACTAAGATATAGTCATATTTTTCAACATGGTGAGAAGATTTAGATGGAGATGAAAGGACATGTACTGACAGGCTTGGACAGATAAACATTCTTAGGTATCTATTGCAATAGAATCAGTTTTGCCTAGAGGAAAGGTCTCTGTGTGAGGCTCCAGTTAGGAGTGGTGAATTGACTTTTTGGTGCACAATATGAGAAAACCAAATGATGGCAGAATGATATAACAGATGAATAATTAACCTGGGAAAAAATAGGGCATAACTTTGAAAGCTCTTTATCTAATCCAAAGAATAATTCACTGTTAAAAACTCTCAGCCCATAATAGAAATGTGTAGACGACCCATCTAAAAGTAGTAATCCATTATAGATTTTTAAATTTTTATTTAGAGAGCAATACAAAAAGTACCACTTGATTTTTTTTTTTAAAAAAGAGTTGAAAAATAAAGTGGAAATAGAGCCCTAAAGATCCTTGACATATTACTAATGAACATTAATCCTAGGACTCTATTATCTCTAACACTAGTGCCATTTCACCACATATAATATTGAAATGTTCCAAGAAATCCCTAAGTTTAAGACAATAAATCCTAAGCAGTACTAAAAACAAAAAACAGTAACTATATCACTTTCATATTCTTTTACTGTGTGCCACTTTCCATGATAGCAATATATAATTATTTAGTTTGAAATCATCTTAGTTCCTAAAGGATCTAATTTCTAGACCATAATACTGACCCAAAGTTGCTTATTTCTCAAGTTTGAACTTTATATTGTTGAATATGTTTTTGGTTTCACAAAATACTTCTGAAAGTCAAATTTCTAAAGATCAAGCAAACCATTGTCATTTCCTCATAATTCAGGAGACATTTATTGATGCTTATATATTTCCACAATTGTATATATTTTAAGTTACATATAAATGACAAAAAAAAAAAACAAAAAACCACTGAAAGCAGACTCCTCAACACTGCTTTTTAGGTGTAGCACATAATCAATCTTGTGTATTAAAGGAGTTGGCTGTATAATGTATTTCTCAAAATACTCATCCATGTTACATTTAAACCCAATCATCCTTTAAAGTTTCTCTGCCATCGTCTGAGGAACACTTTCCTGATTGACACAGCTTCTGTGTCAGGAGTCCATAGTTGATATTTCCCTTTCAAGTCTCATAGAATGAGATTTTGTCTTAAGTCTCATATTTTTCTTCTGTTTCTTCCTTACAATACTATCTGCCTATATGCAACTTTCTAGGTACCTCCACAGTGCTTTGTATCTAATAGGGATGTACAAAGGATAAACAGAAGGTATAATTTTACCATTGAATTTATTGGGATGGAGCTCAAAGCTAAAGGGACTTGAATTTACAAAATCGGTAGTGATATAAGATTCCAACCCTCATTTTCCGACCCTCTTATACTTTATCAGACTGTCTCTTCTAAAAAAAAAAAAATTAACAACTTAACTAGGTGGAAGTATTGACCTCAAGCCCCAGTATCATATCAGCAGCCATTAGAGTGGATTCATTTATAAGATTAGCTGCCAGTCAATTTGGAAAGCAGAATGTGCATGCCTGAAGGACAGGGCCACAGGGCAAGTTCTGAAGGAGGCAAGGTGGTTGGAAAGATTAAAAAACAAAACACTTGGGAAGCATTGCAGGAAGGAGGGTGGTAAACTTATTATGGGATTATCAGAGTTCAAACTAAACTTTTACATTTCTCTTCCAAAAGTTTCAGAAATAAAAAATCTAAGATACATGTGCTTTAGACAATGGACTTTCCCCTCCCAACACTGACAATGATTGTTCAGAGAAAATATTCAGTTATTAAATAAATAAGTGGGAACTTGTCTGATTAAATATACCACTCATTGCTAGCATAAAATATGATATGTTTTAAGTTTTCCTTTCCAAGAATACACAATATAAAACACACCCAAATGATTCCCCATTTGCATTGATACACTTTCTACAGAGATAATTCTAGGATGAGAGAATGTACAGTTATTGCAAATGAGCTAATGTGGTGCCCTCACTTTCTAGTGCTGAACACACCCACTGAGTTAAGTATGACTGTTTCAAATATATATATTTCTTCTTCTCTTCTCCTCTCTCTGTTTTCTTTGGCTTTTCCCTTCCCAAAATGAAAATGAAATAGGAATATGTCAGAATTGAAGGAAGGAAGGAAGGAATAAACTTAGGAAGAAACGGCAGACAGCTAGCTGATAATATAACTCATGAGTATACTTTTGATAAATTCAGCATTTTCTGCTCAGATCTAAGATTTCATCCTTTCCTCCACATAGAAGGGGTTGCATCTGAAACCATCATTTCTGAGAAGTGGTCCCAGACAGCGAACCTGGACATATACTCCTTCAAGACATGGACCAGTACCCCAACAGGAATTAAATTTCTGCACACAGAATTATTTCCAGAATTATTTTAGACACAAAAACACATTCAACTGAACTTCATCTAAATACACATTTGCTCATTTAAAAGGATTTGTTAAGTACTTATAATGCTGAGTGCAATGTGAGATCCTAGAGATACAAACAAGAATCTAAAGCACATTTTATGTGATGTTTTCTAATGATGGTGAGATAATTATGACACAATATAAGACCATAGCATAGCTTTTGGGAAGGAGTATAAAATAAAATTTGACCATCAAGAGAAAAGTTCTTCTGGGGGAAACAAGGATGGCACCTCAGAGGGAAGGCTGTCAAAGAACTAAAGCGATATAGACTCCTCTTTGAACAAATCAGTAAAAATCATTAAAAAATGAACACAATACAAAGTTAACATGAGTATTTAAACAGGTTTATTATGTCACAAATAAAACTGTTTGTAAGACAAGGTTCATGAATGAGAACACATTGCCTTGAGATGAAATGTCTGCCAAGTCAGAGGGCACAAATGGCTGGCATTTGTTGTGAGAAGCAGTTCTAAGACCATAGAAGTTATAAATAATGGTAAGAGTTTCTATTTTTCAATTGCTGTAGCTGGGTATGTCTTAGTCAAAATGATATTTCTAAAAATTTTTACAAAACATAAGATGGCTTTAACTTAAATAATATGACCCTTTTATTATATGATATTTTTATTATATTAAAAAAACTTACTTTGCTATTTTTTGATGGTTTCATATGATGTTGAGATAATGATCCTGGAAGCTATCACCTCATAGCAAGCACTAATGATCAGAGATATGAGCTCATCTGTAAGTGTATCTACTGTGTCCTCTCAGTTTACAAAGCTTAGAGATAGAAAATCCCTTTTCATCTTTTTTTCCTATGACTGACTAAGTGAAGTTCTGATGAGCTGATGCAGGACTAATGGCATGATGCTTGGCATCCAAATCAAGCACCCAGGAGTGGGCGCAAATTATCTAAACTATTCATATGTTGAGAGAAGTCAACTTCTTTGGTTTAAAAGAAAAACCTATGTATTTAAGATCATGATTATTGTTTGATGACTATATCAGAATACTCAAATAGTTTAAAGGTATTAGATTTAAAAGACATTTGTAAAGCTCTACTATGATAGATGTTGCCTGCTAATATCAAGAGATTCCATAAGTATCTGAAGCCAGAAAATATGTTTGGAATAATGTATACCTGCTAAATATGAACATGTTTTTATTTTAAAAAGAAAGATGGGTATAAATGCAAAAAAAAAAAAAAACTTACTATAAGCTGCCAAATAAATCAGTGGTGTCTGATATTCTCTGTAGATTCACTGACTTAATTACACCCAAAAACAGTAGATAGCATTTTGTAAATCCACTATGGTTTCTTTATACTGTTCATCTTAAATATCAGTTATCCAGAATAAAGTATAATAGGTGCAGCAATATGGAAATCATTATGCAAAATTCTTAGCTTGAGTCAAAATGATGATTTGCATTACAAAGAGCACAGGCACAAGCATTTTACTTTCAATTTGTAGTGAGAATTTATAATATTTTCTCCTTATGAGCAGCCCTCAATTTTTATTTCCTAGTATAAGGAAGCTATGATACTTTTAAGAGCTTCCTAGGAAATAATGGCAAATATAGACAATCAGATGACAAATGAGACATCATTAAGAACGATTTGACCAATTCTTACATAGATTCTGTAAATCATAAAAATCATAAATCATATGTGTAGTGCTCACTTTTTATGATTTACAGAAGATATATAGAGAGTGCCCATATATATAGCCCATACATATATATGGGTACTGTATATTTCATATATATAATCTATATGGACAATATATTTATGGAATATATAGTTACCCATTATATACATACATATATATGGAATATATATTGAAATATATATATGTGTGTGTATATATATGTACACACACACACATACACACATACACACACACACTACTGTGTTGCAATACCATATAAGAAAAATCTTCGTTGACCATTCTGAGCAATAGCTTATATTGTCTGTATCCAGTGACTTCTTGTTACTTAACTTGGGCATCAATTTAATTTCCTAATTGTTCCTCATAATTTGTAAACAGGAGACCATATAGGTTAAGAACTCAGTATAATGCTGGGAATTGAGTAAGTTCTCAATATATATTATACATTTTCTCTTAGCATTTTATAATTGAGAATAATAGAAAAAGACAATGAATGCAGGTACTGTGACACATCCCTGTAATCCCAGCAACTTGGAACACTAAGGCAGGAGGATCACAAGTTAAGGCCAGTCTAAGCAACTCAAAGAGACGCTGTCTCAAAATTAAAAAAAAAAAAAAGGACTGGAGTGGTCAAAAAATTAAAAGGACTGGGAGCTCAGTGGTAAAGGATCCCTAGTTTAAATCATCAGTACAACAGCAACATCAAAAAAGAGAAGAAAAAAAAGAAAATGAAGCGAATGGATAAAAACTACTTGCATTCAATATACAGAGTCGCTTGATAATTGCAATTGGTCAAACTAGTACTAGAACAACATTCACTCCAGATGAAGAAAAATAAAGAGGTGTAGAGATTCTACCGGAACCAACAGGTGACGTGAACAGCTCGCAGAATGGATTCTAGCCACATAGGTAATGGACAGATTCAACCAAAGTAACCCCGTGCTGGTATTTCTTTCTTGCTTCATAGCTAAGCCAGGCAAAGGTATGCAGCTGTGAAGGTCAACATCAAAGTGGGTCACCCATTCCATTTCCAGGTAACCAGGATTAACTGCTCCACTGACATTATCCTGACATTACAGAGTCCCAGAGAGAAGAAAATGAGGAATATGTTTGTACATTAGTGAAAAGATCCTCACACAATCACATTTAAAATATAAGAAATGTTTATTCTACCTCACTGACCATCCTTAGATGTTTCATATTCTTCTTCAAGTGTCCTCAACTATAAAATAGTGAAGATTAAAATGTGTAACAGTTAGTACTTATAATATGTCTGACATTGTATTGAGTTTTATCTGTGGTCTTACTTTCACAATAGACTTTGGGGGAACCAACTGGCAAATAAACTAATGTCCATGGTAAACCACATAAAAGAAAGCAATAGTATCTTTATTAATTACCACCATCTTTTTGTTTTGAAGCATATTGGTCCTTAGGTTTTCAAAGTTATTTAGTATAGACATACATCCTCTTATTCCTTTCAACTCAATAGAACACTTTCACTCAAATTAATGCAATTAAATATGACAATGTGAGAGAGAAGAGTTAATCAAGATTAAAGTGTAGCAACAATCACCCACTTACTTGAGAGATGGCTACTAGGAAGTAGCATAATTTTCAAACAAGCGCTGATATACTGAATAATAATCACTCAATATATAATGTACAATCACATTATAAAGCCAGAGACAATCCTAACTTCTTGGTAGGAAAATTGGAAATATTTCAAGTACAGACAGGCATTCTCTCCACAATTTCTTCAAAAATATTAATCACTATAGTCATACTTACAAATATCTTCTTTTTTGCATGCAATTTTCATTTAATTTTTAACAAAATTTTACCTTTTTTAATTTTAACATATTAATTTACTTTTAATCATTTTCCTTTTATCTATTTACTTAATCTTGATTCAAATTTTTAGTTATTTTAATTAGTTATATATGACTGCAATATGCATTTTGATTCATTGTACACAATTGCAGCACAACTTTTCATTTCTCTGGCTGTACATGATATAGCATCACACCCTATGTGCAGTCTTACAAGTATCTAGGGTTATGATGTTCATCTCATTCCACCATCTTTCCTGCCCCCACAAATATCTCTTTATAAAATTAAAGGTTATTCCTTAGAATCCTATAAAATGCAGATATATTATTATTATCATTACATCATTAATTTTGGTCATTTTAATAAGTTAAGCTTCAAAATCAAGAATGCTAAATCCAAGCAAAGCACAGTTTGAAGGAAAAAATGGTATTTTTCAGGTATATTATAATTCACCCTTTTGAATTCATAAAGCCAACAAATTACGAACAGATCAAGGCTACAACACAAAGATTATATTTACTATGACTTGTTACTAGCTCATGATAGGTTAGAAAAGATTGTGGATGCATGAGCAAACATGGCTTTTAGTTCTGATCAATCCAATTATTGAATTATTTGCAGAAATAACAAGCAATGAATGTTGCCTTTGTATCTGAGCCTGCAACCATCTTGCATTTAGAGATCACTTTCCTGAAGTACTCTGCTCAACTGAAGATCATTAAGTCAATACTTCAAATCCATGGTGCATCTACAAAGAAGCAACACCCCCACCTTAATATGAAATTATAAGCACATGAGAACACAGAATCTGAGTAAAACCTTTTCAGTTTCAACTCTGTTATGTGGACTTATAATAAAGCTAGCAAAACCAGAGCTCAAGTTGGAGACAGGAGCTAGAAGCAAAAGAATAATATAAACAAAATTTGAAATGAGATTACTTACTAGAAAAGATTCCAAAGCACTTAAGTGAAATTAATTCGCACATACACAATACAATTAGGAGAGAAGAAGAGGCCAGTATCATTAGGAAGATTCCAATTCCAAATCATGGCACTCTCTACTTGACCTCTCTTAGAATACTATTAGTCTTTTTTTAAGAGAGAGAGAGAGAGAGAGAGAGAGAGAGAGAATTTTTTTAATATTTATTTTTCAGTTTTCGGTGGACACAAAATCTTTATTTTATTTTTATGTGGTGCTGAGGATCGAACCCAGCGCCCTGTGCATGCCAGGCGAGCGTGTTACCCTTGAGTCATATCCCCAGCCCCAAAATACTATTAGTCTTAAATGTATTCTACTATTTCAAATTAAATGTCAAATCTTCATTTCTTTTATAAATAGTCTAGCATCTATACTATGACCATCCCTTAAATTGTTTACTCTATGAAGTTTTCCTGATCCTATTATTAAGAAATTTATTTTGAAACATGATATTTTGTCTTAGCATTCTGTTACTGAAGAAAACTATAGAATCCAGGTTGTATAACTTCATATAGTGTATATAATACAAGAAAAATGGACATTAGAAGGCAATCTTCCAAAATGCTTTTCAATAACCCATCAACCCTGACTTAGGATAGTCCACATCCCCAAGTGCTGTTTCACCAACATCCACCAGAGCACCTGCCACACTATAGCATGTATGTGCACAGAAGTATATATATGATTGAGAGCTGTCAATGTTAAAGTCTGGCTGACTATTCCCAGCTTAATATGCTTGGTGAAGGAAGTCCTCACGCCCAATCACCATTGTTCATTAGGTCTAGCACTATGTTAAGACAAAAGTAAAGGTTTAAAAGTGTTATTTGAATATATAGAGAAAGATAGGAAGGAAGCAGGGGAAAGGAAAGAGAGAAGAGAAAGGGAATGGAAGATAATATTTGTAAAAGTATACAAAGTGACAAATTATATAGAACAATGTGAACGTAAAGTGATAAATGAAAGAAAGCCTACAACACTTAAAAATCAGAAAACTAAAGATTCTTTTTTAATACTCTTAAAAGTTTTAATTTCTTCCTAATCTGTTCGTAAGGAAAAGAAAAAGAGAAATACTGATGAGCTTTTATGAACTGAGTTGAATCAGGGAGTCATAGAGTAATGTTCCCCATTGGCTGTGGAATTCTGTTTCCACTCTCCCTAACAATATACTGTTTCAATCCATGGTAAAGGAGTAAGGGGGATCCTATTTTCCTCTCTCTAAAGGAAAAGAAGTTGAGTTCTTCAGAGAGTTTTACTTCAGGATGTTCTTATTTAAACAGTCTACTAATATCACTAAGGTATTTTATTGCCTTTAATTTTATGCATTTCAATAGATCCCCAGGAAGTACACATCTTTTTGGATCCTAAAAGAAACCTAACAAATCACCTGACTTCCTGTGTATACTTCTAGTCTTAAAAATAGTATACACTCAACACATGCACATGTTTAAGTGAAACAGAAGATATCAGAATAAGGTAAATGAGGTATTTCAATGTCAATATTCTAATTGTGATACTAAAACACAGTTTTGCAAATTGGTACCGTTGGGAGGAACTGGGCCAATTGCACGAGGGACCTCTCTGGATTATTTCTTACAATGTGTAAATCTATAATTATCTCAGTAAAATTTTCAATTAACATGTGAGTTTACAACCTTGAGTGGTCATAAACTATTAGTTTATTATTATCAAACAAAGCCAAGCAACTGGATTTCACTATATCCCACTGGAGAAAATATAATCAGCAAGTGAAAAAAATATGAGCCATATATCCTCAGGTTTTTGTACAACTAAAAGGAGAAAAATGATCTTGAATAGCCAAATATCCAAACCACAAATTAAGCAAATGGAAATGAACACGTCTTTTTTCAACTTTTTTTTGTCTATAGAATTTCAATTATAATACCTTCACTTACTCTCAATAGATAAAAATTAATAAAATAACTAAAAAAATAATTATTTTCACATAGAATTATTGATTGTTTAAATAAAAAGTATTCCTTCTTTTGCTGGTTTTATTCTAGCTGAGTCTGAAGAAATATTATTTATGACAACTTCTTTTGTTTTACTAATTTTCCCATATATAAAAACACTAATCAATTAACTCTCATTATTATTAGTCTTCATATATTGCTCTGTTTTCAGAAAAATATTCTTCATTTTAAAAATAGACAGCAATTGCTTCAAAAGGACAGTGATTTAAGTGGTATTTGGAGTATGTTTTCTCATCTGTTCTTTTTTGTGAGATTCAGATGCTACACAGCAGCAGATAAAGTCATTACAATACTGAAATAAAATAGTGAAATATGAGTAATACAGTTCTGAAATGGATTTAATCTGCTACACTGTTTTAAATGGAAATATACTGTAAGATTATACATTTTGTAAAATGGCAACACAGATATTACTGCTCCCTGGTGAAAGATACTAAAAATCTCCATTTATTTGGCTGGTGTAGGTATGGCCTTAGGTGTACACCTACAAGTGAATTAAATTTAATTGCTTATTTTCAGTTTCCTCAGAAAGTACTGCCTTTAAGCAAGATGTAAATGCATTTAAATGGGTATGTTCATCTGAAACTCTGTTCAATAAGTCAAGTGTTTCTTCCAATATAGAAATTCCTCTTTGATCCAGGATATTCATGATATTTCACTTAAAAGGACAGGCACAGCATGGTGGAATTGAAAGAGAATATGTTTTGAAGTCAGATGGACATGGGTTTGAATTCCAGCTTTGCTATTTAATGACTGTGATAGCTGGACAGTTACTTAAACTGAAACTTGGGGTCCTCATTTATAAAAATGGGAGAAATCATACTTATCACAGAGAACACTTGAAGTAATTAAATTGTATAAGATGTCTGGCATGACCTAACTTTAAACATGCACTTAATAAGAATGAATATCAAAATTTGCATAGGTTCTGTAGGGCAAAAAACAGGTGAGATGTCCCTCCTTTCCCCCCTTAATTTACAAATAGCACCAGATGTCTCATTTTAAGACATTGATCATAATTTCAACTGTGAAGAAAGAAAATGAATCTTACAGGTCAGTTTGTAATAATAACACTACCCAAACTTCGAGTTACATAAAACTTTCAAAGGCATGCAAACATTGAGCTGAAAACGTTGCATAACATTAAAAAAATTATAATCATAAGAGCTCTTGAAGTTAAATAATTTCATGAAATGGAAGCAAAGTAAAAATTTACTTCTAGTTGAAATGTTTTGAACATGGGACCCTGTTGATCATTTCTTACTTTTAGTTCTTATTTGACCTTTGTGATATTATGACGTTTAAAATAAAAGATGCATAAAAGGGATAAGAATATTGTGCAAATAATACTTTGACATGTAGTAACTGTTTTTAAAAGTTAAATATTAAGAGTATGTTACATAGTTTCTTTTATACATGGAACAAGTACATTTTAAAAGGGTTTCCACACTAACTCTTAAGATTAAGTCTATCAAATTTATGTTTATTTAAAGTATGCTTCATTTAAATAGTTTTTAGTAATCTTAATGTATCATTCATTGGTTACAGAATAAATGTTATTATTATTCAATTTACAGTATAACTAACACTTTGCCATAACCACTATGTACCATGTATTATTTCATTTAACTGGTATAAAAACCATGTGAAGTTTTACTTACTAATTTACAAAACCCTTCTCAAATAGCAGAACTCACATTGAGACCCCTATAAATGTGATGTCCACATGCATGCCATCCTAAAAAATAAAGAAACAAAATAGAGCACCTCTGAATGAATTTTGGTCCCTTCTGTAATCTCTAGTTAAAATTTATCACTGAACTGTTTTGTATAAAAACATTGTACCAAGTAAAAATAGTCTTTCACCTTGGAATAAAATAAGGGGTCATGAGGACACAAAGAGGAGAGAGAGAGAGAGAGAGAGAGAGAGAGAGAGAGAGAGAGAGAGAGAGAGAGAGAGAGAGAGAGAGACTAAAAAATCCAAAGAAAATTGAAAAGAAAAATACTGAAGAAAATTCAATCTAATAAATAATACTTCTGACACTACTACAGTAATAAGCACTTATAGATATTTTGCTTTTTCAAGTTGTATAGAAGCCAAATTGTTTGGGCAGGTATACAGTAAATACAAATGAAAAATTTAAAAAAAATTAGATAACCAAGACATGCCAAAGATGTAACTTTTCTTCTAGGTACACTTAAGGGATTCAGCATTTGTAAAACGATACAACTATTCCAGGTTCTAACTGCACTGATACTGAGCAACTTTCTGTTTGAGGCACTGTGACTATCTCCTACACCAATATAATTATAACTTTGCAATAAAAAAGAAGCATATAATAAATCCAAGGCTCTTTCCTCCAGCCTCACAAAGGTGCATGTAAATTGTGGGAGGTCAGTTTTATGGGTTCCTTTACTATCTATCATAGTCATGGCTACACATAAAAATTGTCCTGTAGACAATAAATACATCTCCAGCAGAGCCTTACTCTTTCCCATGATGTGTAGTTACTGCAATGGAAGTATGGCTGCAAATGTGCAGTGTATAAAAAATGCCTATAGTAGAAAATATGTAAGAAGATATTTCTTTGACGTTCACTCTAAACAAATTTCTATATGTAGGTGGTCTTGATGGTTCCTTGGAAGACTGGGAATCTCTGAAATTGATAATTCTATGTATCTATACTCAGAAATTTCATGATTCAGTATCCCTTTTAGGATCACATTAAGGCCCTTCATAAAATCAACTAAAGTACATAAACCATAATGCATTATCAAGATGCATTCTTATAGAGAAAGAAAGTTTATAGAGCTCCATTTTGGAAGTTGATAATCCAAACAACATCATGCCAGCTTGAGTGTAGCCAGTTTCTGCTGTCTCATCATAGCAGATGCCATCAGGGTAGTTGAATGTATAAGAGTGAGAGGTCACATAGTGGGGCAGGAAGCTCAAGCCAGACCCCAGACTGGGATCTCACATGAATAATGTTATTTTCTTCTTAGGGTATGCTTCCAAAGACCTAAATACTTCTTTCTAGGCCTAGCATCTCTATTTTTTTCCCCTCAGTGCTGGGGATTGAACTCATGACCTTGCACATATTAAACAAGTGCTCTACTGCTCAGCTACCTCCCCAGCCTTTCCTGCTACCTCTTGACATTGTCATGTTGAGGATCAAACTCTCAAAATGAATCTTTGGGAGACACGCAATCTGTATCCAGACCACACCAGTTAGGAAGGAAACCTTTCCTAAAAAGTTTTTTTGAAACAAAAAGTACAAGAAGCAGAAGAAAAAAAACCATGAACCACCTCATTGTTTTAATTCAAAATCAAACTATATATTTTTTTTAAATCAAGAATATACCAATGATTTTGGATAAAATTATGCCAACGTTGAATTAAGTCACAGATGAAGCTTTACATTTTATGTTGGTTACATTCCTTTGGTCTTTAAAGGACAGACAACATTTACCAATTGAACTATAATATGAAAATGTTGAAAAGTAAATAGTGTGTATCCTAAAGGGGAGGAGGTACTATGAAAGAGACAGTAACAGCATTTCATCAGGGTCCTAAACATAACATCTACCACTCAGGGCAAAAAATATATATATATATCCCTTCAAATCTATTATTTTGGAATAGAATATTATAATACTTTTTTTCTTCCATCAAAGTAAAGGATGCAGGAAAAGAGTAAGACAGGGGCAAGCATTCAAGGATTTATTAGGTATATTAGGCACAGTTCTTTTATTCTCAAAATAATTATACTGGGTGAAATCTAAAGAAGTAAATTCTTAACGAAATTAAGTAACTTGATCTGTGCATGGATGGAACTTAAAACCTATCATACCATACCCTTCTTACTGAGGGATTCGTACACAATGTCATTTTCAAAAACCATTCAGAATACAGCAGCTATACTGTTTATATTAGGAAGGATGACTTGTTCAAAAATCTGTTGCCAGCATAGAACCTATACAAAAGATATTACAAGATATCAATAAAGCTATCTTGACTTTATTTTATACTGGAGAAATCAACAACCCATTCTTCAATTGGGAGTTAAAATTACTATAATTTTGTTTAGGGTTTAATCCTAAACAAAAGAAAAACTGGCAACACCATCTCACTGGAAATAGGAAAAAAAAACACACACACACACACACAACTGAATTACCACTGGCATCGTCAGGTCAATGTAATAAGACTTAAATGAACAACAATAGTTTATAGTAGTAAAAATGAGAATGTGGTAGGTTTTAATCTATAAAGTTTTACAAATTTAATAGACTTGTTGGGCCATGGTTATATAATCCCAAGAGGAGAGGAAACTAAAAGATCTTTGAAGATCATTACCACCTCCAAGACGTTAGGATTTATGGTCATGATCCACTATTTCAATGTAGAAATATAAAACAAGGTAACAAGAGAATACAGCCCATACATTAGAGCTCAAGAAAGTAGCTTTGTCCAGACACTTATTTGATCACTTAGAAATGTCCATTTTATTGGACTCACTCCAAAGCTCTCCCACAGGTTCCAAAAGGGAGCCTTGGCATATCATTCTTCCTCTCTGACACCCATTCTTCCCTGACAGCCCCCATGTTTTAATACTAGTCTCCCTAGTGCTAATCATGCTAATGGTATGTGATCTTCTGGTTATCTTTTTCAGTGTTCACAACTGAAAATAGCACTTAAAGCCAACAATGTGTCCTGTGTTCATAAATGTGTCTTTTGAACCATCTCTAGGAATGTTCATTGTAACATGGACAGAGACCCCATTATCTTGGTGCAAATAAAAGTATTTCTTAAGAGAAATCTGTTTCTTTCTTGAACATTAAGAGAGGCCCTTGACCTTCAACCTGAGGAGTGTAGCATTGAAAAAAAAAAAAAAAGATAAGATTCCATAGTAAACTGTGAAAAATAGAAAGGGGACAAGGGGGAGTAAAGAAAATTGGCACAAAATATGAAGACATACTTACAAATGACTCTCTTTTTCTTTTAAGATAATCAGCAATATCCTCCCAATAATAATACCCTAAGATTAAAGAAATCTGACCATATGGAAAAAATTAGCCTAAATATTAAAGTATATAATATTCATTATTAAATAGTAAAATTAAATGGCAATATTCTCAGTATGACCTGAAGTCTTAGTACATTTAAATGTGTCCAGAATTCAGGATACATTTATTCTTTTTGAACTTAGGGCAAAATAAAACATGATTTATTCAAAGTCTTACAATATGGAAATTCTGTTTATAGTATTGTGTGATATGTTCTCATCAAATCAGGGCACACATTAAAAATTTGAAATATTCTATAAGCTGATGAAATTCAGAGGTTTATGTCAAGACCTATTTCCTATGTAAACAGGTTTTCATTTCTAATTGAAACATTACTTAAACCATGTGTAGAGCCTGCTTGTATAAAAAAGATAAATATATAAAAAGATCAAATTCCTAATTTTGAAAACAAAAAGCCACAGAGAGTTAAAAAATAATGTTATAGAGTAGTCATTTGTAGATACTGAAGTCGTCCATTAACATACATCTCCACTATTCCAAGTAACGTGCTTATGAATGACACTAATCAGAAAGCAGACAGAGCTAAACCCTCCCTTCTGGGCTGAAATCTGAAGTCATCTGGGAGGCTGCAGTAATCAGGTGGATGGAGACACTATAATTTGCAGAGAACCTTGCAGTCCTTCCAGGCTTGGGACTGACTTTTTACAATTTCTTTGAAATGCTGAAAAGAAGCCCAGAAAAATCAAAGGAAAGGATTGTTATCCAGAGAATCCAAACTGTAGACTCTAATACAAAGGCCACTTTGTTTCCAAAGCAAACAAAATACTCAATTTAAATGATGGCACACACGTTGAAATCCTGTTCATTTTATGCATTATAGAAATAAGTTTTTGAAACATTTCCTCAGCAGTCTTTCCTGTGTCTATTCAGGTTTAACAGTGGCTGTCACACTACACATTGAGGATGAAGGCTGATTTTGAATCACTGGCTCAAAAGAGATGTGATCCAATTAGGACTGCCTCTAGTAGCATGCATTAATAAAAATAAAAACCACAACTGTGATTCTTCACGTGTGCTAAACAGAAACACAAAACTAGTTTGGGAAACAGACTGTGTTTTTTTAATGAATTATGAAACTTCTATGGAAATCTGGATCATAACATAGTTATTTATTTAATGGGAAGGAGGCCAATGGCACTTGGAATTTCCAGTCTATTTATTCTCTAATGATACTCCTTCATATGTTTGATGCAGGACCTTATTTGAGCATTGTGAGGAAAATTATAAGAGCCAAATGCCATGTCTTAGGAGGCACACCATGTATTAGGAGAATGCCATTTTACTAAATGTAACTAGTCTCTGAAAACTTGCTGCTACTATAGATACATCTTTCTTTGGCCATTTGAAAGAAGGCACACTCCTGACTCCCTCCAATCTGCTCTCCATACCACAGCCCAAAGCAATCTTTTTTCAGATTATAAACATCATCCACTCCTCCAGCACCCCGACACTCAAAATAATTCAATGTCTTTGCACTGCTCTTAAGCCTAAGACAAAAAGGAAAAATCTTTGTGACCCTTTTTCAATGCTCTGGTTGTTTCTCTGTTCTCTTGTTTGTTTCAGCCACACGTATTTTCATGGAGCTTGTCATCTGTACCAGGCAAAGGAATACACAGGCTGTTTCTTCTGTCTGAATATTCTTCTTCTCCTTTTTAATGAGCTCCTATTCATCCTAAAGTCAGACCTTCTTAGAAAAGTTTCCTCCTTTTATACAATCTACCTTCTCTAGTGGGAAAGGCAGATAAAAACAGAAAAGGGGGCTGGGACTGTAGCTCAGTGGTAAAGTGCTTGTCTTGCATGTGTGAGGCACTGGGTTTAATCCTCAGCACCACATTAAGAAAAAAGAAAGAAAGAAAGAAAAGGGAAGAAAGAGAAGGAAGAGGAAAGAAAGGAAGGGAAGGAGGAAGTAGGCAAGGACAGGAGGGAGCAAGAGTAGGGAAGGGAAGGGAAGGGAAAAGAGGGCTTAGGGAGAAGTCTTGGGAGTGGACAGCAGGTTTAACAAACAGGTTACTCTGTGATGCTGGTCTTAAGACAAATTGGAATGGTAACTGATTTGATACAGCTTCTAAATTTTTCAGGTAAATCTTGTATGTTTTCTTATGATCACCAGATACCTAAGAAGTCTTTCAATTTTTTTCTTGAACATTTCTTAAGAGTCATTCATTTAAGCAATTAAGAAAGAATTCTAGCACTTTTCCTTTTTGATTATCCCTTACACATTTTAAAACACGGCTTGATGACCCCAAGAGAGGTGTCCAAACTGCTTATACTGTCATAGCTTTCATCAAAATTTATAAATATGTCTTCTAAAACTATTCTGTTTTGACCAGTTTGATGAAACGATGTTTATAAGATAGGCAAGAAAAAAACTAAGTTTGTGATCTTTATTGCAATGGGAACTGGGGAAGCAGCTTCAGGTTTCCTGGATTCTCATGGGAGGGTCTTTGGAGTGGTTTTGTTTGTGCAATATAAATGTTGAGAAACATGCTCAAGGCTCATTTATTCCTCCTACAAATGAATCACACTTGTTAATTCTGCACATTCTTCAATATCCTGGAGCATTCCAAGAATTTATCATAAAAAAAAAAAATGTGAGGTTGTGCATACTGATGCAGTGATAGGAAGTCCCTTCTCCCCAGGTGCATGCACAAATCTTCTAATATAGAAAATTTAGCTTCATCCTATGGCTCTTTCTGTCACAACAACACACTGCCATTGCTGATCTCTTTTCTTCATTTTCTAGTTTTTTTTTTCATAACTCCCATAAACCTACCAGCATGAGTAAAAAAGTTACATCCAGCAGAAGAGAAAACATGCACTTCCAATTATTTCATTCAGTGGGCACAAGAATGTTAAAAATGTAAACTGCACAAATACTACATGTAAACCGATGGGAATTTGTTCAACACTGCTGCATTTTTTTTTTAATTCTACAAGGAAGTTGAGCTAAAGAATTCTGTGTGCAGATAAGCATTCCGTTCATTAACACCAGGGGAAATATTATCACTGAGAAGGGAAAATCTTAACATTTCTATTATCTTTTTAGAACAGGTAACAGTGATTTCCTTTAGAAGAACTAAGAATCATGTCTTATGACTCTAGGGCAACAAAATGCAAAAATTAACAGCACTTGATCTTGTGACCTTCTATATTACAACTGTATGATGGGAACAAATAATTTCTAAAAGTGATCCAACCCAGAACTTATAGCAGGATATTCAAAGATATTTGAAACTCTGACTCTGAAAAATTTATATCAGTTATGCAATGATGTTAATAGATGAAACAAGGCATACCTCTGTAAACAACTTTTCTTCAGAATCACATTGACTAGAACATATATTTGATTTTGACATTATCCACAGGAAGAGTAATTGATGTGGACAGTTATCACTCACCATGGCTGTAAAAAGTTCTTCAGAATTTCATTTTTATGTTAAATACTAATGTCACTTTATTTGTAAAAAGGTCTTACTAATGTCTTAGTTCAGAGAAAATAAGGTCATTCAAAAGTAGGGTGGGCTCCAAATAACAATATGACTGGAGTCCTTATTGGAATTTGTCCCTTTGAAGTAGAAAGAACCTGTGACCATGAAGGCTGAGACTGGAACCAAGAATCCAGGAGCCCCAGGGACTGTCAGTCAGTCACCAGAAGGCAAGGAGAGGCAAAGAAGGGCTCCTCTTTAGAGGGAGCATGACCTTGCCAACACCTTGACTTCAGACTTCTACCTTCTAGCACTGTTAAGAGAGTACATTTCTGCTCTTTTAAGGCATCCAGTTTGGGGTACTTTGTTATAGCAGCCCTAGTAAATGAATATAAGCAAGGAATGAGGCACATATGACTCTGCTCCCTTCACACAATTTACCAGCCTTGCTATTATCTGGGTGCCCCATACCAGCAGAACATCTCCACAGTTAAGACCTCAACCATTGTAAGAGCAGGCCTCTTCCATATGCTTATTTTTTTTCCCAAAAAGTAGTTTTAGCCCAATAGCAATACTTCATTCAATATATTGAGCAAAAATCATGAGGTATTTAAATAAAGTTATATATAAATGTGGTTAGTTACCATTATATTTGAACCATCATGTCAGGTTTTCTTGGGGCTTAATTATATCTTACATATTATAGAGCTCAGTCCTCAGTAGAGAATCTTCCAATTATTAGTGTCTCAAAAAATGGTGACTGTTTGCTATGGTCTGAATTGTGTTCCATTCTTACATTGACTCATTAATCCTCAATGTGACTCTACTTGGGGATAGGGTCTTTTGGAGGTGAGTTAAATGAGGTCATATCAGTAAGACCTCAATCTTCTAAGACAGGTGTCCTTGTAAGAACAAAAGACACCACAGTGTAGTTCTTTCTCTCCCTCATTCCCAACAAACCCTCCCCTTTTGTGTATCTCTTAACTGTGGGCACAGAGGAAAGCAAGGGACATCCATACAAGGACACAGCAGGAGGAAGCCATCTGCAAGCCTGAAATAATTCTCTCATGCAAACCTGACCACCTTGACACCCTGATTTTGGACTTCTAGCCTCCAGGTCTGTCAAAAAAAAAAAAAAAATCTGTTGGTTAAGACTGAATGGTATTTTGATACGGCAGCCAGAACGACTACTACACAAGTGAACCAATCACTACGTACATTAAGCAGAGATGTAGAACAGAATTATGTGACAAAGTATCACACGTCATGAAGATAATCCAGCAAGGATTATGAGATTGGGGTAAAGATGATGAAAGCATGGTATTGTTGGTTCTACAGGATAATACACTAATATAAAGAAAGTCTCCTACCAGGGTCAGACTATTATTGGCACATCTTCTTATAGGAGGTACCAAAGACTATAGTAATCTTGTGAATTATATTTGTTAACATGACAGTCTGACTTTTAGTCATGTTTAAAAATTTGATAAGCATACTTTTGGCCATGAATCTCATCTTTTTTCAAATTTTTAATGCAAGTATATTGACCTGCAGATTAAAAATCAAGGTGGCATGCTTTCTCCCATATAATGAGCTCATTTTGTTGTGTTCACTATATTTGGTAAGCTGTTTCTACCTGGGCCACGTTCCTTCAGAGCATGTTGCAGAATTACTTAAAAAGCTGGTTAATTACTGTGAGGCTCAGTCATTAGACTTACATAGAAATTATAATAGTAGCATAAATATATTAGTTTAGAGTCACATTTGGTTGAAATTTTATATTCTAAATTCTCCAGGTTTTATGGGCTGAATTGTGCTGGTAATTTAAATATTGAAGCCTTAATGCCTCTGTAACTATTTAAAGATATGCCTTTAAGGTAATTAAAGTAAAAATAAGGACATTTTGGTGAGCCCTAATCCAATGTGACTGGTGTCCTCAGAAGAAGTTTAGAGCACAGGTACACACAAAGGAGAGACTGCGGATGTGAGAAGACAGCCATACAGAAGCCCCCAAAGAGAAGTTTCAGAATGAAATCGTTCCTGCCACACCTTGATCTCAGGCCTCCAGCCTCCACAATCCTAAGAAACAAATGCCTGTTGTTGAAGCCACCCATTCTGTGGCATTTACTAAAGTAGCCCTAGCAAACATTTACACTTTTCCTCTTGTTTTTTATAGACTCTACAGCAATGAAAAACAAGTTCAAAACTTTCATTTTTAAGACACTGAAGAATCTTCCAAAAATTCAGAGTTGGCCTAGCGTTCTGAAATGAAAATGAGAGGGAATGACTTTTGTGATATATATTCTGTCCATGCATACAATCTAGTAATATGTAATAGTTTTACTCTTCATTTCCTATTGTATTTCCACAATGCCATGATGAAATTCTTGATGTTATAAGATACAGTATAACATTATCAAATCCATGCCCCTTTAATGTGTTTAGATATACATTTACCCAATTTATGTTGCATGAATACTTGCTTTCTTGACATACTCATAACTTGTACCCTATCCCTCTGAACAACTCACCACCTACCTTTCAAACTCACTATGTCCTCACTTGGTGTTAGAAAAATTAACATTCTCATCTATTCAAATGCCGCAGTCTGGCTGGGCACACAATCACGAGCCACCACACAGCTTGTAGATTCAAACAGCAACTCTTTATTCCCGAACTCACACCAGCCATCTACAAACACGTTCTGGGGAGATCCACGTTCTCTGCCCAAATCCACCTCCACTGGGCTTCTATCTCTCAAAAATATACTGTCTGAATCCCGTGAGAACTCAAGGGGAACTCAGGCAGCAGGATACGCCCTATTCCCAGCAGGAATAATCTTAAACCTTAAACCTGGAACCTAAACCGGGAACGCCCTAATCCGCCTTGGTCCTTGAACAAGGTCACCTACATTCAATGTCACTGCAACATGGGGTATGCTGGCAAGGAAATTGTCATACCTACTTGGCTAATGGCTCCCAGCATTCAGTCTTTCATGCTATTTCAATAGAAGCAAAACAGAACAGAGGGGCAAAGATAAGCAATATTTACACCTGAAATGCCAAAATGCTTTCTCTCTTCTGACTTTCTCCCTCTTCTCCTTGGCTTAGTCAACTCCTAAAGGCACTTCAGTTGTTAGCTCAAGTGTGACTTTCTTAGGGCAGTTTCCTCTACTTTCCCTCTTATTATAATGGTGTCAGTTTCCTTCATAGCCCTATCAGTACATTAGAGGCATAGAATCTCAGGGCTCACATGAGGCCTGCCAAATCCCCACTCTTCCTTCAAGACTCAGGCTCAAAATGTCTCCCTCCCACTCCAAGGCACCTTTGGTCTTCCCATGAGCTCAGAGATTCCCACTGCTCTCTGCACCTACTGCTAGCAGAGCAATCTTCATACTATGTTTTATTTACTAGCTTACATTCATTCTCACCTTCTGCAGAGACTTCTGGAGCAAGGGCAATAATATCCTATCTACTTTTGACAACACAACAAAGTTTAAAACCTGACACCCAGCAAGTACTAAATAACTACCTTTAAAGTCATGAAGCTGGAAAATAAAAGAGTCAAATTGGCTGATTTTTAATATCCTTTACATCTCTAACTTTCAATAAAGATGTAGTTCTAGTCCTTATATGGAGGTGCTACACTTCACATACACTTTTGGTGGCTGAATTCTGGTTGTATCTTTCCAAAATGCAGGTCCTAAGAATCTGCATTTCTAATCATCTCCCTAGCAATGCGGATACAGAAGCACTTTGCAGAGAGATCTCTTAAAGTCCAGCATACTTTTCAGAACCAGCTCAGGCTCCTTGAAATCCCAGGCTCACAAGCCTGTAATATGTAGACGGTGTAGAGAACACAAGAAAGAAGCTATTGTACTGTTTCCTACCATACACTGGGCCTCTTTAATAAAACTCAATCATTGGTTTAGCTCTAATTTATAAGTCTAAGTATAGAAAAACTTAAAAACAATTACACACTTCATTCTAATCTGCCCATTTTGGTACACCCATGCAGAAGTCAGTATCCATCCTTTAAGTGCAAAACAAAAGAATACCACCCATGTGTTTTTCAAATTTCTAACTCTGTCCTACAGTAAAGGGTATCATCTTCCTTCCCCAACCAGATGCCAGGTAATCTTTGTAAAAGTGGAAGCTACCTTGAAGCTTTAAGGAAAACCCTTGGTGGTTCATAGATGGAACAAGGAGAATGTACTTTCAAAAATGCCAAGTAGCTGTACATGCTGAATTTTCATTCCTTGTCACTAGGAACAGGTTTTGTGAGGTTTCAAAGGTCTGAACTATGCTGAGAGAGGAATGCTGCTTTTATTTTCTTAAACAAATACTCTCATGCCACTTTCTATGCTGTAGAAAACTGATGCAATTTACAAACATTTAGCTAATCCTCACAAATGTATGGAATGCATACTGAGAACAGTGTTTAAAAATTTAAGAAACTCAGGCACAAAGATGTTAAATAACTTGTACAAGGTTTTACAGCTGGTAAACAGAGGCCATCTACCAAGTAAAGGAGAAGATAGGATTCATTTACAAGAACAGAGGAAAAAGGAGAGCATACAAACACCTATCTATGAGTTTACAATTCACTTCCTGCACTCCAGCTTGGACTGTATATAAAACAGAAAATTTGGTCTGGTTTGATTTTATGGAATTAAGATACATATATTTCAATATTTGTTCCTATAATCATCTGAAGCCACAAATAATAGATTTCATTTTCCATCAGAAAGCTAATGTTTTACACAAATTTATTGCTTGTTTGGTGTTGGCTTATCTCCATTTTAACTGATTTCACAGTTGATCACTATCCTCTCAATTTTTATTTTTTTATTTTTTTTTAATATTTATTTTTTAATTATCGGCGGACACAACATATCTTTGTTTTGTATGTGGTGCTGAGGATCGAACCCAGGCTGCACGCATGCCAGGTGAGCGCGCTACCATTCAAGCCACATCCCCAGCCCCCTCTCAATTTTTAAAAAGACTCAATGTTAAGCCCTCAAATATAGATACAAAATATAAAAGCAGAAGAGGCTAAGTCAGGTAGTTTTGGAATTTAGTAGGGAAAAAACATCTTTTAAAACTTGGAAACCAAGTGTGTTTGGCAGTTAGTACCTTCTATTCATATCACATTAGAACACTTACCTGTGCCTGTTATTTATACTGAGTTTTCCTTTATGTAGAAAACAGCATGAGATACTATGAATAAATTCAAATTTTCCTTTTATGTTCTAATTTGTCTGAATTCTCATGCTTTTAACATATTCAGGAAGTTCTGATTAGCATTAGTTCTAAAGTTTTGAATGAATTAAATGAGTATATTAATTTTGAATGTTTTGAAGAGCAGAGTCTAGTAGGACATGGGTGAGAAGTTTTTCAAGATAAAGGAGGAGAATTTATCTTTGTATAAAAAAGAATTAGCTGGACATGGTGGTGCGCATTTGCAATCCCAGTGGCTTGAGAGGCTGAGGCAGGAAGATCTCAAGTTCAAGGACAGCCTCAGCAACTTAAGCTCTATTTCAAAATAAAAAATAAAAAATGGGCTGGGGATGTGGCTCAGTGGTTAAGATCCCCTTGGTTGAATCCCTGGTACCAAAAAACAAAAACAAAAACAAACATACACACACACACATACACACATATAAATTTTATATATATAAATTATATATATAAAATTCAGTTAAATGCAATAAGTCTATTGTTGAAAAAAATAGTAAAATCATCAATTTTTTTGTAAAAATATAACAAATTAATTCATCTGGAAGTATTTTGGAAAGCTAAGGAACAGAGTTTACATATGTAGGGATGGACTTTGCACTTATTGGGGATCATTCATTTCACAAGCATTTAATAAGCACTTATCAAACCAGGAAGGCCAATAAAAATATTCCCATATGTTCAAATAACATTGTAAATTCAAAATTTAGGCTTGTGATTATAGATAAACCATTTCTAAGGCATTGTAAAAGCACTTTACCCAGATAGTTCACCAGTTTGTCCTTTGGACAATTGAGTATAAGGTCTATAGCAACTGAGAGGCATTTAATTCTATAGGCTGTGCCTATTTTCATTAAAATTACAAAATCAATTTAATCTCAAGGAGGACATGGAAATCATATCACCTAACTGCCTGGTACTTTTTATTTCAAAATTGAGTTACACAATCCTTATTCCTATTGATCTGACATTGACCAAGTCACCACTGCAGTTTTTTAAGCAGGGAACAGGAAACCTGGAGTGAAAAAAAAAAAAAAATCTCTCCTTTAAAATAACTGAATGAACACATTATTTTCATAAAACATTAATATTCATGACATATTAGTCAGGTGATGGACATAGAGAATGGACTTCTCTTCATCATATTTTTAAATGTTTAAAAATGCATTCATTTTCAAGGAAACTTTGTAAAGCCTGTTAGCTTCAGGATTTATAAACATAATGGAATGGATAGTTTCGACATCACTGCGCTCCTGGCAAAACAAAATATTATTAAAAGAACAGAAGCCAAAAGAGGACCATTTGCATTTTAAATAGATGTGTTCCTTAAAAAAAAAAAAAAGTAGGAAATCAATAGTACATTTGGGGGAGGGAGTCTGTCTGTTTCAGTTTGAGTGAGACACATGAAAGAATAATAGTCACAAACAGGTTGTAATGACACTAGAGCTTTACAATTGGGTAAATTCGGTGTCGGTGGCTGCAGAAGGTTGTGACTGAAAATTTTCCTGTGGAAGAAGAAATGTCACAGTATTTTGATAAGAGAGAGATGAACTTTTTTTTCCCCTTGTGCCATCAGCAAGACGAAAAGAACAAAATGCATCATTTATAACCCACAGCTCAACCATTATCTCCTGGTGAGACACTTGTTTTAAACACACAAGGACCTTTTCTCCCCCTCCACAAAGTCTAGGGCTCTCTGTGAGGCTCCTTCTCCCTTAGAGCCATGAAAGAGAGGGTTGACACTTGTGCAGCCAAAGTTTCTAGGCAACCACAGATGGGCACTCGTACACCCTCCAGGTCACAGCCAGTTCTGAAGTACAGAGGAAGCAGACAGACAGCATATGTCTCTTTGATCACAGATATCATCTCAAACTGATGTGGAGAGAAAATCCTGTTCTGCACCAAAGGCTTTACAGACTCTTTTCCTGATTTTGCCCATCGAGCTAAGAAAGGGTACCTTGCTCAAATTATTGGTTGGAACGTTTCTCGATGCTAAAATTGGAAAGTCCTCATATGCGTGTATGTGTGTGTGTGTATGTGTGTGTGTGTGTGTGAAAGAGAGAGAAAGAGAGAGAGAGAGAGACAGAGAGAGAGAGAGAGAGAGAGAGAGAGAGCGCCACACACACACACACACACACACACACACACAAACACACTCAAGAATGTTTCTATGATTGCCAAGCCATGACAAATTAGGTAAAGCAAACCGGAAGGTAAGATAAGTACAGTTTAGGCTTCTTTCATTTATTTATCCATGTACTCTGAAATGTTGATTGACAACTCTAGAGGCCGATGAGAACCAAAGTCCCCATGCTCTTACAGAATTCCTGGCCATAAGTACCAACAATTAAGATGGCCTTAACTTATCAAGAAAAGGTTACATTTTGTACAGCATTTAATCCAGTTTAATACACTTTCCAGCACTTGTGTAGTTACCTAATGCCCCTCAATTATACAGTATAATCATTTTCCCATGCATTGTGGATGAAAACAGAATTAACACTTTACATATAAGTGTTTAGAAGCTGTGAGTTATTTCCATGTGACTAATTAATTTAATGCTCACAGTAACTCTAGGTAGGCCTACCTCTAAATTGATGCAATGAACAAAAGATTTAAGAGATTTGCCGAGGGATGAATCTGGGGAGGAGCCAGGACTTGGACGGTGAGCAGCTCTACATGGCTGGCTCATGCCTGTCCACTGTGATTCTGCTGCCATGTTCTGCTTCTTTTTTAAACACAGGGGGCCAGAAAATTATTACTGTGAGTTGATGTCAAAACTGTACAAGCACAACCTACATGCAAAAATAATTTGCTAATGCATCAATTTGTTGATTATCTCTTCTACATAATAAATCAACTAAATTCCTGTGTTATTTTAGCATCAGAGCTCCTCTAAGGTCAGCATCTGCAGAGGATTTTACCAACATAGCAGCAGCCATCACTGGTGGGGAGGCAGGGAAGTGCAGTAATTGTCCGATGCAATAGAGCAGAGAAGAAATTACTCTTTCAGAGGATTTACTTCAAAGCTCTGGAGGCTGTAATTCTTGATGTCTAAAAAGGCATAACCTTAGTATCATTCCTGGCTGGGCCATTGCATGCTGTCGATCCTAACACTGGTGACAAGGGCAGGGTGGGGAGGGCACAAGAGCAGGACAACCGTGTGGCTACAGAATTCTTTGATGTGGATGACAGGAAGTGGTTTAAAAATTTAGAAATAGCTTGACATTTTGTATCCTTGATCTGCTTTTCTACATTTCCCTCAGAATGCTAGGTAATATAAAATTCGTGTTCTTTTGTGGACTGATATAAAGATTCACATAATTTGGACATAGAAGCCTTTTACAAGCATCATTTTGAATGTTTGTAAAAACTTACTAGGTAATCACCTTCCATTTTTATACCGGTTGAACAATGATGATATGCAAAGTACTCTACACTTTTCATACTACTATCCTAAACAAATACAAGAAAGAAAGAAAGAAAGAAAGAAAGAAAGAAAGAAAGAAAGAAAGAAAGAAAGAAAGAAAGGAAGAAAGAAAGAAAGAAAGAAAGAAAGAAAGAAAGAAAGAAAGAAAGAAAGAAAGAAAGAAAGAAATCCTGTGAGATTGGTACTTTGAAGCTCATTTTACATATTAAAAAAAAAAAGAAACAAAACCTGAATTAAAACTAAGTTGCTCAGCATCAGGGCTAAGGCTCAAGGAAGAGCTAGACCCAGTGCTTAATTCAGACCACCATGCTGTTACCAGTAGAGACTGGTAACACTACCAGAGCACCCAAAGTCCAGCAGCTACTGAGCTGACAGAAGGCAGCAGAGCTTCAGGGTTAAAAAGAAGGTTTTGTGCTGGGACCAAGCCAGACTTCCTTGCAAAAAGTGTTTGTCTTCCAAACATGCAGAGCCAATTAGAGAAGATGAATGATACACCTTTAAATTGAAATAACAGTGTTTGAGCACTACCCAGAAACATAGTTTCAATATCCTTTCTCAACATAAGAATACATAGACTTGAACTCTGCTGATTTATAAAGCACAATGTTTTTTGTTCCAATTTTACAGAAGTATTACATTCCCTGTAGGAAAAACATGTAAGTTAGCCATATGTGAGAAATCAAAGAAGTTTTTCTTTTATTGTTTCTTACTTTTTTCTTTTAAAGTTTATATGAGTAATGCCTGAATATACACTTACAAATATCACCAAAAACATATAGTTTTGAAAGGTAAAAGTTTCCTTTTAAGTTTTTTTTTTTATTCTATTTCTCTCACCAGAGGAAAATGCTATTAACAATTTGAGATCTCATATTATCTTATTTCCAAGTGGTAAGCTAATTGACAACACGACATTTATTAAATAGCTCATTCTAGTTCTTTATTTGCATATATATTTATCACCATCAAATACTTATATATGCACGAGTTGATTTCTAGACAATTACTCTATGACTCTTTCAATTGTTCTTTCTTACACTTATGAGTAACATACTGATCTAATTACTGTACTTATATAATAGGGTAAGTTCTTCTTCATTTTTTGCCTCTGGTTCTTAGGAAGTTCCTCATTTCATCACTTGTAAGTTTTATAGCTTTCTGTCAATTCAATGAATTAAGTGCACTTTATTTTATATTTATAAAATTTCTTAAAGTCATTAATTACATGCTGTGATGATTAGATCCTTCACCATTACCTTTAATGTATTTCTGTTAGCTGAGAACTTCACTAAAACTCTTACTGTATATCATTGTTGTTGTTTTCCCTAAAAATATCAGGAGCTATATTTTTTAAGTTTTGCTTTCATAAGTCCAGTTCTATTTATTTTCTAATTTCTAGAAATTGCTCAGCTTCTGGGTTTACTAATGGCCCTCTTTCCTGTTTTCCAGCCCACTGTGTGTGCATGCCTATGTGTGTTCATGCCTGTGTGTGTGTGTGTGTGTGTGTGAGTGTGTGTGTACCCCTCTTTCTGACATTTCACAGGATTTGAGCAGCAGGATTTGTGAGCACATATGCTCTGTCTACCATCTTGAATTCTGATCTCTTTAGCTACACCACACTTCAACACATATGTAAATTATTCATGATCATTTTGACAAAGCAATTTCCTAAACGACCCAGGGTGGCATTCCAAGTCTTTAGCAATGCTTGACATCTCCATTATCAGCTTATCTCAACACTTTAAGGCCCCAGCCATCCCCACATGTCTTCCTCCCTCCAAAACTGTCCATAAATCTTCTCTAAAGTTCTCTAAAGTTGGACCCTTTCTTCATATAATAAAATATCCTCCTATCAATCACCCATACTCGAAAATCCACCTCAAAACCCACTTATTCCCCAAAAGCCCACTTCATATTTTTCTTACCCAGAAATCATCTCTACTGCAGTAGACCACTGGAGCACTTTGGTCCTCTATGACATCACTTACTAGAAGGACTCACTTTTATTAAGCATCCACCTTCCCAAGTAGGCTGAGGCTGCTGGAAGAAAGGCCCCATGTCACACGCACATTCAGGCTCATGCGTGTGTGACATTGTACCATGGTATGTAGCTTAGTTATGTTGAACTGAAGTATGTATTTTTCTCTTAAATAGTACTGCAAAGCTTACCACAGGATCATGCAACAAAAAGATAATTTTCTTCTATTTTTCCATGCTGTGCCTTCACATTCTGTTGATATTAGTAAGTAATTGAACTACCTGCATGTTTTAGCTTGTACATAGTGCTTAAGAGGCTGATCCCAAATACATATTGACTGCATGGTGACCACTTATACACCACATTTTATGTCTATTTAATTTCTTTTTCAAAGGATGAATTGTTCTACCTTTATTTTTTCTTGTACTAAAATAGGACATAGCTTTTATTTTACTTTAAGATGTTTGCCTTTAACTATAGGAGGTTACCTCATATGCATTAACACTTAAATTTATTATCTTTCTGATGCCTCATCATCAATTAAATAGTTGTTTTATTTTCTTTTCCCTTGCTATGGTGTCTTCTATGACAACAGGGTATTTGTGTTCCTAAGAAGAATTCATGTTATAAAAACAATTATTTTAATCAGAAAAGGAGAGGTCGGAAATAGAGAATTTTGGGCCAGCACAAAGCTATTTTTCCCCACAGGCATTGCAATAATAAAGGTGCTTTATAGCAATATATAGCTATACTAACTATAAGATAATAGGTTAGTCAAAATATACAAAATCATGTCTAAAAATTTCTGAGAGAATTCTGGAGAACACATAAAAGCGAACCCAAATCCTGGCCATCCAAATTAATGTCAACATACCTCAGACCATGGTGAGAGAGACACAAGGACATCAAACCATACAGCCCACTGTTTCTATGCTGTGTGACAACGCATCTCTTTATTATGGATGTGAGATCTGAATTCCAGTTCATTATAACTCAAAAACATTGCACAATGCAAATATATTCCCTAACTAATTAACTTTGTTAATTCCAGTCTGTGTTCTGTAATATATACCACAAGCCAACTAGTGTATGGAAATACAGGATCAGGACAATGCCCATTTTCAACACTATCTAAAAATCTTTAACATAATAATATTTAGGAAGATACTTTAGGATTCTGACACTTTTCCATTTTTCTATCTATAGGGTCATGTCTCATTGTTATTTGAGTAATTGGAATTTATACCTTGAACTCAAAACTGTAAATCAAAACAGCTCGTATTCAATGAAATTTTACTAGTATATATTACTTTAATTCTCTCAAAACCTCATGATAAAATCCATATATGCCTTGCCTACTCATACATGGATTATATACCATAGCATAGCAGTTTAAGCATGTGGGCTCTGAAAAAGGGTTTGAATATCAGTTTGGCCACTTACTAGCTATGTGACATTAGACAGGTTATTGAATCTTGTGGAGCTTCAATTTTATCTGTAAAATGGAATGCTATTATCCCATGAGATTTTTGAAAGAAAGAATTTTAATTAATTTGTATTTGTGATGCACACATCATCCTACAAAGGCTAGTTACATTTATTTGTTCTCAAATCCTAAAGTGGAGTTGTCCTTAACTAGCAAATATTTTTTTTTCTTAATATCCTTAGAGACCCACACAATTGTCATATCACAAAGTTGTCTATAACTTTATTAAAGTTGTGGTCTAGTTTAATCTCAAGATAACCCCACAGGATCCATATCCCAAAATGTAGAAATCTAAAATAGTTTAGGGAACACACCATTGTATTGCTAGTACAGCACATATTTTTTTAATGTATGCACTGTTCCACTAGGTTTTTCATATTTTTATTCATAACAATTACATTCATGGAAAACACCTCCTTTCAGGCCAACTCCTCCTATTTTTTTTCTCTGCTTGTAGCAGTTCTGTGGTTGTAATAACACAAAGGAATCTGCATGATTTCAGCGCATGACTCATCTCCAGCAAATCAACACGCACACTCTCAATTTTTTATGCATGAGAGATGTGTAAAACTATAAAAATGTTTGGACATTTGAGAAGACTAAATCAACAGAGGGTAAGCGTTTTATCAAATCTACAAGTGAAATTAAACTTTAATTTGAATAAATAAACTGTACCATGAAAGATGAGTTGCTATCCATCTGAGCTAAAAAGATGAAATATAATTGTGTCTATGTTAATAGATCTACAAAGCAGGAGGAAATCTCAGCACAGGCTCCTGTATGAACACGCTGATGATTCACAGGTATGTAGGCAGGGTTTGTGTACACAGAGGGAAAGGGTGACAAATATATGAATATATGAGTTACAATCGTGGACTGCCCTCTTCTAGGATGACATTTATTTTTCCAAATTCTTGGGTAGTTACAGAAGAAGCATTTAGGAGAAGACAATGATGTTAGCAATTTCAGAGTGCCTCTGACTGAGATAAAATGAACTTGGTCCCAAAATCTTAAGGGAAAAAATATTTTGCCAATTTTGTTGTTATTCATGTTATGATGATAAAGTAAAAAATGGCTAGTTCTAAAAGAGGAGCAAATAATGATCAGAGTTATAAAAGACTGTCATTTGCTTAGAATAGATCTTACATGCTCTCACCACACACAAAAATCTAACTTAGGTGACCAATACGTTAATTAGCTTAATTTTGGAGAGAATATATCAATCAATAAATAAATGTATATTTATATATAAATTTTTATATAAATTATACATATAGTTTATATAAATATAAATATATAAAAATGTCATGCTGTGCACGTGAAATATATAGAATTTTTATTTGTCAAATATACCTCAAAAGCTGGGGGGAAAAAAGAATGGTTGTAGTTCTTTATTTATATCAAGTTGTCAAGGAGAATCACTTTCCAGAGTAACAGAGTGAATCATAGTTTTATCCCACACAATGGAATCAGGATCCTTAATGCCAATTCATTCACTAAAACTACTTGTCTCATTAAAAAAAAAAAAAAAATTAACTTAAGACTAAACAACTCTTATCCTTGCCGAGGGTGATGCAAGTTATAAACCTTAATTTGGTTTATCACAAATATAACAATGTGTTTACATCCACAAAAAGATTCTATTCTAGATTCTTTGTTCTGAAGTACATTACAGAGGGATGCTGAGTGGTTCCCCAAAACTTGTTTCAAAATCCAAAAGACAAAAAGTCAGAAAATAACAGGAAGTCACTTAGGCAATGAATGGAAGAGACTCTTTATTCTTATGATCCTGGACACAGATTATTACTGTATTAAGAGGAAGAGGTCTAGAAGGAGGAGACACAGGTTTGCATTCCTACATTACTTACACTCACTAACTGTGGGGACTCACTCATCTTCCTAGAAAATGGGGATAACAGTAGTGGCTATTTCACAAGGTTGTGGAGAAGACTGGACATAAAACTTGGAAACAATGCTGGACACACAACTTTCTATAAATTTCAACTATGTAATAACTATATTCGACATAGTAGTGAGTGGTATTGTCAATGGAGAGAAATGGGAAAAAACAGTCCAATAGCTGTATTTCATGTGCTATAAATTATTAATTTCATCACTGTAAATATCCAAATACATGGCTATGCCAAGTACAGCATGAGTGACCAGATATGTGTTTCTCCTAAATGATGTTCAGACTCTGTTTAATAGACCAACTTTCTCAAAGATTCAAAATATAGCTTTGCAGAAATAACTCCCTTTGTTTAGGGTCATCAAAAATTACATATAGCTAAGGACATCATCTTCAAATATTAATTGTCCTCAAGTAAGATTTAGCCTATACTATTCAATTTTACTACATTTTACTACTCAATTAATTTCAAGACCTCACAGACTGATCTTCCTATAATCCCTTCATTCCGCTCTTCCTGCAAGTCTACAAATTTCTATATTGTTTAAGAAAAACCGAGTCCCCAGTTTCATGGGAGGGCTAAAATATGAAACAGGATCAATATGCTTCTCATTCTCTCTTCCAGAATAACTGGTTCAACAAGTGGACTTGCAATTCAAGGCAGAGCAATAAAAGTTATTATCAAGGGTTTTGTAAAAAAAAAAAAATGCCTAGACATATGACTTCCCAGCTCTAAGCTATTTAGCAGGTGTAGGGAGTCCAGAAGGGGTGACCATTACCAGGAAAACCTAATCAAAGAATGAGGATGAAACCTGCCATTGGGTAGCACCAGAAGACAACAAAGAACCAGAGAATGCAACCTGCAGGCCTCACCATCCTTTGGTATTTTCAGTTATGTAATCTAATTCTTTCTCTATACAATTCATATCAGGCTCTGTTACCTTTCACAAAAATTTTCTCATCTGGTGTGGTGGCACACACCTGTAATACCAGTGGCTCAGGAGGCTGAGGCAGGAGGATCACAAATTCAAAGCCAGCCTCAGAAACTTAGCAAGGCCCTAAGCAACTTGGCAAAACCCTATCTCAAAATTAAACACATAAATAAAAAATAAAAAGAGCTAGGATGTGCCTTCGTGGTTAAATGCCCCTGGGTTCAATCCCTGGTACCAAAAATAAATAAAGAATAGAAAAGAAGAGAAAAGAAAAGAAGAAAGAAAGAAAGAAAATGAAAAATAAAGAAAAAGAAAAGAACTGAAAAAAAATTCTTAATAGTATAAGAATGCAAAAACAGGAGTTGAGGATCTCCCCTGAGAATCTAAAAACAAAACAAAACTAATTTTAAAAATGTCTAACAAATAAGATATTAAGTGAATGGACATATGTTCTCAGGGGATTTTGATTTCTATTCTAGGGATAGCAGTGAAAACCAAATGAGAAGTTACTCACAAAGTATAACCACAGAGCCTACCTAGCACATAGCACCCAATAAGCACTTGATCCTCCTATTTAAATATAGCCCCCATAGAAGATGGAAAGCAGAATCAGTGCTAAACATTTCTAATATTACAAAGTATACCTGAATTTATTAAAAAAATTACCTTAATATATCTTCATTTTTAAAATTAATAATTATATTTGGAACTAGTAATTCATCCGATTTGACAACTTTTCTTGTTACCCAAAGTTCAAGGAATTTTCTTCCGTGCACATCCTGTTCTGTCTCAGAACTTCCTTTCCAGGGATAGTGTGCCTTTCTGAGTTACTGAAAACGCTAATGTCACCCCTTTTCCAAGCATTCATTCATTCTAACATATAAATAACTAATGCATAACCTTAATATACTATGAATCTTTTAGAGAGGACAAGATGAGTGCATTCATTTATGAGAATATTGACAAAGGAGCCTACTACGTGCAGGTCTTATATTAACCTTAGTGTCTATATCCATAAACAAACAAGCCACTGTGTTTTGCTGAGCTTTGAGTGTGGTGAAAAGGAAAAGTAACAATCAAACATTCACAGAAGCAGAGAGTAAATTGCAACTGTGGCAAGTGCTAGAATAAAGAGTACATGTCAGGATGGGAGCTAGTGAAATGGAGACCCAAAGGGAGGTCAGGCATGGCTTCCCTGGGGAGGTGATAATTGAGCTGAGGCTCAGAAAGCAGGTGAGAGAAGAGTATGCTTCAGGCTGAGTTTGGAATCAAGTGTGTCATGGCAAGAAAAAGCAATGCATTGTTCATAGTGAGACTTTTCCCAGGGAATAACAGTGTTAGACAAGAGACAGTGGAGATTGTGAGGGATTTACATTGTCCATCCATTCATAACATACTCTGGGCACCCACATAGTGGGGCTGTACAGAGGACTGATCCTAGATATGTGTAGGCTACATATGAAAGTCAGAAAATGTAATTTGTGAGTGAAAATCCCTGTCAGTGAATGGTGTGTTTTAAGACCTATCTGGCTTTCATATTTAAGAAAAAAACTCATTTTAGACCTATTCACTTCAAAACTTTGTGGTTATAATCCGGAGATCTACATTTTTAACTAGTTCCCAAGGTGACTCTTTTGCACTCTGTAGATTGAGACTTGGTGATTAAAGCAACATTATTTCCTAAAGAGAATTATCTATTCCACCCTTAAAAATGATTCAAATAAGTCAATCTATACTTTAATGAAATGGAAAATACGCTACATATAAAATTAAATATCATAAATAAATTCAATGCTTTTACAAAGCATATTTTCATACAGAATAAACAGAAGCATAACTTTTCAGAATATAACTTCATAAATGCTGACGCAAGTATTTAACCCAGAAAACAGAAATAAAGAAGAAATATAACTATCAATCTCCATCTTTCTTAGGAGTAGTAATAGCACAAAGTGCAGAGAGATTTTGTCAGGGATAGATGTGCCTTTTATAAAGTAATCTAGAGAGTCGAACAATAGAGCATCTCTCTAGTTTGCCAGTATTCTACATTTAGGATACTAACCACTGGACATGATAATGAACATGAGATCAGAGAAAGGGATTTTTTTTCCCCATGAACTCCTTATATAGACCTTAAAAAACAGGCATCGCTTTGGATCAGATACCCATTATCAATTTGGACAGAGAGTGTCTGAACCACTATTATCTGCAAATGATTCATGAGTGCAGGTATTCCGCTACCTGAGGATTTTAGTGAAACCATAAATATAAGAAAAGACAGAAGCTGGAATTCATAAAAGGCCTTGAGAAAAATACAGGATAGAAAATTATGTCCAATATAAAGAAAATGTAATTTACCAAATCTGACTCACCTGTTTCCGTCTGTAACCAGAAGGACCTCTTTCTTATTTCCCAGCTGTTTTGCATATTAGCCCTCCATTCTACAACCAGAAAGACAAAATCTACCTTGCTGGCTGAAACTCACTCATTACAAGTGCTGTCTTTAACATAAACAAAAATCATTACTCATACACAGTTAGCACTTAACCAAAGATACTAACCTTGCAAAAATTCACAAAACCGTAATTTAACAATGGAAAACTGATGCTATTCCTACATTGAAGAGTAAAAAATATACATATAATAACATGCATATATACATGCACATACATACATATATATGTATGCATTTTTGGCATACGATATGTGAACTAAATAAAAATTTTCAAGGACTATCTGTCCTACAAAAGTTCTTATAGAAAAAAAAGCTACCATTTTAGAAAAATATAAATTTTCCTCTTTTGGCTTTAGTGTCTTAAATCAAAGATATGACTATTTGACCAATTAATTTACAGATAAACAATATACTCCTTTAACATTTATAAAGTTAATCATGCATATTAAATCATTGACAACTTTAGGGGCTTATTTTTCTTTCAGTGATTCTTTTAGAAACATGTCCACCCTTTAACAAAAATAAAACCTCTGGATCCCCACAATTAATCAACGACCACTAAAAGCCAGCATAAAGAAGAAATTTATAACACATGATTGACTATTGATTTTGTGTGGAAATGAATACCTAGTACTTAAAATTAAAACGCCAAACTTTTTCATTATTACTACTATCCACTATTCATAGAATGGTTTCTGTGTGTCAGAAATGACATTTAACATTTGGCAAAAGAATCTTGCATTTAATTCTAACAAGAAGTCTTCGTGGGTACTTATTATTATTTCCTTTTTCCAAAAAGAAGAAATTGAGACCCAAAGTCAACTAGTTGATGAGGGTCAGAGATGAAATATGAGCCCATGACCCCCTGACTTCATCATCCATGTCCTTCACATGTTAATTATACAAATAATATTTTTTCTCAAAAAGACCCAAATAATTTTAGCCTAACATAAAACTTTCCAACTACAATTCCAAAAAGGTTAATAGAGCAACAGAGTGAATAGTTCAGAAGCATCTACACTGAATATCTCTGTCCATTTCACGAAGTCCTTTAGCATCAGAATAAAGCAGAGGTTCTTGTCAATCATTATCTAATTTGGGTCAGCACTGATGATGAGACACTGTCTATGTGGAGAACTGAGAAACACATAGAAGCCCAACTCCTCACTAGAACTACTGGAATTTTTTGTCTTTATATTTTGGTATCTGCTAAAATGAAAATAAGCCCCAAAGGGGAAATAACTTACACTTTATCAGTTATTTCCCTCTCAGGGTGGACAGGTTTATCAGAATCTTCCTGGAAGAAGAAGTTATCTATGAAAGGGAAAGTGAGAAAAAGGTGGCAGTGAGGACCTAGGAGCTGCTGAAGGTTGAGTGGCATCTGGAAAGGAGGAGAACATCAACAATAGATGTTTCCTGCATGCCAATCTGAACAGGACCAGCCAATTTTGATGATCATGCTTGTTCCCCAGGCATATTTAGCTGCTGGCCCAAGGAATGAGCATTCCTGAGTGCTACAAGGAGGCTTGAATCTGGGATCTTGCAGTGTCTGCAGATCTATTGTCTCAAACATCAGGCATCTGACCTTTGACACTCTCCTAGTATAAAGCCAGTATACCGATCCCAGAGAAGAAGATAAAAATTTCCAAGGCAGTGAACAAATTTTCATTTCTTTTAATCTTCAATCCTTGGAAACATTAAGGATGTCTTGTGTAACATTAAGGGATGGGCATTCTTGAGATTTTTTGGGAGGGGAGGAGAAGGGGGAGGGGAGTAAACCCACAAAAACAGAGACCCAACTCTGGAGCCTAAGTCTATACTCCAGTTTTTCCTACTGGTAACTTAACTATTATCCTGTGATAGGAAGCAGTGCTCTAAACAATTATTGACTTGAATAAACAATAACTTCTGGTCAGAGTTTGTTTGTAATCACACTACTGGACATTCAGAAAATAATCCCAATCACAATCACCTTAAATCATGTCATTTCACTGAGAGACCTTTCCTAAGAAATGGGAATAGGGAGGGGGGAAATCAGATGCATAAAGATAAAATACATTTTGCCTATTTTAACCATAATTAATCATTTTATTTTCTATCTACATAGTATTTGCTATCATTTCCTTATAGTGAATCTCCTACAGCACAAGATTTCAAAGTGACACAATTTCTTGAAAACTATAATGATATGAAAAGTCTCTGCCCTAATACACCAAAATAGCCCACTACCCAGGCACCGTGTTCCCAACATTATAGTTATTTTTGCCTTTGTTGGACTTTGAGAGTAAAATGTCTAATATGTTTCAAACCTAGACTTCCTAGAGGATTAAGGAGACATGGCTCTTTTACAGTCTCCAGGACTACCTATGTAGACAGAGCAAGCTCCAACTACAACTTCTAGAGTGGTAGAGAAGAGACAAGGATAAGATTACATAGAGGTTAAGAACAGCTCAACATTAAGTGATGGGAAAGACACAGCAGATGAACTAGGACTGGTTAATCTCAGTTATTGCTTTGGGATGAGGTGGAGGCATGTTGGATCACTGTAATGTGTGCGCGGGTGTGTATGTGTGTGGTATCTAGATGACCACAAATCCAAGAATACTGAGTTGGTGGGAAACTGATCTCCTAACTCCATGAATCTGTTACAGATCAAGCATTCCTATTTTATTTTAATTATGTCTTATATGAAATAGAAATCCTTGTGGTTTTTCTTCTGCATAAGAATTTAGTAAAAAACAACAACAACAACAACAAAAAACACCACGACTTATTTTAGCAGTGGCAACCATATTGATATAAAAAATCTGTCAAACAGTAAAACAGTTCATACATCTACTTCTCTTCTTTAAATGTTTCCTACCTTTAAAATAAAAAAAAAGTAAGAAGTGAGAAGAGAATAGAAAAAAGGATAATGTAAAGTTCAGCCATCAAAAATGGCTTCATTAAGATCCTTAATGAAGCACATGGGAGCCATTTATTGACTCCTCAACTATTAAGATGGAACATTATTACTGCTTTAATAGTATTTCCATTTTCATTTAGGAAATAACTAATCAAGGGATCAATGTACCAAAGACTTTATTTTCTTTCCCTTGGGTCACTGCAAGTACATTTTTTAAAATGCAAAAAACTTAAGAGCAATTCCCCCTGGCACCATATTGCATGAACAATTTAAAGAAATAACAAGAAGGGTGAAAGGTCAACAGCCACAGATCTGAGCACTGTTATAAAACAAATGAAACTTGGTGAGTGGGATGTCTCTCTTCCTGGGAGAGGGAAGGGATCCCCTCCTTGGCAGACAGCTTCCCCTCCAAGGTATGCAAAGTGCCTCCACCCTGACCTGCTGTCAACCTGTGAAACATTTCTATTTCTCAGACTCACTTAGAATGCAAACTACTGTTTTCCTGGTAGTTCTCACAGCTCTGCTTCCTTTGAGGTACAGATGTGTAGCCACAGAACCCAATCAGATAACACCTATTTACATATTTATAAAGCCTCCTGTAAAATCTCCTATCAATTGTTGCTGCTATATATAGGCCTTTCAAAGGATCTTGTGGGCCCGGCGCTCTACTGCACCGCTCCCTTCAGGAATCCTGATATATCGCATAATGTGATTTCAATGTAAATGGGGCCCATCACACAATCACACCACTTCACAAACTCTTTTCTGCTGGGGTAGCTTAAATCTAAACACACTCAAGCAGCTTGCTGCACTGGAGCGAGATTTCTTCCACATTTAAAAAAAAAATTTAAAAAAAAAAAAAAAATCCAAAAACCCAACACAACAATGCCAGAGAAAAAAAAAATCTGAACGTTTTCTGCAGAAAGATGGGCCGTCTCCAAATCCTTGTGCCCTATCAGACAAATTAAAGTAAATCAAGCATGAAATGAAGCCGAAGAGCCCCGAGATAAGGCCCCTTTAAGTCGTTTACAGATTAGGATAGAAGAGGTGCATCTGGTCTCTGGCAGTGAAGGAGGCCAGTTTCTCAGCTCACAATAGCAGCCTGTGTATAGGATTACCTTACCTTGTCACTGACAAGGGAGGAGGCGCCTGCGAGATGTCTCTAACTAACTTCCTAATGTCCCCGGCTAAGGGCTCCTATTAAAGTATTAATTGTTACCAGGAGAGAAATACATTTGGGTAAAACAACACAGCGCCCTCCCTCCAGAAAACAATCCCCCAGACTGATTTATGAACTGGTAGGAAGCAGATAAACTGGGGAGGCTGGGGGCGGGGGTCTGCTACCAGCAGATGAGCCTCTTCTCTTATCAGGCAGGATTCTGCTGCTAGAGACAGAAGCTGATAAGTTTCCAACAGGAATTAGTGACGCGGCCAGAAACCACGTTACTGGTTGGACTGGTGCTCTAGCAGCTGCCAAAAGGCCCTCTCTTGTTATCAGATGAGATTTTGCTGCTGTGAATGGTGAGGTATTCTCCAGGAGAAACTGGAGGCTCTCTCATAATGCTCTGTGATTAATGATTAAATTGTTAAGAGGGGGTGGGTACCAGGTTTTCTTGGAAGCATCTGGAATTCTGCAGCGTCTCCATGAAGACCTTTCCTTTCTTTGGCACTCTCAGCAGCCTGGAAACTCCCTTCTCTTTCCTTCCTTGACAAAGAACTTTTTCTTCTCCAATAAATTTGGGTTATACCTTTTTTCTATCTAAGGAAATCCTTGATTTTTCCACACAATGGACACCGATCTGTTTCAGTTACTCTCAAGAATCCATCCTGACTCTGTTTTGTGATTAGATAGAGTGGTAGTGGTGGTAGAAGGGGAGGAAGTACTGTTTTCTTAGTCTTTAGTTAACTCACGCCCTGGGGCTGAAAGAGCCAGTCCTGCTGTTGGTTGGGCCATCTTTGAAGACTGACACCAATCCATTGAGAATGAAACTGTAATTCTTCTAGGGCATCATATATTACTCTCTATTCCAACCGAAGTTAACTTTTTGTACATAACAACACGCAATACAACACTTGCACTGCCCTTAACAGTTTATGGTGTTTGTCACTTACATTTTCACATCTGAACTTCACATACTGCACTTTCAGATAGGCAATATTACCACAAAATTATCACAAATAAACTGAGGTTCAACTGGATAAAATAACTTGCCCCAAACTACTGGGTTGATTAAATCCAAACTCCTGTTCCTTCCCAATAGGTGAGATTGCCTAATGGCCTACTTTCTTCCTCTTTGGATGAAAAGACTCAACAGAAAATTCTCAAGTTGTCAGATTATAGACAAAGGCATTCATCCCCAATCTGAGATCTCTCATAGTCCATGACTTGTATGGTCTGTGGCACTTCAGGGGTATGATATATGGCCTAAGATATGGATAATAATGCTAGGGGATGTTTTCTTCTTAGATAACTCTGATCAAGATAGAGAATAAAATTACAAAATTATTTTATTAATAACCAAACATTCCTTTGAATGCATTTTAAACTTGGCCTTGGTGTGACACTTATATATTCCTCTGCCCTCTCTCTACCTAAAATTACCTCTTATTATGCCACTTCAAGGAATCTACTTCAACCCTCCTAATGGGTATGCCTTAAATTTATGTTTGTATATTTATGTAAAAATGAGTGACTCTTGGGGCTGAGGCTGTAGCTCAGTGGTAAAGTGCTTGCCTCCCATGTGTGAGGCACTGGGTTCAATACTCATGAAAATAAATAAAGATACTGTGTTCAATCCACATAAAAATAAATAAAGATACTGTGTGTTCATTTACAACTAAACAAATATTTTAAAAAATGAGTGAATCTTTTGTGGATTATGTTTCTCACAGGTAATAAAGTACAAAGCATGCAATTTTATTTCAAATTTCAATTCTGTCAATCAAGTTTTCATTCTGACAGCATAGACCACAGAACAAAATATTACCAAAGGAAGACATTGTAGAGGTTCAGATGCTGAAAAACTAAGTTTAAAGTAAAGTAAATTTTTAAATGTTACAGTCTTTTTCTTAAAAACAGAATGAGAAGATCAAGAAGATCATAACTTCTAAAGGCAAAACTTCAGTGTCAAATACTATAAAACACTTGATAAGTAACTAATAGTAAACTTTGAGCATATATAAATATAAATGAAAACCTGATGAAATTCACATGTCAAAAACATTTATGAATATGCTGTAATTATTTTCAATGGAGTAGGTTGAGGATAATCCTTCTCTCAGCAACAGAATTGATATATTTACAAATCTGTGACCAAATGATGATATCTAACAAGTGCTCACTGCTTGCTGCTCCAAAATAATAAACTATCTTAAATTATGCCAAAAAAGATAAGAGACATGCTTTATTTCCCCATTTATTAATACTGTGAGGAGGTGACATTTATTCATGATATTTACAGTGCTTCTTTACACTTGACTTTGGAGAAGGCACTGTTTTTTTTTTTTTTTTTTTTTTTTTGCAACTTCATTGTGTATGATTTGGAAACAGATTTATTCCTGCTTTAAAAAATATCCTCTGCTGAAGAAAGAGTTACAGTATGTTCTTCCTCCATAAAATATTTGTGTCAAACACAAGCTAAAATATTCTTCATACACTTAAGGTAATATTTTATCATTATTGGAATTTGAAACTTTAAAATTTCTTTAACCATAGGCATAAAATAGATTTATACTATGACATTTATTGCCTTTTGTGTATAAATTGGCTATATATAATCTTATTGATTACTACTGATTAATCATTAGTTTAGCCATTACCAATTTTCTTAAAGGAATAGCAACATTATCTGAGGTGTAGTAGCATATCTGAATAACTTTTACTTACATGATTTTTAGGGATTCAATTTTAGTATTAACTAATTCTAGAAATCAGTAAAAGCCAAATTTTATATTTTGATCATACTGATTTCATTAGAACATTGTGATTAAACAAAAAGTATATATTAATATGCATTTACTGGTTTGGTCAGTATTTTCTACCATAAGTGAAAGATCGTTTTAGGACAAGCACTATTCTGAGTTTTCATCAATATGGTGAGTGAATGGAGAAATGAACTCAATGAACAAAACATTTCAACATGTGCTACCTGCCTGTGTGTTTCCATACACCCATGCAAATCTAACTGAAATGCACAGTTCTTAAACTTGCTGCTGCTGAAATTTTTTTTTTAATATTTATTTTTTAGTTTTCGGCGGACACAACATTTTTTTTTGGTATGTGGTGCTGAGGATCGAACCCGGGCCGCACGCATGCCAGGCGAGCGCGCTACCGCTTGAGCTACATCCCCAGCCCTGCTGAAATTTTTTTTTATGGCTGGAAAGGACTTTTACTAATAGTTACAATTTATAGAAGATGTACCGTGCCAGCATTTTGATTCTAGGAGGATTGCTTTTACTAAAATATGTTACATGTTTTCATTCTTACAATATCATCCTTGCAGAATGGTTATGATTACTGTCATTCTAACTCTGACAAACTTGAGGCTCAGAGTGCTAAAGTAACTGTCAAAGATCAGGATTCACATCCCAGTCTGTGTAATTTCAAACTCATGCAACTTTCTGTGGGCCTAGTTACCCAGGACTGTTACACTTGTAAATTAGATTGACATTTTTGCATCTAGTTAAATATGTGTGTTTCAGAACAATAATTATTACCACCAATACTCTTTTCTTTTCAAAATTTTCTTTTATAATTTTTTCAATTCACTAATAAGAAAATACAATTCCCACAACAATAATGGAAAACACAATTGGATACTACAAACTTATTCTCTTACTATTTCTCTTCCCTAAGAACCCAAGTCAATTTAATAGAGATTAGGACTCAACAAGGTTGTTAACATAAGCACTAGAAAGATATATTTCTAATTAAAAATCATTATAATATGGTGTTAGAGCAAGGTTTCCATGTGTAAGGTTCATGGGCTAAATCTACACACTGATCCTAAAGTAGTCACTAACTTTGCATTGTACCGACATCCCTTATGCTTTCATGTTAATCAACATCTGTTGAATTCAGTGTTTTAACTCAGGCCAGGAACTGAAACTCTATCACAAAAGTCAAACTAAAAAGCCTGGCCCTGCTGTGGTTAATGACATCCAATTTGGGATTGCTCTTGAAGTTCCGATGCCATCATTTCTGTGATAACTCTTTGAAAGGTTTCTTAAATTTAGGAAGTGTAATTTTTCTACACATCACTAGGAAGTTCCAAAATATGCGAGGGAAGTGGAGCCTGAGTTTGTCATCCTTGTTAACAGTGATGGCAGCTTTTGCCTATCTTACAACTCCTTCCACATCTCCTGTGTTCTTGCCTATGCTTATCAACTCACAGTGAACCATATTCACTGAGCAATCCTGTATCCCCCTAGACTAAATAAAGACAAGATGATGATATCCTCTTCTGTCTTCCTGTGTGCAATTAAGAGGGATGAAATGGGCAGTGCTCTTGGCAGGAGTTCCCAGGGAGTTGTGGAAGAAAAATGTTTAAAAACCACTCCCTTGGATTTAATCCTAGGAGAGTTATCTCTAAGAAAGCCCCGCTCGTTACTTCTTGAGAACCCACAGAATACAAACAGTCTTAAAATAAGGGCAGCTCCAACCAACTATCTGCAGGGGAATGTTATTCAAGAAATCCTGAGGTCCAAATGGTGCCACAAAACGGGAGGAACACCCAGCACAGACTGCAGTCATTAATAAGCCTCAAAGTTCATCTGCTGTGAACCAAGAAATCAAGTTCCTCATTCGATCACTTCAAATCATTTGCCAGGTCATTATTAATGGGGTTCTAACAAAAACATCTTTCTCCTCTACTGTGTACGTTTTCTACTCAAATAGCTAAATAGCTTTAAATGAGGCATTGTAAAAATGAATAAATAGCACCTTCTTTAAAGGGGGATTATCATTATTCAGTGAAACTGTGTGCTAATAAAATTAGTTTTTATTATTTTCACTCTTGAAATAAATTCAAGTAAGTTATGGCACACTCGTAATTCATTAATAATATTATCATATGACCCTACTCATAGATATCCAAGTATGGTTTGCTGATATTTTGAAGCTTGTTCCCAATGTGGAGAGCCAGGCTATTCCCTTTTATTATCTTTTATCTCCCTCGTTCCCATGGTCTTTATCTTGTTATTTTTCCATAGACTATTTTTCCCAAAATATCAAAATTGTTTGGAAATTTCTTCTTATCTACAAGTTAAGAATTTTATTATTGTTCATCACCCATGTAATCTGTAAACTAAATGTTCTCACATCTGTGATCCAGGTCAGGATAAAGGTGCTCAGTTCAGTTATTTCTGGATCATTATATATCAACATTCTTTCCTGCTTAATATAGAAGCTCTCATCTACCTTCTTCTAGTTGTTCCCTTTGAGTGTGGTTTCTAACTCTAAGAAGGTAATTTATTCCCAGGGAGCCCATGGGAATACCAACATTTACTGGAAAGCACTTATACACCTAGGAACAACAGCTGGGATGGAATGAAAATTAGTATAACTGATAGCTTCATTGGCCTCTTATACCTCCCCGATTGTCATCTTTTAGATGTGCCCACAAGATTTCAGATGCTGCTAAATATTTTCCTGAAGTAGGGCTCTCTCTTTTTGGTATGAAAGAGTTTGGCTTATCAATGCACCTTGATGCCAGTCTAATTCCAACTTCATCAAAGGAAACATAACTGGTCTTATTAATGATGTCAACTTGCTCATATGCCAATCAGTATGGCCTCACAGATGATGACTAGGAGCTGATAATCGACCGTGAAGTATGAATCCACAGACAACTGTGCACTCACCTAACCAAAGTATGGTCTAGACCGTATCTCCTCGCTTGTTGATGAGAATGTCATGTGGAGAGGAATCAAAAGCGTTCCTGAAGTCTGGATAGATTACATCTATTACTTTGCCCTTATCTACATGGCCTGTCACTCTATCATAGAAGGAAATTAAATTGGCCTGGCACAATTTGCTCTTCACAAAACCATGTTGGTTGCTACCCACTAACTTTTGCTCTTCTAGATGATTGCAAATTGATTGTTTGATGATTTGCTCTAGTATCTACCTTGGTATCAAAGTTAAGCTGACTGGTCTATAATTACCAGGATCGTCTTTTTTTCTTCTTTTCTTTTTTAGGGATAGTCACTACTTTCCCCATAAATGGTGACTTTTTCCTGCCTTCATTATGTTCTCCCACCTATTAATTAGTTACTCTTCAGTTTCAATCCTCAGCATCTTTAGCATACATGTCTTTAATCTCTACATTTTGATTGCATGTTTTTTAAATTCATAATTTTTTTCCCAAATCTAACCTCTTTGTCATGTTTTTGAATGGGTACAAATAATTTGATATACTATAAAGTGAAACTTTCTTCAATTATTCAAACACTAAAAAAAAAAGTCCTTAAAGAATTTTTCTAGATCAATCAATATATCATACTCCTTGATATATCACTCATTCTTTTTTGAGAAAACACCTTAGAGTTGAACAATTATATAATTTTATTGGGAGTACCTATTTTTACTTAATTTTTGTTGTGTGTCATCCTTTGCATTCTTAATGTAAGGAAAATGCACATTTATGTATATGCAGTCAATTCTGATGTATAACTGCATAAATGGTGATTAACAGAAAAAAGTTCTTATTAGTTCTCTTTCTAATTAAAAATTTCTGTTCTTAATTTTGCCTGTTTAACATATTTGAAATTTTCAAAAAGTTACAAGAGTAATACCCTTTATATAAATTTTATGTTGGTAAAATAAACTATAGAGCAGTCAACTGAAGAGAGGTCAGTTAAGAAATTTATTGCTAATTGGTTAATAAAGGAGACAATGGCTATAATTAACATTAAAAAATAATAAATATAAAATAGTAATTCGGCAATTCTTTCATAAAAGGGAAACACTACAAGTCAAGGAGACTACTGGCAAAGTTCAGATTCGTTTCAATCCAAATGAAATTTTAAGCAGAGGGCATATTGTTCACCTTCACTGATAAATAAATCTTCAGTTTATATCTAGTAAAAAGAGAGATTAAACTGTTGGAAAGAGATTACATTTAAACCAAGAGTGGTTAGAAGAGTCAAAGAGATCAAGATATTTTCCATAACAAATTGTGAAACTGCAATTCTCACATCTAAAAATTCTCAAGATAATCTGCAGAACCTTAGAAGAGTGTATAAGTAGACTCACTTCAGGGTAATATGAAAGATGAGATTTACATATGATTACTAATACAAATAAATCCTTAGGACAATATAGAACTAATTAAATCAATTTTTAATACTTCTTTCGAGGTATATACCTTTTTACCTACTTATAGAAAATATTAATTAGCTTATATAAGAAATTATTAAAATTGAAGAGAAGATATTTCACAAAGCTTATATGAATCATCTTGTTGCTGAAATTTTTACAATTCAACTATCAATACTGTTTGATCTCCACAACCAAAATGCTGCCTTTTCCAGAACATCTTTTGGAGGAAATAAGAAACCCCTTCATGCTACAAATTGAAATGGTTATGGTGACAATAAATACCACAATAGTCTTTACAAGTCAAGATGTTAATATTTGTCATGAATTACTCTTAAATTTGTTAATTCTTTTCCTTGAAACCAGTCTAGAAGCAAATAGGTGCCTAACAAAATTTGATTAAATATTTTATTTTGTATTAATTTTATCACCTTTTTTAGTCTTTAAAAGTACCAGCTTAGATTTTTTAAAAAGTACCAACTTTTAGCTTTTGTGTATATACAAATTCTCTAAATTAGAATTCCAATGACTATTTTAACTGATGCACACATATCAAATATGCTTATTTATTGATTCAAATATGTCTACAGGGTTTAGTAAGACACAAATTTTAAAATAATATAGGCATGTGCACAGACAGAATGTTTTGTGATTATGATATTTAATACTACAAAATTAAGCTAATATATACTTAGGAATAATCTATGTATTATTACCACTTGAAAGTTAAGTTCTGTCTCTTGCTTTTTTAAAAAATTTATGTTTGTTCTAATTAGCTATATAGGACAGTAGAACACATTTTGATTCATAGTACACAAATGGAGCACAATTTTTCATTTCTCTGGTTGTACACAAAGTAGAATTACACCACTGTATCTTCATACATGTACCTAGGGTAATGATGTCCATCTCATTCCACCATCTTTCCTACCCCCATAATCCCTCCTTTCTCCTGTCTCTTGCTTTTTGTTATACTCAGAAAAATTATTTCAGTTTAGTCATTTACTTTCAATAAGTATCAAAATTCCTTACCAATGAGAAATGTTATTGTTCTTGGAAAAAATTATGAAGTTATATACACAGTAGACATGGGCCAGAAACAACACCTCATTTAGTTGTAAATATAAAAATGCACTCACATCATTTAGAATAATTTCTTAAGTGTTTGGTTTATACTGACATTCAAACAATTTATGTTTATTTTCAAAAATATACTTTGAATGGGCTATTTCCCTATCTTATGCTTAATAAAAAATTTTATCAATGATTTCTAAAATTAATATACTTCTTATGCTGATATTTATTCTGCTAGAAAAATAATGTGCTATTTATTTGATTTATAAAGGATAATATAAGCAGAAATCAGTAAATTATCACAATTAGAAGCACAGTATGACAAATATTTTGAATTTAGATAATAATGTACAGAAAACACTTTAAAAAATTAAAATCTGGAAAGTAAACATCTTAGACAAATCATTAAATGTATTCTTTTCCACAACAATGGAAGTAATAGCCATTTCACCAAATCACATAACAAATATATCCAAGACCATTTGGTCCCTTGGAATTGCAAGGATTACAGTTTCTATACAATTCACAAAATTTCTATGTAAGAATTGTTTCATGATCACTCATTGACTTTAACTGTAATTACAATTGTTACATGATTATATTGCAAACTCTACATTTGTAATCGTCCTTCTTCCAAATTTCCCCCACCTCCACCTGTGCATTATAAAAAGCTCTTTTCTACTCTTACAACTGGCCATTGGTGAAAAGTCCTGGGTCCCCTCTGAACCAATTAGTTTTGGATGGTAATATGGCAGTTGATACAGGGTGGATAGCTTGAAAAAAAAATGAGTGAGCATAAAGTTTAAACTTAAGGAGAAAAAAACAGTGGTGAACAGTGGGGACAACTAGGATATCTGATTGTGGAATCTGCCAGTCTCTTTTTCCTCACTACAGCTGTATTTCTACTTCAATCTATTATGCTCACTCTCTGAAATTTCACCAACTATGAGTTCATTTTGATTTGCAAGCATCCTCTTTATAAAAGTAAATAGTTCTGGAGTGTGACCATCACTCATTTCACATTTTGCCTTTTTCTTCCTGAACTGTAGTAGAAAAGAGGGTAGTTGATATCTCTGCAACAGGGAGTTCTGGGAGAAAGAGGAGAAGAGGGGCTAAGGTAGGGAACATCAGCAGAAAGGATAGAATATAAGAAAAGGAGACTGAGTGTACCAAAGCACATTGTGACTATTTTAAATATTTCCTGGAGTTAGTGAGGTGCTGAAAATGAGGAAGAATATATTTTCCTGTATTCAACATGTCCAGTCTTGTAACAAGGCCCAATGCCTGCAAAATTTCAGAAATTAAGTTTCATTCTGATTTTTATAATTACCTTTCCTAAGCGTTAATTAGATATTAGTGGGCTGGCCTCAGTGGCTTCTAGATCAAGTAGAAATTTGTCTGCAGAGCCTGTAAGGCACTTCTTATCTATTCCCCTGCCTGCCCTCTGGCCAGACTCCACCAGGACTGAGCTGCACAGGGGCTTCCAATGTGATGCGCTTTCTCACAGAATCTCATCTTCACATGTGCTCCTCCCTCCACACTGCCCTTCTCTTGACTTGAACTCCTCTTTCCAAGGATTTAACTGTGCTAAAAGCAGATGCCTGGGATATAAGGATGAGAGACAGAGGCTTAAAGTTCAAGGTAAAGGGGAGACAGCTATATTTAAAAAAAAATGCTAATTACTGAACTAGCATGTTTCTAATTCTTCTCCAGTAAATCTTCTTAGCTATGTCATAGGTGGTCAATAAACACTTGTCTGAGGAGAAAATTAATAAGAAGAGAAGCAAGTAGAAATTCTACTGAAAACTCTATAAATATAATCAACTTCATTATCAGACTATTTTTATGATAGAGACTACATAATATGCTTCAGCATATAGGCAAAGATTATTTTAAATTATTGTTTTTTATTTTATCAAATTCACCTTCAAATTTTAAGTGCTTTTTGATTCTTTTAATATTCCAATATACAATAGTAAATGGAGACTCAAAATGTTCCCTGGGTTTCCTAACCCATGTCTGTTCCAGAAAAGCTCTTCTCAGTGACTGACCTGTATCCCACTATGCTTCTGCCTTTATAATCTTCTCCTCTCTTTTACTCAAATTACCTAAGGGAGATATAAAGTGTTCTGTCATTAGGAAGTAAAAAGAATAATTCTTAATATGTGTTCATTTTTATCAATGGGAACACAGTACGGACAGGAAGAGGCTCAACATAAACCTGGATATGTCTTGATAAATATTGGCAGAGCATTTCAATTTTTTTAAGTATCATATGTCTGAAATAATAGCAATATAATACCACTTTTTTGTTTCATTATTGTATTGCTTTTTAATTATCTTCTTTTTCACCCTGAAACAGTCCTTGCTAACTACTGACAACACCATACTTGAGCATATGTTGTATTACTTCAGATTAGTTCTGATATCAGAATTCTTTAGACTAGTTTTGAAGAAATGAGGACATTCTAAATACAGTGCTTGGCCCACAGATATCCCCTAGGTCAAGTTCCGCATCACCAGCAGTAAGAGGTACCCAGATCATGTGCTACCTGCCGTGATGCACTGACAAAGGCACAGTGCCATTTTTGTGGTATCTGTGCCCCAAACACAGAACCAATCTTAAGAAACATCAGACAAACCCAAATTTGGACATTCTACAAGATAACCAAGCACCACTTTCCAAGTGTCACAAAGGACGAGGCAAGACCAGGGAACCATCACAGTTTGGATAAAGAGATAGGAAACATAAATGCAATGCGGAATTGTGGCAATATTGAAAGAGAAAAAGGACTTTTGTGGAAGAAGAAACTGTGAAATCTGGATGTCTATAGATTTTAATTAGCAGCATTTTATCAGTGTTAATTTCTTGCTTTTGATAATCTGAATATGCCTCAGTAATACTGTAACAGCAGAGAGAGGTGGGTAAAAAGTGTGCAGGAAGTCTCTGTACTTTTTTTGCTACTTTTTGATAAGCCTAAAATGATTTTTACAACAAAAAGTTAAGCAAATGTAGTGCAGTGATCAAAACAGATGGACTGTGGTTAAGTTCATTGGAACATTATAATTGGTGGCAGAAGTTTCTCAAGAGAAAGAACAACCTTCAGTTGAAACCCCATGCTTGACAGAGAGTCAGATCTATTTCCTCTTCTTGGACAACAAAATGATGAAAAGTCAACTAAAAATCTTGCGCCCACAATAAAAACCACCTTTTTCTGCCCCTAGCGTGGCCTATGGGATAAACAGAAGTGGAGACTTCCTTATTAAAAAGAAGAAATAAAATAAATTTCTGCATATGAATATTTATAAGACAGGAATAAACAAGACAAAAATCTACAAAGAGAGAGAGAGAGAGAGAAGACATTAAAAATAGGAAACATATCTAATATATCTGTTTGCAATGTATCAAGTCTTTTCTTTATTCCTGTACTCATGTTTACTGAGACAGGTACTATAATTTCTGCTGATGATATGTAGATTAATAAGATACAAATACTTCCCCCTAGGAGATGAAAATATGGGGAAGAAGTGGGCACAAAAATTGATGACTTGGAAATACATGCTCTGTATGGCTACAGAGAGAACAAGACTAGTGGAACCAGTGGCTAACAGTAGGGCCAGAGACAACACACCACAGTGTGTGGGGAAGTCTGAACCATAAGCTTCTTTTTTTTTTTAATTTTTTTAATATTTATTTTTCAGTTCTCGGTGGACACAACTTTTTTTTTTTTAATGTGGTGCTGAGGATCAAACCCAGCGCCCCGCGCATGCCAGGCGAGCGCGTTACCGCTTGAGCCACATCCCCAGCCCAACTTCTTGTTTTTAACCATGTGGTGTACATGGTACAAGTATATCATGCCATTATCTTTAGGCATGTCCTGCTCTGCAGTATCACAGATTGAGGTTCTCTTCTTGGCCACAGTAGATTTTAGGTTTAAAAAAATATGAAAGTTCCTAGGTTAGGAAAGGCAAAATAAAGGAAACTATATTTATTAAGCGCATACATATACCAGATACTGTACAAATACTTATTGATCCTCATCACAATGCAGTGAGATAGTCTTCCCATTTTACATGCAAAAAAAATCTTTTTCAACCATAAGCTTCTTGTACAGCAAGAAGCGAACGTTTCTGACATTTATAAATATATTTTAATGTGAAAAATATTTCATGATATGTGAATATTACATGAAATTCAATTTTCTATGTAAGTAAGCCTGAATTTCATCAATAAAAATATTTTGTGGACATTTGTCTTTTTCCTATATTCTATAACAACACACATAATATTCTACATTTTGTCTCCTGGCCCAAAGAAACCTAAAACATTTACTATATGGATCAAACAGAAAAAAGTTTGCCAACTCCTGGATAAAGACTGTGGCTCTCAAATTTTGGTGTGCATCAGGATTCCCTGTTGGCTTGCTAAAATAAAGATTGCTTGGTTCTACCTCCAGGTCTTTCGCTTTAGCAATTCTAGGGTGGCACCTGAGAATTTTCTATTAAGTTTTTCCAGGTAATGCTGCTGTTTCTGGTCCAAAGACTACGTTTCAGAGTTAATGATCCATATATCTTCCTCAAGGAGCAATGTAAAAGGCCAAAGGAACAGAGGAAATAAGAGAACACTCTAGGCAGAAGTTGCATAGAAAACCCTCAAAGTAAAATGGCATAATTTTGCATGGTGAATTCCCAGGGAAAAACCGTAACGATGGCCAAGAAGACAAAGTCACTGAGGCAGAGACTGAATCAAGTGCGGGGAGAATGGATGGATGGTGATAGTTTTCATTGAACAGTGTAAAAGAAGTGCCTAATGTGAAAGGAAAGTTGAAATTTTCAGTTTTAGATTGTTGAGTTTGAAATGATTAGGGGTTATTATTTTTTTTTTCATGGTAGCTTAAAGTAGGATTTGAGCTAAAGCTATATATATTTGGAAATCACTGTCCTTGTGACACCCTGGATGTGAGTAGGATCAGCAGGAAGCCTTCACAGGTTGAGTAGAGGCATAAGCCAAGAAAATCTTTGGGAACATCCATGTTGAGGAGGTTTCACATGGATGGGAAGGAGGACAGGATGATGACAGCAATGGGGATATGGTTGTTTTGAAGATCAGCTAAGTTAAGGAAGAAGTGGCCCTTGGATTCAATAGGCAAGATAATTTATAAAATTGAAAAGTTGTTACTGTAGCATGAGACAAACAGGAGAGAATATAGGAAACAATCTCAGGGAAACAAGTTCCAAAAGAGCTGCTATAAAGGAAAATAGAGACAAAAGACTGCAGCTGGACACAGCATAAGATGTAATTCAGTAAGCAGATGAATTGTTTGTGTTTTGATAGATCCAGCTCTACATGGAGATAAACTGTGAAGGGCTTATAGTCAGGTAATGGTTTGGAATACGACTGTGGACCTCAGTATCGGAAGCTACCAACTGGAAATGAGGGCAAAGTGAGAGAATGTGATCAGAACAGTCCACAATCTGTACATGTCTGTGACACTCCTGGCATGATGTCATCAGGTGATATCACAGGTAGAGCAAAAATAAGTACTTCTTTAATCACTTGTACCATGTGCTGTGTAGCACAGAATAAGATTTTCCAAATCGGAAGGCATAAATTCTACAAGAGTAAGGATTCCATCACGTTCTTTCTTCTTTCTTAATCTGGAAACATCTATCACTTTTAAGAACTCACTATTCCAAAAAAGATTCTGATGCTTTCCATATCCCAGTGTCCAAATTTTTAGGAACCAATCAGCACCTTTAAGAAAACACCTTTCTTCATAAACGAAGCAGCTGATAAGTTAAATTTGTAGCCATGGAAACCAATAGTAGTTCAGAACCTTATGAAGCTAAACTATTAGTTGGAAGTCTTGGAACCAACCTGTATTCTGAGAGAACACACTTTTAATTTGCAATAAAAATCTTTAACAGAAAATAATTATAGAATTTCCAAGGCAAAATATATTTAAATGCATTTAACTGCTACCATATTACTTCTTTACAAATGTTGCTTCTACAAAGGGGAGATGATGGAGGCCTCAAATCAACCCAGAGTCAATAGCAATTGAGTCAATTAAAATAATAAACAAAAAATACATAAATTAAGGAAGCAAACGCATTGAGTATCCCTATTATTGCGAATACAGGGCATTCAGTACTATATATTAGTACATTATATTTTACTTTGCAGTATCATAAATAGAGGTTGCATTTTTAAAACATAAAATCCATAAAATTCTCACTTAAATCCATAAAATTCTCACTTATACTACAACATTAATTTCAGGACAGAAATCATTCATCTAGTTATAATCACTGCTGATCAGCATGGTCTTGATGAAGGTTTATCCTATGCTAGAAATGTTATATGTATTATTATATTTACTACTCCCACAAATCTATTAAATAAATACAACTACTACCTTGAGATGAACAAAGCTGTAAACAATAAAATCTCACACTATCTCTTTAGTCTGATAGAACTGAAATGTTCCTTTAGTTGCACTTGACAGACAACTTGTTGACCCTATGTAATTTCCTCATGGAATTTTTCTAAATATCTATCTATCTATCTATCTATCTATCTATATATATATATATACACATATATATATTATTTTTAATTAATAAATAAAATTAGTACATAAGAATGTTTTGTAAAATAGTACTTTTTCAGGTTTACTTTACTTAGAAAGCTCAGTACTATTTTTTTCCCAATACAAGAGATAATCTGGGACCTGGGCAGTAACTACCTCTCCTGAAGTTTCAGTACCATGTATTGTCAAAATCTTTGAGGTTGAAAAAATCCATATGTGTAATTGGCCTGCAGACAATTAGCCTGTGAAAATTCCATTTTTTTTAAAGCACAGCAGAAGATGCATTTGTGGTGATCAGTGTTTTAAGAAAAATTACAATCACTGTCTCTAATATGGAGCTTACAGGTACACAGTAAAATAGCAAACATATTTGATTTTCTGTGTTCCAGTAGTGTTTGTTAAATTGATTTATACCTTTCATAATGATTACTTTTGGTGTTTGCAGGCTTTGAAAGACTGAAGCTAATGTAATAATTATATTTATAAAGCAGGGCTTTGAATGAGTCTAACAATAGTTGAAGGACATTTACAGTTAAGCCTGAAATGCAGAAAGTCTGATGGTTTGTGTTGTAGTTCCAGCATGTATTTAATTTTAAATAAAATTCAAGGATTTAAGTTGCATGTGTTTAAATACTATGCATCACGACACATTCTTTCTTACAAAAACATTGATTTTTGCATGTCAACTACAACCACTAACTCGCTCTTTACTAAAAGGTATTTTTTTTCAAGGTAGATAGAAAGAAACAAATTTACTGTTCAATTCTGTCCTTCTGGCACTTAGAGTTAAGGGACAAAATGGAACTCTTCAAAAATTATTTGGCTGTAAATAGCCCCAACTCCACATATGAAGCATACAGCTATTCAATCTTTCTTCGCCATTAATTACAAACAAATTCATCTTTCTCTTGTGAAGTCTGAAGTTTGTGGTTATTATTGTTAGATGAGTTGCATTCAAACTCCAACAACAACAAAAAAAGATGAAGCCAACATTGAAATTCATCTCACAGTCCGGAATTTACTTAACGGCCAGCCTGTGCACTGTGATAAACGGAATGATGATCCGGCAACATGTCTTTATCCATGGTTTGCTTTAATTAACGCCGGCTTGTTTGTTGAAAAGATGATTAATATGCCAATGAAAATTGCATAATTGAATACCACAACACTGGCACAATCAGAAAGACACATGCAGTTTTTGATTAACATTTATTATTATTATTATTATTATTATTATTGTGCTTTTTAATGTACTCTTCTCACTATGAAATGATGCAGTTCTTTGACCAAGAGGTGAAGGGAAACAGGGCTGAGGGCAGGGTACTCCATGAGCAAGAGTAAAATACAATGAGGCCTAATCAGAAGGAAAAACTGCATCATTTTGTAGTGAGAAGAGTACAATAAAAAGCACAATAATCATCATCATCATAATCTAAAATTTATTTTGATAAATATGCTAAAATATAGCCTTTATAAACCCTAATTTTTATTAGTGATACCTTAGAAAATGCTTTCAGGAAGTAGTCTTAAGAAATTTAAGTATTTTGTACACATCAATTTATACTAAATTGAAAATTTGCATTTTTATTTTATCCCCTCAAACAAATACTATTTTATTAGTCATATCCATGGGACTGTGGGGTGGGGTATGTATACACATATATATTCAGTTCTGAGGATTTAAACATAAATAAGAAAGCACTTTTACTTTTACTTTCTAATTGCTCTGAGATCAGGAATCTAAATATTTAGAGTCTTTCTTTGGAATTAGTTCAGTATCACCCATTTGAATTGAATATATATAACTAAGTATGTATATATATGCAAAATGTATGTAAGCATAGTTACATCTCTGAAGGTTCAGATGGCGATAGCCTAGGCCTAACTGCTACCCCAAGAAATGAGGGTGACTCCTGTTGTAGACTAGATTTTTAGTGGTTCTCTACTACTGTTTACATAGAATTAATTCCATGTGTCATTTTTTTTTTAGTAGTAGAATGGTAAGATTTGCCAGAAATCCCTATATAGATGTTAACACCATTTCAGCAGAAGTAAAAATGAATTTGAACTGAAAAAGAATAGACATTTAATGAATGTTTAAACTTGCTAGGAGGTCATTTTCTTTAATATTCGACTTTTAAGAACTATACAAAAGCCAGATGCAATAGTTAGTTTTTAGTTTCCTTTATAGAAAATTTTAGATGCTAGTTTAGTGCTAAAAACATAACTGTAAGAATGTAATAGAGCAATTTCAATTTCTGATGATTTTAAATAAGACAACCCTTGAAGTATTTTTATTTACATAATTTATAATAGTTACGTCATCTTATTGCATTATTTGTTGAATTTGTTCTAAGCAGAGAATATTCATCACAGAATCACATTTCCTGCAAATATCACTGTGTTGTGACAGTTGGTTCTGTGACCCCAGGGGACCCATTCATGCTCTGGGCTCATTGCCTGTGTTCTCTGTGTTGTGGACTCATTTACTTTTTAGAAATGCTTAGCTGTTTTACACATTGGTGGGTAAATTACATCAGAATCAAATGCTTCCATGCAGACAGCTTATGAATATGAGCTCTGAAGTTCAAACCAAAATGATACTAAAGACTTTGAAAAGGAAGAAATGGAGAATGAAGTTTAAGACAACAATCCATATGGATCAAGAAAGGTCAAGACTTCCTTAGGCACAAGAATGGCTTCCAACACAGGAAGACATTCGGGAGCCTGTAAGGCCCCTCTTGCTCACCCAGAATCTGTGCTCCTCCAATTCTTCACCTTGGGCAAGTTATTTAACCACTCTAAACCTGTGTTTCATTTTCCAAAAAAAATGGGAATAAAAGAATTCCAAATGTGATGAAACTAATGAATTCCCATTATTTGCTCCCATTTTTCTTTGTAATATTAATTTTCCTAATACTCAATAAGGCTCTGGTTGCTGAAAATAACTGTAACATTAGCCAACCTCCTCTGCTGATAAGTGTGGACACACAAAATAAATTCTGGTAAATAAGCAGGAAACTTACAATGTTCAGAAGTCTCTAGAAAAGGAGTGTGAGACCCATATTTCACTCTTACCTTCTTCTTCCTGGCTAGAATCAGAAGTGATGACTAGGGTGTGAGAGCCACTATGGCCGTGGAGATGGAAATGCATGGTTGAAATTGGTGGATCTAACAAACAGAATGAACCTGAATGCCTCACAGTTCTGGAGCTGTCAACTAACTATGTCTTGCTCACTCTAAATTCCATATACATTAAAAAAGATAAACTCCTTTCCCACATAAGTCAATGTTATTTTTGATTTTTTTCTTGCAGCTGAAAAAATATTAACAGATAATCCTAATGTAAACCATAGACTTTTGCTGATAATCATTGACAATGTAGGTTCATCAGTTGTAACAAATGTACCCTTGGCTGGGGGATGTTGATAATGGGAGAAGCTACACATGTGTGGGGTAGGGGTTAGATGGGGTATCTCTGTATTTCTCTCTTAGTTTTTCTGTAAACATAAAACTGCTCTAAAAATAAAAATAGGCATGCACACACACTCACATATTTAAACTGACTATAGGACTGGTACAAAAATCAAACAAGAAAATGCACACATCACTTAACAGAGTGCCAGATTATTAAAAAGCCTTGGGCAAATATAGATGATGATGATGATGATGATGGTGATGGTAATGCTGATAAGATTTGATATATTTCATTTATTCTGCTGTTTGTTTTCTAATTTCTACTATGTACCAGATACTTTTTTAGGAGTTAGAAATATTTGGTCCACCATCTCCATTTTTTAATAAAGTTTTAGTGGGACACATTCATGCCTATTACTTTATGAATGGTCTTCTGCTACTTTTGCACAACAATGTGGCTTAGTTTCTACTTCCTACTAGCTTTTTATAGAATCCATTTACTGATCTCTGATCTAGAGAACCATGCATTCTAAAGGGGAAGACAGATAATGAATAAATGAGAACATGAATGTATAATATATTTTATATAAATTTTTAAAAATCCACTTAGAGGATGAGTGAATCAGTTATGAAAACAAGAAAAAAATATAAAGAAGGTAACTGACAAGCCATCATACTTACTTCATCAGACATGCAGGTATATCTTAATTATAAAGATTAACTCTCAAAAGCTCATACAATTAGATATTCATATAATATGACTATCCCCCCAATTTTGATCAAAACCTTGCTATGCATGTTTCTGATATTACAGCACCCCATATAACTCACAGGGAAAAAAAATAATAGAAAGGCTAATGTGAATCTTTAGTCCATCTGAAAACATATTTCTTATTCAAACAAATGAAATATTTCTTGCTATGTATACATCAGCTTCTTGTGAACTTTGTCATTACTGTATCAGTGCTCTTAGTCTGAAATTTCTCCATATTGCTATGTACCAACTCAATTCAGTTAAAAGATATTCCTTATATTATACAAACATCAATAAATTTTTTCCTGTGCAGTTTGACATGGGTAGCAAAGGATCCTGACATAAGTTTAAAAAATTAACATTCCTTTCTCTGTTTCTCAAAATACAATGAAATCCCTAGAACAGTAACAGCTACCAGGATGGATCTTCCAAGAGTAAAATCCTATCAACTCTCTAAAGTTCTAGGAAGAGGAAAGTCTACATTCCTTAGTTAAACCAAATCAATTCACACACACACACACACACACACACAAATAAGGCAATGTCTATTGATAATATTTTATAATCTGAGTTCATACAAAGATCAATCATGCATAATACACAAATTCAGAAAAAGTTATGCAACATATTTCAAGTAGCTACACTAAAATATTAGGACCAGACATCCAATAAAGTGCTTACAGAGTTGTGGAGCCCATTCCATAAGGTTCAAGTGACTTCTTAGGAGATTATCGCCTTCTCAATTCTAGAAGTAGGATTATGAGTCAGGCAGAAGGAAAAATGACAATCAGAAAGATCCAATTCAGAAAAAGCTTTAAAAAAAAGATGCCTCCATTTTTTCATCCCCACGCAAGCTTTTCATGTGAGTCATCCAATGCTCAGGTGATGGATCTTCGTGTTATTGAACTTGTTCCAGTATCTAAATCGGGCCATGCTTAGCCAAATGGACGGCCAGCATAAGTCATAATTTATCAGTAATGCCTCAAATTTTTACGAAAAGAAGCTTACATCACTTCTCTCCTGGTTTTCCTCCTATCATTCTGACAGTCCCTTTCCAGTTTATGTGGCTGGATCCTCTTACCCTGATCCTGCCCCAGACATCAGCTCCACAGGGTCCTACTCTCCACAGTCCACATCTCCTACATGGCTCGCAAAACCTTTAACCAAGGCCCGAGGCTCCTCTCCTGTTAAAGTCTGTGGTTCTAGCCCCTCTTCTCAGGCTTTCCTTCTCCAGCCTTGATTCAAGTCCCCATCATTTTTGGTCAGTTTTAGTGCTTCAGTCTCCTAACTTATATGATCCAGGCTTATACTTTTTACAAGATGAGTCCAATGACAATCTTTCTAACAGTCACATATGACTTTTTAATGCTTATTCTAAAAAAAAGTAAAATAAAAAATAAAGTCACTTCTCAGCTAATGCTGTCCTTGCCTGTACACTGACTGTGGTACTCTGTTTACTCTTCTCTGTGCATTTTGGGCCACAAGTTCCCTAATTTAAGCTTAGGCCCACATGAGAAGAGGAGCTGGTACTGAGGCCCCTACATGAAACTGGACTATACTCACCAACAGATGAAGTGCCCAGTGATACTTGTTTGTCTTAACCAGAGGTTTAGTTATTAAAAATACATACAATCTTTCAGAGATTATGTTAGCATTGGCCCATTAGTCTACTTTCAAAAGGGTTTAGTGGTAGAATTTATGCCTGGGAAGCTCCAAGCTCCTTTGATAAATTGGGACCAAAAGTAGCCCAGGCTACTATACAATTGCAAAACATCAAAGTGAAAAAGAACTATTAAAAGCAATCAAAGAGGAAAGGCAGATGATTTATAAACGAATTGCAATTCATCTGACAATCTTTCAAATAGCAAAAAACAAAAAAAAAAGAAGCCAGAAAATACTGAAATGATATTGCTAAAGGTCTATGACAAATTAACTAATAACATAAATTTTAATACATGAGAACCAAATAATGTACATTTTAGGCCTCAAAGGGCTGAAAGTTTCCTATTAAGGGAAAATTACAGAGAGAACTACTAATTTATTTCAAAAGTAAAAAATTAAAAGAGTGAGATACAAGAAAGTAGGTAAATAAACAGATAAAACAGAAATACAAGTAAATATCATAATTGTAAATTTCTAAGATGCTAGACAACAAAACAATATAAAGCTTCTGGAATGTCCCAGGGAATAAATGATTCTGAAATGTTCTCATTATTTAGAAGAAGACTATAGATATCAATTAGTGATAGACTTTGCTATTATGGGAGTATCAAGATAAATATTTCAAGGAAACAAAAAAAAAACAAATAAAAAATTTGTATATTTAAAGTTAGTAGAGGAAAAAAGGAATAATTTTTTAAAGTTACCCAATAGAGGAAAAGTTTGTGAAAAGAATCAGATGATATAATTTGTAATATTATATGTACATCTAGATCACAACCAGATCCATTATCCCAATAAAAGCAAACAGAAGAAAATATCCAGTTAATGGACAAAGAATCTGGGTTTAAACTTTTAAAACTCTGCATATATGCTACATTCTTAAGGCCCAGTTAAAATAAGAAAATAAAATGGTAAAGGAATAGAAACAATATATGAGAAAAATAGTGTATCAGAGTAAACAGAGTTATGGCCAAATTGGCATTATGAAGAATAAAGAGAATCATAAAATACTTATTAAAGCAATAATTCACTAGGAAATAAAAATTGACTGGTATGCCCTTAATACCATAGTCTTAAAATACAGAAAGCAAAAATTCAGTGAATGTAGAAGAATAGTTGACAAATCCATGTTCATAATAGAGATGAAAATACACCTCTTGCCATGATTGGTAAACCAAGCAGATTAGACAACTGGTAAATCAACATTAAACAATCTGAATGATCCCAGGGAACTGGTGGCTAATAATGAGAGAAAACAGATAATTTCAGCCCATACATGCAGTGTTGACAACTGCCTCTCCACTTAGCCCCAGAGAACCAGCTCTGAGGCCAAATCCAAAATGGGATTTTTTTTCGAGTTGTGGAAATAAGCTGTTACTGTTCACGATGCTTTGAGTCAGTTGGTGTTTTGACACTGCTTTTGTGACTAACTGCACTCAAAATGACACTCTTGTTTGGCCCAATAGAGGGGCTGCTGTGTGGCGCTTCTGGCTTCTGGGGCATCAACTAGATACTCACTTACCTATTTAAGACACAGTCTTATTATATTGATGCCATTAGGGGATGCCATCAGCAGACCCATTAGTGGTTGCTATGGATTGAACTGTATTCCCCCAAATTCCTGTGTTGAAGCCTACCCCCCCACACATACTATGATAGTGTTTGGATGCAGGGATTTTTGGAAGTCATGAAGGCTAAATCAGTTTATGGGTTCAGGGTAGAGCCCTGATCCAATGCGATTAGAATCCTTATAAGAAGAGGGAGAAACCCGAGTCCCTGCTCTTTTCAGCACCAGGTACTGAGGAGAGGCCAGGTTAGCACACACATAGAAGGAGGTCCTCGCTGATCTCATACTTTTGGCCTCTGGAATCATGAGAAAATACAATTCTGTTGTTTAAGGTACTCAGTATTTTGACATGGCACTTCAAGCTGACTAAAAGTGTGGCAAAATAAATACTAAAATTTAGAGGATCACTTTTACACTGGAATGAGATATATATATATAACATGTTCTCCTGGCCCCTACAAAACCACTCTGACTCTGATCTTTGCTGCTACTTATTTTATGAACTGGATTTTTTTTCCAAAATGTAGTTTCACAGTGCCACTATTAATTAATTCAGAAAGCATGTATTACCGACAGTTATTACTTAGGAAAATATTTCTTCTCCCTACAAAGGAATCTTTTAAGTTTTTGCAGAATATGTCTTTTTTCTAGAATTACACACTCTAGTCTAGTACTTCACCCATTATATGAGCTCAATAAATACTTGAGGATTAAGGAGGGATATAAAAGTCTACTTGATAAGGGTTCAAGTTTAAAAAAGAAGAAATTGCATATTACATAACTTACTTTCTCTGAGGTAACACATTCATCTGGAATCTACAGTGACACTGGGTGACAATACCTGAGATTGTTTAGATATAGTTATATTTGTAGGAGCAGAGTTGTACAATATAACTGCCATGTCAGTGGAAGGTATGTGCATGAATGCAGGCATAGGAAGATGAAATGATTCTGAAAGGAAGAAAGAAGGGGTAAATTAGACAACATATCAATGCCCCTAGCTTAAATCCTGCTCTTTTCTTTCAAACACCACATCATTCAGAGAACTGAGCATAAGACATATGGTTACTCCTTGCTTGCCTGCAAACCATGAAACAGAATTTAAAATTTGCATTAGCCAAATGAAGCAAAGAGCAGCTACCTATGAGAAAAGCTACTGACAAGAAAACAATGTACTACTATAATCACCCACTCTCAGAAGATTACCACAGTAATAACTGCACTTACAGCTTACGGTTACCTACCACACTATTTGATGCTCACGGGGGAATTTAAGTGACTCACCAACACTGCAGTGCTTTGATTTATTCAATGTAATAAAAGCAGATTTGAAACAGAATGAGACTCACATATAAGCAGGATAGCTGATACACAGAAAAATGGGTTGATTTTTATGCTACAGGTCTGGCAAAATACTAGATCTTGATCCAAAACAAAATGAAACAAGAGCCCACAAAGCAAGCTGTCGTGATTTTTTGCAAACCTGTTTCATAGCATATCTTTGGGTTACAGCAAAGCAATATTGTACCTTCTCTCAAACAAGTAAGTGTCTCAAGCTTTTGACTTCTTGCAGCTTTAAGCATTCTTTTACTTCCAATAACAATGGAATCAATGAACTACACCAAAAGAAATGCATCAAGTTCTTCAATAATTTCCTTCTTATTTATAATAACTGATTCCTAAGCATTGCATTTCAAAACTGCTGACATTGCATATTTCACCAGTAGTACAGGATTTAACCAAGTTGCATTTATCTTAAAACAAATAATAGATATCACCACATAATTTAAATATTTTGGAGAATTAAGACATTTTTATTACTTTTATTACTATTACTTTCTGTGTAGAAGGCACAGAAGGAACCAGAAGGGAATAATGTCAGCTTTTCGAAATGTACCTGTCCTCAAGGAACTTAGAATAAAAACAAACTCCAAAACTAAAATAAAAAAATAAAAAAATAAAAAACTTACTGGGAAGTACAAAAATAAAATAACAGGTTTTTAAAGAAATATAAATACTTATAAGAAGGAAATAAAATAAAATGGAACACTGCCAATGCCCTTTGTTAGTTTTCTCACAACGACACTATCTTACACATATCAATCTGAATTTTATACTTTAATCTAAGTAGGCTAAATTTGGGTCAACATAAAATTAACCTAAGACTGATGAGGTTTTACCATTATCAAGTCTGCCAAGAACATGACACACTATTTAAGATTTTATAGTCTCTGAGAGCAACACTATAAAGGGAAAGCTATGCTTTCTGTCAAAAATGTCTCCAAACTTTGCTGGACTCTTATGATAAGGCAGCACCAGAAAAAAGGAAAGCAGGAATTATCCTTGACTCCTCCTTTAATCTCAATAAACTGCTTTGGGGTCAAAAATGAGGAGCTCTAAGAATAGTTCACTTCAGAGGCCTCCTTGTTGGGGGAAGAGGTCTGGATTCTGCTTGGGATGTCTTCTATTAAAGCAGTGCTTCTCACCCCCAGCGGGTGGCCACCAGTCACCCTGGCCAGCAAGCTGGGCTGCATAGATCCCTAAGCCCTATTCTATACGAACAGAATTAAGGTAGAAGAGATGCAGCCTAGGAATAAACAACTCAACGGTGCATTCCAATTCTAAGACTCAACTCAGCTCTTATGAAAAACGTTTTGTGTCGTCATTAAGAAGTCTCTCAATCTATAAGAGTAAAGGATGAACCTATTTCCAGCCTACTCAGAATATTCCCACGAGGACCACTAAAAGGGGTAATATTTAAGTGATACCTAGTTCTGCCAGGGATAGCCTCACCCATCCTGGGGAAAGTAGATGACAATCATTTTCTCTCACACATTCCATTCTTATTCAGAAAGCCATGTAAGTGGAAACTTACATTTAATGCCATCTGAAGAGCATTTTTTACAGTACAATTTACATAGGGAGTTCAACATATATAATAGTTCAGTCTTCAAAAACAGTTTTAACTAATATTTGATTTTATAAGTGGGGACGCATGATAGGGGAGACCCTAAAGCAATTATCCACAGCCACACTGCCAGAAGTGAAGGGGCTGGCTGCTGACATTTGAACTTAGGTTCCTGAGCCTCAATTCCCATGGTCAACACATTTAAAATGGAAAAAGTCCAATTAGGAAAACTATCAAGTACTGTTATGTAGAAAACTCATTGTTGTTTTGCACATTTGGATCACAGTTCCATTTTGTTCCCGTTTTTGAAAGAATTCATTCTTTCTGGAACTAAAATTAAACATTCTTATCACTGAGGTAAATGCACTGGTACATTAAGGAAAGAAGTGATGACTACACCCCTTAATTCAGATACACTGAATTAGAAAAAACTTGAAGAGCAGTGGAGAGATAGCAAGAAGAACATATAGTAAGTTAGGAGACCCTTTGTCTAGGTCCAGAAATTCCACTAACTAGACATATAATACAAACTTCCATGCCTTGAGAAAGATATAGAAGTTGTTTGGATCTAAGTTTCCTGTTGGTAGAAAGGAAGATACATTTCCTAACATTAATAACTGTAAATCCTGTCATGGTATCTCCTTCATGAGCCTCACCAATAACTGTCTCAGGAAAAAATTTTAGAAAATCACTAGACATTTTATTTTGCCCACTCATAGAAGGCTGTTTAATTTGGTGAATCTTACAATGGACAGTATTTGATTCCCTGCCCATATTATTTTTTTCAAAATGAAAGCAGAAATTATTTCACTATGAATCCACAACAAAAATGATCTAACCAATTTCCCAAATTCTTGAAAAATGCACAAAAAAATTCACTTCCAAACTCCTTGTCAAAGAACATCTTTACTACTATGTTTCTCTGAGTTATATTTTTATTACTACATAATATTCTGGTTTCCCATGTAAATAATATGCCTATATAATTGTAAGAACAAATAAGGACCAAATGCAGAGTTGCTGGGTTCTTTGTGGTCTTCCGTTCTTAACTGACTGGTGGAGTGACTCAGGACTGAGCACAAGGAGGCCTTGTGGGTGTGACGAGGACTCATATTTGAAAGTGGTAGTGCTTGTATGAGCACACTTCCCTTCCAGCCCTATTTCCAAACCCCCGGATCTTCTCTGTCAACACTACACCCAAATCACTACTTGAGCATACCAATTCTAAAAAGGAGGTTATTTTTTTTTTTAATGAAAAGAAAAGGAATAGGTTAAATTCTTTCCCTTTCAATAAATATGAATTGCCCACTATGAGCCATAGACTTTACGAATCACTAGTATATGATCTGATATGGGGAGGAAAATAGACAAGGTTCCTATGCTACATGCGTGCTGCCAGTTAAGACAAAACTGAAAATTGCCCAAGAAAGTAACAGAAGGGACAGAAAGTGTTAGGGGGAGAGGACATGCCCTAGAGAACTATGGGGGAGCCATGGAGAGGTAATCAGATGGCTCAAGAAGAAACATTTTGAGAGCAACTAGAAGTCACATTTATCCTGCAAAATAATAGTTCACGGCATTATCAAAAATAGATGTTCATGACGAATGGTTTTGATGTGAGTCTTAGGTACACACTGAAATCTTCCTTAGAGGTTTCAAAAAATGTCAAGATCCCCAATGCTATTTCAGGAAATTCTGACGCTACAGCTCAGCTATCTGTTGTTTTATACAGTTGCATGCATATTTATGATGCACATCCATTTCGAGCACCACTCTTTTCATCTGTCCTTTCAAGGCTCATTTTGGGAAACTTCTGATTTTTTTTAAATGAATTCCAAAATTAAATGTGAAAACTGAAATTTGCCTTTTACTATTTGGAATAGAAAATCATTAAGTTCTCTAAATCAATAAGCAAATTGGGTAAAAATTCTGCTGTTGATAAAAGCATGCTAATAAAGTTAACAGTGGTGGAAGAATTCTATTTTCACCACTTAACTCTCATGAAAAACTATTCTCTAATGACATCCAGAGACAATGTAAAAAATGCTTTTTTGGATTCACATGCATATCCAAAATTATCTTAAATTTAGGCCAGTTTCTTCCTTAGCTTAAATCTTTTAGCACTTGCAAATTTTCTTTGGCTGCAGCCCTGTAACTAGACACTTAACATTTCCTCAGCAAATCACAAGCACTAAGCAGTTCAAACTCTTGATCTCTGCAAACAATCAAAGGTTTCTGCTAAACTTGTGTGTTCAAGCTGTTTAGAATTGATGGTATTTATTTATGTGCATAGGGTACCAGGAGGAAACACCAAGTGTTTCCTAATTTCTAGGTCAAACATAACTTCAAACTAATCACTGATTGAGGGTCATAACAATGAGGAGCAGAGAGGTACTTTACAAGAGGTTAGGGATTTTCCTTGGAAAGGTTGTCTCCTGGTTATAAAATTAGAGAGAGGGAAGAATTAAAATGATTATGCTCTAAAAATGACTTAGTAGAAGTGACAGGGTTGTTTTTAACCTAAATATTTTTTAAGTACCAAATTTGTCACTCCTCTAAGTTATATGTTACTAACTGTAAAATCTCTTTATTGCTGCTGTAAAAGAAATGAAGTACTTTTAGCCAATGTTTTTCAATAAATCAGGAACTTTGTATTAAATCCACATTTTATTTGTTTATATGGAAGTTCTTTACTTTGACTGAATTGGTACTGACTACTGAATCCCAGTGCTTTTGAGAAGCCCCTGTGGGTTTAGGAGGTGCGTTTCACTGAGGGTAATGGATCTGGGAAGCTGAAGCCAAAAAGAGAAAAGCTAAAACTGTTTACTATGCTTGAGCTGAGAGAAGGGGTATTCCTCCAGAATGGATATTTTTAAAGCCACACCACCCCACAAGATCATTTCTACACTCAACTAATCATAAGATAGTTTTAATTACCTTGATTTTAAATATTCACCTATTAGATTTGCAAATTATTATGTAATTGCATATTAGCTAATGGATGTAGTTAATGAATGACTATAAAATTAGATTATAAAAAGAAAAATGATGTAAATTTCCCATAGACACCTCATTAAACTTTTAATATTTACGGGGTTATGTCTTTTTAAGATGGTTGTTTCTTATTTTTTTCTTACTTTATCAATGATCTTATGAACTGATAGAAAATTAAAGGGAAAAAAGAAAGAAAATAGGAGGAAAATCCTGAATCTTTTCTAATTTTGTTTTTCACTCGCATCTCAGTTTAAAATGCTAATAATGCACTGAACTGTCAAAATTAAGTTACCTTATTCATAGTAGATTTATACTCTTCCTGACCACTGTCAACATGGATAATCAGAACTGAATTATAGCTAAATTCCAGATTGAAGACATAAGATTATCAACATAATAGATTTTGTCAAACTTAAAGAAAATAGACTGTTTATTTTTTCATTTATTTATTTGGTGGTACTGGGGATTGAACTCAGGGGCATTCTGCTACTGAGATACATTCCCATCCCTTTTTAATTTTTTTTTTTTTTAGTCAGGGTCTCATCAAATTGTCAAGGTTGGCCTCAAATTTGAGATCCTCCTGCCTCAGCCTCCAGAGTAGCTGAGCTTGAAGTGACTCAAAATATGCCCATTGTGCATTTTCCCTGGGCCTAGGTGCTTTAAATAGAAAAACACAAAAGTAAAGAGAAATACAAAGACTGAAACTAAAAGCTAAAAACAAAAATCTTAGATCTTATACAGGAGCATATCCAGTGGTTGAGAAGCTAGTTTAGTCACTTTGTTAATGGACAATTAAGTATATCATCATAATCTGATGCAAATCAATTACAACTAAACCGCCATAGTAGTAAAACTGCCATATGGCAGCAGAGCCTGTTTAAGGTAACAGAGCCTTGTTTAAGTGCTTTGGAACTTTTCCAATCTAAGCTGCAAAACTAAAGAATAAAGTTCCATATTCTCTTCTTACTTTTTGAAAGCTTGTGTTTATGAGTGTGTGGGAAATATATTATTTGTTCGTGTAAACCTGCAGTGTGTGTGTGTGTGTGTGGTGTGTGTGTATTTATAACACACTAGGCAAAATATTTTTTCTGAGTGTCTATATTTCTGAAGGTTTTGCATTCCTTAATTTAATTCCATCTGGGCTCCCTCTAGATATAAAAGTTCATTGAAATAGCAGACCCAATTCAGTGGCCTTTAATGCCAGACTTTGGCTCTCCTCTAGGGAATAGTTGAATCTTTCTTCCTTAACCCACCAGAATTGCATTGATTTCAAATCACTAAATGTGTCCTGTACATCTACTGTATTTGAGGCAGTGTGCTAGGCACTATTGGGCACATAAAGAGGTAGACATCCAATTAGGGAGATAGGCAGAAACATGTAAACCATTTAAAATAATATTATAAGCATCGATGTATAGTAATGAAACAAAATATCACAAAATGACATTTGATGAATTATCAAACAAACGGTAGGAACTACTGTCGTCCCAAGGGTCTTCCAGGAAAGGGGAAAATCATAGAAGACCCTGAGTTGGATGTTTAAAGATGGATCAGTTAAGGAGAGCGGAGGCGAGGCATAGTCCAGGTCAATGATTATACATGCAAAACCACAAGCCATGTCCAGAAGCCAGAGTCCATGTATTTTTCATATTTAAATTTTTTTGTAGTTGTAGAGATGAAGTTGTGCTAACTCCAATTACTATTGATTTGATGAAAATCATCTGTGATGTTGGTTGAAAAAAAAATATTTTCTAATAAGCCACCAGGGATAAAACTGGGATGAAGTAATGAATTGATAACTTAGTGATTTCAGATTCCCCAGCAGCTGTCACCTCTTACCTTGGCAGTACCAAGCAGATAATGAGGGACTACTCTGCTTATCTTAGAAATTCTACAACACTATTATTTTGTTTCTCTAAAAGCATGTAGGGGTGCTGACTAAAACCTACAATTTCTCCTAGATTTTGCTAAATTACATCTAAGTTCATTGGCCTCCAATTCATTCTGCATGTGTGTATGTATATAGGTTCTCAAAGACGATTGTGCATAAAATTTTATGGATTTTATTATGTGGTTTATCTGGGATGGTGCTCAAGTAATCCAGGGACCACATTTTATGAAACACTGGCCTAGAAAATTAGGGTCTTGGGTAATAATCCAACTGACACTGCGAGAAGGTCAAACTTCACCAGTTTAATCTAAATTATTTTTATGATAAAGAGACTATGCAGGTACATCAAATTTAATAATGCTCCTGATAAAGTTATAATTAATCAGAGTTTCTGCTATAGTCAGAACTGAAATTCTAGGCATAAATGGAGATTAAGATGTTAATGGAGAAGTGCTCATCCGAGAAGCTTCTATCTGGGAATACGGAAAGAGTTCTGCTTGCACACTAGCTATGCCCAATCAGAACAACTCTCCATCTTCATCCTAAATTTTTGAGAGAAAAAATATTTAGTTCTTGTCCAGCCACAGTCTACATGCTGATCATTTGACTTGACAGGCAATTAATCCTGCCATGAATTAACTGAGTAAGAGATCCCCTCTGGGTCCAAAAAGATTCTACCCAATCTTGATATTTTCATACCACATTGGACCAGAAAAGACTGATCAACTGCTTTTCAGTGTTTCCTTGCAGTTTTGATTACTGTCCTAAAGTAGTATTGACCATGACAAATCCAAAGAAGGTATGTTTCTGCCTCTCTCCTACCCAGGCAATGAGTGACTTGAGCTGCAAATGGCATACCTTGCTCAACTTTGTGGCCCCAAACCTAGTAAGGCTGCAATTAATATACAGCAACCACATATAAAGAAACCACCTACCTGCTCAAGGCTGTTGTCACGTTTCAGATGAAGTGTCCCCCAGAAGCTCACATGTGAGACAATGTAAGAAGGTTCAGAGGAGAAATGATTGGGTTGTAACAGTCTTGACCTAATCAGTGAATTAATCCCCTGATAGGAATTAACTAGTAACTAAGGGGTAGGGTGGGGCTGCAGGAGGTGGGAACTGGGGTGTGGCTTTCAGTATGTATTTGTATCTGGAGAGTGGAGTCTCTCTCTCTCTGTTTCCTGATCATGGAGGTCATGTGAGCTGCTTCCATCTGCCACCCTCTCCTGCCATGATGTCCAGCCCCACCTGGACCCCTGAGGAATGGAGCCAGCCTTCTATGGACTAAGACCTCTGAAACTGTTGAGCCCTCAAATAAACTTTTCCTCCTCTATAATTGTGCTGGTTCGATCATTTAATCACAGCAGTGAAAAAGCTGACTAAAACAAAAGTCCTAAAGATGGTATTGAGCATGTTCATTGTTTTCCAATGAAATTCAGAGATGAAAACAACCAAACAAGAAAGCATGTAGAAATCACAAATAGAATAAAACTGACCGACTGAGAAAAGTTCAAGGGATAATCAGCACCTTCCTTTCCTTCTTTCTTTCTTTCTCTCTCTCTCTCTCTCTTTCTTTCTTTCTTTTTAGTTGTCAATGGACTTTATTTATATGAGGTGCTGAGAATTGAACCCAGTGCCTCACACATGCTAGGTAAGCGCTCTACCACTGAGCCACATCCCCAGCCCTAAACACAAACTTTCTAATGAGACATGTAGAAGAAAGATTTTAAGTATACGCAATAAGCAATCAAACCACAAAAGCCACATCTTATAGTGCAGGAGTAATGAATTTTTAAAAAATCTGAGCCAATATTTTATAGAAAATGAATAAAATAGAATAGAATTTTAAATAATTTTCAATTTAGTGATTTTAAGGGGACATGTAAAATATTAAATATTTTATAATTAAGAGCAGGGAACTATATAAATAATTAAGCAATACTAATCAATAAAATATATACTCTAAACTTTTCACATCTAAATGGGCAGTTAGATAAGAAAAGGTAGAGGAAAACCAGCTTACACTTACACAGTTGCTTACTGTACCCAAAGTTACTAGCTGTGTTAATCTGAAAACATTAATATTTCTAATAACCCTCCAGGGTAGAAATAGACTCAGCCCATTTTGCTGATGAAAATATGGAGGCACAGCAATGCCTTTGTCAGAAGTCATGCAGTTGAAAAACAGGAGCCATGACAATTAGTGTGTCTGCACTGGGGCTCCAGTATATGTTCTTCAGCCCTGTTGTCTCTCAGAAGAAAGAAGCTTGAAACAAGAAGATGATGAAGAAGGAAAAGTAGAGAGGAAGAGAAAATGTTATTTTTAAAAATTTCTTTAATATATTTCAAGTTTCCCAGGGAGAGCCATTCTATTTGTTATGTGCTTCACACTCACAGCTCTTAGCACAATGCCTATCATCTCATTTTCATAACAACAATATTTTAAGTATTTGTTGGGTGGTGAAATAGGATTACTTCTAATAAGGATGTTAATAACTGTATCAGCTAAATGTTTTTGAGCATTTGTTGTATACCAGGCACTTTGCTAAGCAGTGTGTATGGATGGGTCTGTTTAACCCTCAGATGAACTAGGTAGCTTTGTGACTCTAAGAAATTATGAAAATGTATGATCTTACAGGCAAACACAGGATTATTAACAGTATCTATACTATAGTGTTTTATGAGGCTGAATTAGTACAGGTAAAACACTTACTGGAATGTAGAAAGTTTACAACAAACTTCAGCTATTTTCATTTATGAATGATGTAATGACTAACATTCTCACTTTACAGATGAGGCACATGAGGATAAGGAACTTGCTCAGAGTCTCACCATCTCAAACCCAGGAGGTGGTGAAAACAATATCTGACTTCAGCAAGTCTGATCCTCCACCTTGACATGTACAATAAATATTTTTCAAAAAAAATGCATGCATGCGTGAATACTTGAGTTGGGGAAAGATGGGCAGGTAAAGAAGAAAGTAGCCAGGTAGAAATTGAAGAAAGAAGGAAAACTAGAGACCCTTTGATGAAAAGGATCAGAGGATGGGGAGGGAGGGAGGGGGGGGGGGAGAGAGAGAGAGAGAGAGAGAGAGAGAGAGAGAGAGAGAGAGAGAGAGAGAGAGAGAGAAAGGAGAAGCATGAGAGGATAAGGAGCTATAAAACAAAAAGAGAAGTTCATGACAGGAAATCCTCACATAATAGGGAGGCCATTTTCTTTTAATCACAAGCAGCAATTAATTTAAGAGGGAGCACTCTGAAATATGAGAGATCACACTGAGAAAATTAAAGCAACATTAAAGCAGATTCACCTTGAAGTTGGCAAAACTTATTATGTAAGTGGACAAAGATAATAGGGAAAAATTTCTGGTGACATGACTCCAGGATCAAAGTGGTTGTAATACCTCTAAGCTACAATGATTCTACATTTATGTGCTCTGAGAGAGCACCTGCCCCGCCACCACCACTACCTCCTGCCCCCCGCCACCTCTATATAACTTTTTACCCCCTATGAGACAAGTAAGAGTTTGAATTTAGAAAGGTCTTCAAGAAGGAATCCCTCATGTAAAAAATAACTACTCTGAATTCAACAGATTAGTTAAGAGCAAAGCAGAAAGGAATGGTGATTAGTGGTTCAAAGATAGAGTTTCTACTACTGTGGGAACTTATATATGAAGTTATTGGAGAACATATGCAAAGTAGCAATGATTTAAATTTGCAATAATGTCAAAAAGAGTGAAGTGATGCTCTTGGGCCTTCAGATTGTGAAGAGGATCGCCTGAGATGTTGTTCAGTAAGTGTGTGGCACAGTGCCTGGCATATAGTAAGTGCTCAATTTAACATTGCTAAGATGTTTTTCCCCAAGTGATACAATCTATTGTTCATCTGCAAAGAAAAGCAATGATAAGCCAGAAACACAAAGAGTTCAAGGTCAGAGTACTATGCAATTGAGACTGAGTAATACTGAAAATGAAGCCAGGAGCCAGGAGCTATCAAGGCTCTTCATGAAATTGCAAGGAACAGCACTGAAGGTTATACACAGAGAGAGGAATTTCTGAGTAGGCAAAAATTATTTTTAATAGGAAGGGACATGGTGTCTGTGATTTTGCAGGAGGTGATGACAGACCACAAGTACAATGAGACACCCAAGGATAAGGAAAGTAGGTACTCCAGAAGGAAAGGAAAATATGGCAGACAAATGAATGTCGAGTAACACTGAGAAGAGTCCTCAGGGAGTCATGAGAGTATGAGTTTTGTGACTGACACAGGAGGAAAAAGTACTTGATTGAACACTAAAGAGAGAGATGTAAGTAGGAGGCCCAGATGCTGGGGAAGTAAATATGGTTTATTAAACAAAGATGATAAAATGAAGTGATAAGAGAGCCCTACCAAGAGCAGTGAGATAGGGAATCTGGTGATGGTGGAGATAGAAGTGGTACTGAAAAAAATCAGAGATCATCCTTCAAGAAGGTTTTGAGGGTAATAATAAAGCGAGGAAAGTCTCCAACTCTGAGGGTGAGCAGATTTTTGCCTAATACCCATTTCTTTCCATGACTTCCAAACCACTCTTTTCATTTTCTTCAAACACTGAGCCTATTACTTTTAAAATCATTATAATAAACATTGCTTAACAATGTCTGATCTATTTCATGGTACCTAAGTGCATTTCACAACATATTAATAGGGGAGTGCAATCTTCAGAAGATTAGATCTTACTCCTGTCTTATTGACCATTCATTCTCTGTGTCTAGCAGAATCTCTGTTACACATAGAAATTCAACTTATACTAACTCCCCATGCTTAACATTTTTTTAAAAAGCCAGTATTACCAGTAGTCTTCAGTAGCAGACTACTGGTAATTTGGTAGCAATAATGGACTCACCTCAGTAACTGAGTCCCTGTCTGTGCTAGGCATGTATAGATTGTGCTTCCTTTAGTTAAAGACACATTGTAAGCATAGCAGTAGGTGGACATAAAGGAAGTTGGCTAAAATCACTATCATTCCAAGATTATTTTTCACTTTGGTAAAATTAGTTGTACCAGAATGAGGTACATATTTAGGAAGCATGGGCTCAACGTTAGAGTTCTCCACTCAAACTTTGCTATGATTTGTCTTGAATATGAAGGGTGTTGGGCAGTTTCCATGGGAATCCTCCCTGCAGCTTGTGGGAAGAAATATATGTAATGTTTCACTTGGCCTTGCTTAATTCCAAGGACTGATATGTGAGGCAGGTACATTTCCATGAGGAAACTGAAATTCAGAGAAAAGGGACAAAATTTCCAAGGTCACTCAACTAGTATATAATTTAATATTGAATCAGGATTCAAACACCTTTTTGTCTGAATAAACATTCTAGGTTTTTTCACTTTAGTATAATTTCAGAATTTTTGTTCTGTCCTGAACTCATCAATAGTCATTAAGTCTCTTGTACTCTCAGAACAAAAATATTTCATCAAATTAAGAAAACAGGCAATTTAAAAACAATCTTTACATTTGGTATTTATTCTCAATTATATACTTATATGGGAGGTAGAATGACAGTATGCTAGACAAACACGTAAAATGAAAGTCAAAATATGAAGTTACATTTCAGTACAGGTAATGTGGGCAGTAAATTAACCTCTTCCGTATCTTACGAATGAACCTCTGTGGTACAGAAGGATCTATAAAAATAACCACGAAAAATGTGACTTGTGTGCATGTGAGCAGAAAGGCACAATAAAAAATATGAAAATAAAATAACCAAATTATTCAATTGTTAAACACATAAGACCAGCTTTAGAAAGATTCGACATCATAAAAATGTGTGGGAAACCATAAAACTAACTAATAATTAGCTGGTAGCCTGTAGAAATTGTGTTAATTTATACTGTTTTTATTGTTGTTTTTAAACTGCATTGAGAAACCTCAGTATATATTCATTAAAATTGTTTAATCCTACAACTTCTTATCATTTTCCCAATACCACATAAGTATGAATTTAAAATAATGTTTTAAAATGAGAAATGATGTTTTCCACAGATGACAAAAGATATCAGAGCTAACACACTCACACCCCCATAAAAATAGAAATTAGTTTGGCAAAGAGAATGTATTCAAACTAAAATATTAAAATTAAATACAACATCATAAAACCTCTATATAACCAAGGCCATGATGCCAACCCCTCGTCACCTAGATGCAATGAGTCATTGTCTTTACATTAGTTTTGGACCATATTTATAGAATCTTAAAACTATTGTTATAGTAGAAATGGTATGTACTTTTTGAAATATCTGCTTTGATTGTTCTCAGGTATTAAGTCCAACCACAATACCTAAAGTGTTTTAAAAACATCTGCAAATATATTTGGCTTTTCAGTTTTACAATTTAAATCTTTATGTCACTATAAAGTTCAACTACCTACATCAACTATACATTTGACATGGTAGAAATATACCATCTACAAATCAAGTTTTAATAATCATTGGCTTTTTATTTTAGTGTGACTTAAAAATAATAATCCATTTAATTTTCTTGTAAAGTAAATAAAAATGTATCTGCAAGGCATAAAAACTATGCTACCCTTTCTTTTATTATAGATATATACATAGATGAGTAGTTATAGATATAGTTCTACATTAAATTTACCCAATTTGAATTTGGGTTAATTTAATGGTTTGGGTTAATTTAAATGGCTGACTCATTTTAGAACTAATTTCAATTCTTTTCCAATTCTACATTTTATTAGGTGTTGGGGACATTACAAAATCAAACAAACCCACAGGCATGGATGAATTCTCATTTTTTTCCTTGATAATCAAGATTCCTTTTTTTTTTCCTTTTGCAGATAGATATATCCATGCTGTAAAAAAATAAAAATAAAATTTTCACCAAAGGAAAAAAATTAAGAATGGTAAGTAAATTACTTATAGAATTTTCCAGTAACATCTGTGAAACCCTACAGCGAATATCTTTTGTGCCCCCCTCCAAAAGAAAGGGTTTAATTGTGGACATATTTTCTGATCATTTTCAAACAAATTCCACACAGTCCCCAAAGTCTGTTTTCAGATGGAGCTCCAGAGGAAGAATTCCCTAAAGGGCTCCTCCTCCATCTTTCCTCCCCACAATTGGTACTTGCAGTACAGTGGGGCTGGGGCAAGATCACAGACTTTGTTTGCCCAAACTGACCAATCTCTCTGGCGAGTTTACTAAGGCAGGTTTTTTCCCTTCAAGATACTTCATGTTAACAGCTCGAGGGTGTTCAATCAGCACTGCTTTGATCTCGGCTGGAACTATAATTATTTAACATTGTTACATGGATTTCTATAATCCACCCCACCATTAAATCCCTTTTACACCCTCATCTTCTGAGGTCTAATCTGCATCTGTACACTGAGTTTGTCTTCTTGGCTGGTCTCATCAGGAGTCTGCATTCTCCCACATCTTGACTGATGGTTTTCTCTCTCTTTTTCCCCCCTCTAATGAAATCATTTTCCTACAAATTGAAATCTGCAAAAAATGTCTTATACATTGGCTCTATTTTTAAGAGCTCCCTATTGAATACGGGTATCATCTGCTATTCACTGTAAACCCTCCCCCCTCCCAGTTCTATGGACATCATTTTCTCATCAGAAGTTTTATTAAAATAATGTTAGCATATATTTGACTTCTTCAAAAAGGAATTTCTATAAAAGTATCCAAAGTAAAAAGTAGCAAATGTTCTGGGCTTTTATTTCAAACACAGGAACAAGGATTTGGTAACATTTTGTACTTTATTATTTTTCCTTCAGAAAGTAAATTGAACAGTTTTGGATGGGCCATAAAATTTAAAACATATAAAACCAACTGAGAATAAAGATCTCATAGGAAGTGGGGCACAGTGGCATATGCCTGTAATCCCAGTGGTTCAGGAGACTGAGGTGGGAGAATCACCAGTTCAAAGCCAGCCTCAGCAACTGTGAGGCACTAAGCAAGTCAGTGAAACCGTGTTTCTAAATAAAATACAAAATAGCGGTGGTGATATGGCTTAGTGGTTGAGTGCCCCTGAGTTTAATCACCAGTACCAAAGAAAAGAAAGAAAGAAAGAAAGAAAGAAAGAAAGAAAGAAAGAAAGAAAGAATCTCATTGGAATAATTGCTCAGAATGTCTGGAGAGATCTGCAGAAGGCACGGCTCAAAAGAAAAAGGGAAAAGAGAAATAGTGAAGCAGTTGTGAAAAGCTGTGAGGTCCTCAGAAATCCAAAGAGAAGGGTATCCCAGAGACAGGTGAGGATACTACACTTCACTAATCCTGTCATATGCATTCTTCACAAAATCCACGACTATCACATGACTAAACAAACAAACAAACAAACAAAAAGGCTCAGTTCCAGGGTTCTTCAAGTATTTAAGTGAAGAAGTTGAAAGTTGAATATAAAATTCTGAATAAGAAAAGGAGGACAATACAGTATGTAGTCATCCATAGAACAGATAAGAATATATTCTTATCAGGAAAAAAAAACTAAAAATGATCTTTTTAAAAAGATCAAAAATTCCCATCACATCTCCTCATTAAGAGGAGAGTCAAGACCTCCTGGGTGAACTTAGGACTTTTCATCTCAGGTCCACATGAAAGCCCAAAGAGATCTGGTAGTTAGTTTTATATCTATTTGCTAATTTGCTTGTTTAGAGATAAATGAATGAATATTTTGTCCTGAGTCATAATTAACTGTTCTTCTCCAATTGCAAGTTTTTAGCACCATCACTATTTTTGCAATATTACTATAATCTAACAAAAGTGAACATTCTTTTATTTCCTTTGAGGATCATGTTATAACTTTTCAACATAGTTACCCATAATATTGATCAATAACAAATGAATGTAAGAACAGTCTTTCAAAAACTGGCTGTGAGGAAGATTACAATCACATTTTTAGCCCATTTTGGACTCAGTGGTATAACTACTCAGGTAATTATATTATCCCTTGCTTCTATTGTTTTTCTATCCATGTTTTCTTTCATTTGCTTTAATAATTTTTCTATCATTTTATATTTCATGTTTTAAATGTTACCCCAAATATGTTGTGGAATGAGGCTGAGCATAAGAATTAAATGCCTTATTTTTTTTTAATCTAAGATATTTGAGTACTTCAGATTCATCTCTACTAAAGTAGAATCCTGTAACAGACCCTAATTTTCTAAAAAAAAAAAAAAAAATAGATGCAACCTGACTTGCTATTTCAATTCACTATTTAAAGAAATAGAATAGAGAAGAAGAAATAAGAGGGAAGCAAGATTTTAGACAAAAACAATCTTGCTATATAAAAAGAATGACGATGATGTGGATGACAATGATAATAGTCATGCTTACAGCCCTACTGTGGCACTTGCTCTGTGCCAAACACCCTTCTCGTTGCTTCACTCTCGTAACGCAGAACCCTGTGAAGCAGGTCTACAGCTCTCCTAACTTACAGATGAGAAAAGTGGTGGGCAAAAAGCTAAGTGATCTGGAAAGATTTGTCCAAGTTTATCGAGCAGTTATGTGGAGGAGCAGACTTTGAAAGCAATTTTCAGGACCTAGCTTAGTGGTAATGTGCTTGCCTAATGTGCCAAGGTCCTAAGTTTAATCCCTACAATAGGCACAAGGGAAAAAAAGAAAGAAAAGCAAGCAAGTTTCATCTCAGAATATGTCTCCCATGACCCCTATTTTCCTTTCCCTGGAAAAACTTCTGTGATGCCAGTTTCTCTTCCTTCTCAGACTATCAGGGGAAAGCACTAAGGTCCAGCCTGTCTCTGTCCCTATCAGCAATAACACTAGGTAGGAAAGCTCTCTAACTAGACCAAGATTTAACATTCTTAGCTCTTAAAAAAGGACAACCTATCTAGCTTCTCGTGAGAATTAAAGGAGACAATCAGGTCAGTTCATGTAGTACCTAGAATAAAGATAGCACCCTCTGAAGGTAAATTGCCAGCCTCATTGATGGTCCATCTAGATAGCATTAGAATCCTGGGAGGTCACTTGTCAACACATTACTGTTTTAAACTTCAACTTCCTTGGTAAAACAAAGCACAGTAACTGGAGCCAGGATGCTTAAAGAATAGTGGATATGTATTTTTTAGGATGGCAACAGGTCAATGAAAACTAAACAGAGTAACTAAAAAGTTATGTACGAGAAATTTCCCCAAATTTTATTAAAGTATTAATTTATCTTAATAAATAGTTTTACAGAAATATAAAACACATTGCTCCTTGATTATCTTTTAGAGAAGAAAAAAGATACATAGAAATCTACCTAAGTGAAGGGATGAAAAAATATGGTAGCAAGTAATGAATACCACTATCAAGAAGGGGTTAGTTGCATAAAAAACAGAGAAAGTAAACAGACATGTGTACACTCACTGGAGTCCTGCTGCTTAATTTCAGTTCCAGGATTAGGAGTATGTTATAGTTTGTATGTTGGCTCTTCCCCAGAAACTCATGTGTGAGATGATGTAAGAAAGCTAATATGTGAAAGAATTGGGTTGTGAGGGCCCTAACCTAAACAGTATTTAATGCTCTGGTAAGGATTAACTGGGTGGCAACTGTGGGTTGGTAGGGTGTGGCTAGAGGAGGTGGGTCACTAGGAACATGCCTTTGGGATATACATTTTTTCTGTGGTTAGGGGAGTCTCTCTGCTTCTTGGTGTGATGTTCTGAGCCACTGTCTCCCCCAACACTCTTCCTCCATAATGCTCTGCCTGACTGGAGCACTGGGAATGGAGCCAGCAGCCCATGGACTCAGACTTCTGAAACTCTGAGTGCCAAATAAACTTTTCCTCCTCTAAAATTGTTCTTGTCAGGTCTTTGGGTCACAGCGATGAAAAAGCTGACTAAAACAGGCTGTGTGACCTTAGGCAAGTTATTTAATGTCCCTGGGTCTCAATTTCCTCATTGGCCTAGATGAGAATAATATCCGTGGAGTTGTTAGAAAGAAAAACAATGAGAGTCTGTTTGCTCTTATATCCTTCTTGCCTGTAACACACTAATGAACACTCAACAAATCATAGTTACAACAGCTACGAATGAAAAAAGGAAAGCCAGAAAGTTCACAGGACAGAAAGCATTGCCAAGAAGCAGAGTTTTATCACCCCAACACTGATTCTAGATGATAGTTTTAATTTTGATCATTTCAAGAGAATAGCACTGAAAAAAAATGCTTTAGGAACTCTTCTTTACTAATTTTCTCTTTATTAGTCCTTTTTTTTTTTTTTGGCTTTTGGCTTTTGGCTTTTGGAATGATTTAGGATTTCAGAAAATGCTGTCAGTGGATGACAAGTCCTGAATTATATGGACTGAATATTAAATGCCCAAAGGGAGTTAGGAATATTACTAATTTCAGGTCTTGTAACAGGGGTTGCAATATTCCATGCACTTTTGTAATAGTTAGATGTAATGCCATCTTTATCACAGTATAATAAAAAATGGGACTTTTTTCATTTTACTATGATTTCCTTTAAAAATAAAGAATGAATAAAACCCAAAGTCTGAGTTAGCTAAAAACTTATTTAATTTTAAAAATATGCTAAAATATTCTACTATATATTAATCATGAATTATTGGCATGGAATGTTAGCCTTAAGCTACGTGAGTTCCGAAAATAATTTGTTTCCATTTTCTCAGACAGAACACCCTATTTTATAGGAAATTAATTTTGCCATATAATTCTAATTATGATTTTATATGAGTGAATAATTTGGGCTTTTTGAAAATATCTACTTATTCTTTATAATTTAAGATTTTTCCTATAATGCTCACTATTATTTCAAAAATGATACATTATATGTGATTGCTTCATAAAATCTCATATTTGTTTTTTAATTTAAAATAAAAAGTAAATAAATACAAACATTAACAACAGGTAAAATATTTTTAAAAACATAGTTTTAATCCCTAACACAGTGAAAAAAGGGTTCATTTTATTCATATAACCTTAAGGAAACCCTTGCTTTTACTTTGCTCTGAGGAAGAAAAATTTGTATTTTTTTTTCTTAAAAAAATACACACACACATATATATTTTCATTATACTCTCTATATATGTATATATGTATATACTCTCTCTCTCTCCATATATATATATGTATTTATTTTGCTCTATTTTAAGTATATATTCATATTAAAATATATTCACATAATATGTTTAATTATGTATGTATTTAAATATATGTATATATTTTAAACATACACACCTCTGTATTTCTCTTCTTCCTTTTTCCTAGGCCATTTTCACAATGAGCACACTTTTTATTGCATTAGAAATCTCTATCACATTCTGATCTCAACTACTGTAATATGCTATTACAGAGAATGCCTGTGTCTAATGTGAGTCCCTGTCTGAATTCTAACCCTAATTCACAGTCCACATTATGCTGCATGGGTTATGTGCCGTTCGTCTGGAAAGATGGAATGTTTTCCCCCTCCTCTACTTTCCATCATGTTCACTAAGAGAACTTAACTAGCATCTATAACCAGCAGATGCTTCCTTTTCTGGGTTCTCTGTATCTAAACAATCAAATCTAACATGTTAATGACATTAAAATAATAACCCTTGTAAAAATTATAAAATGTCTGGTAAACCAAAATTATTGAGAGATAAAGGCTGAAACAATGAAATTTAAAAGAAATAATAGAAATAGAGTATTGAAAGTCTGGAAGTATGGCAGGGTCAGGAAAGGAAAATAAAATAATTTGGAAAAGTTAATGCATTGTTGGTTCAGGATAGTTTAATACAGAAACGAGTCTGGAAGCATATCCCTAACTTCTGAAGGAAAATTCTTAGACAGGAATAGGAGGTAAATGATAATGAATGATTTTATCAATGAACGGACAGTTTCAGAGACACCCAAATATTTACCAAGAACACTCAAGTATACAGTAGTTGTTTATAGTAGCTGATTCCACATGTTCCTCTTTCCCCCTCACTTGAACATGTCAGTCTCCTAGTTAAAATCACTGCTATCTGCATGTCACTAAATTTAAAAGAGAGTCTTTAAATCTCCGTCTTGACCTCTCTGCACTGTTTATCCCAAGCATCACACCCTCCTTCTCAAAAAGTACTTTCTCCTAGTGTTCCTGTCTTCTCTGGCCTCTGCTTGTTAGTCTTCCTTGATTGACTCCTCTTCCTTTGTTCTGTTACAACTACAACTACGTCATGATTTGGTGTTTCATGTACACACATATACACACACACACAAAAAAAAATCAATGCTTCATCTAAGATTTCTAATCTGTTTCATTGGAATAGATTGAGATAGGAAAACCACCTGCAAAACGATCTAAATACACTTTCTTTCACTATTTTTAGGATTTTCTACCTAAGTCTTTAAAATCATTTCCCATACTTCAATTTTTTAGTAAAGTTCCTTTATCAACTCTTCCAGAGGTTGCAACATAGTTTTGATAAAATAAAATGTATATCTTCTTTGAGGACATGTTTCATTGGTCTAGAAAATATTTAAAGTTAATTAAAAATTACAACAAGCACAGCTAACAAATATACAAGTGATGGTCCCTCTGGTTCCTTTGTTATTTTGTTAGTTTGCTATCACTGTTATAATGAAGTACCAAAAACTGGATGGCTTAAAAAACAGAATCTTGTCATCTCACAGTTCTGGAGGTCAGACATCAAAGAGCAAGGTGCCCGGGGCTGGTTCTTGCTGAAGACTGAGGAGGCATCTCTTCCATGCCTCTCCTTTAGCTTCTAGCAAACTCTGACATTCTTTGGCTTGTTGTGTTCTCCCTGAATGTGTGTGTCTGATCCCAGTGTTTCCCTTTTCAAAAGGACATAGGTCAGATGAAATTAGATTGCCCTACTTAGTATATGACCATAATTTTACCAAGTATATTTTCAACAACCCTGTGTCCAAATGACATCACATTCTGAAGTCATGGAGGTTAGGGGACTTCATCCTATTAGTTTAGGAGGGATAGAATGCAAACAGTAAGTTTCAGAGAGGAGATGAAAGTTATAGTTAAGGAAGTTTCTACTGTAAACAGGTGATGAGTGAATTTACCATGGAGCCAGGGTGTAAGGGTGCTGAAAAGAATGCTATGTCATTTTTTTTGGGGGGGGAGGGTGACTTTAACATAGTTATAAAACATGACATTGTATACATTTTCCAGTCATGTGTTTGAGGAAAAGGTCACTGCAAGGAAAGACCCTCCCCCAAATGAACCTTAATTTCTTTATCCTTTAATTTGAATTTCTCAACTTAACTTACATAAACAAATAAGATATTCGCAAACTCTAAAAGAAGCCAACATCTAAGTGTCCTTCATTCCCATTCTTAAACAGCTAATGAGGTATAAATTATAATAATAATTCAGTGGCAAGTTTTATGCAGTTCTTTATGACTTGAAGAAGCTGCTTTTCCAAACAGTGATGATCCCACCTTCCTTTTATTTACTTATTTATTTTAGTTAAGTTTCTGTGTAGTGTGTCCTAATTCTGCAAGACAGTGCAAACTGGGGTAGGGGAATGGGATCAAGAGAACTTTTTTACTATGTTCATGTGGCATTCTGGTCTACAAAGAGGAAGGCTTTCATCTTTTAATCCGATATCCACTTAACTACAGTACAGAAGATTTATTTTTACCCCCTCTTGTTTCATAAAAGACTCAAAAGTCTGCAGCAATTTGTGACACTTTGTTATATTTTCTAATACCCCCCCACACACACTCGTGCACGCACGCGCACACACACACACACACACACAGACACATACTCCTCCCTGCCTCATTTTCATATGGACACAAAGCCTTGGGATAAAATGATGGTTCATTATAGTGGTACAGAGCTCTTATCTTCATCCGGCAAGAGTCATTTCCTTCCAAAGATTGAAATGCAAATGTGAAAATTAATGATAACTGCATTATCTGATAGCAGAGATAATACCAATTCACTGTCAGAGTAATACACAGTCATTCTACGATTTCCTCCGCTTCTCACAATATTCTTCTTACTGTCAGACTGTATCTATGGTTAACTATGTTTCATAGGTGTCTGTTAATTTACTTCAAATGGCATTTCCCAGATCTTATATCTACCACATTTTCCCAATCAAAAAGGAAACGAAATCAAAACTGTAATCTTTAAGCCCTTCTTTGGACTAGTAAAGAGGCGGGAAAAAAACTGTATCATTAAGTGTGTGCTTCTATCTCATAATGGTCTTCTAGCTACCATTCCACTTTATGCAAAACACTTCCCATCTTCCCAGTTTAATTTCAGGCACAAAGCAGAGCCAGCACAATCAGCTGCATGTACCCACAACACTGAAGAGCAACTGCAAGAGGCAACTTATTTACAGACTTCTTGACCAATATTTAGTCCATGTGCAACAAGTACTCATGTCTGTCTTGAACCTAGACGTTTATTCTCAAAAATTTATTTACATTAAAAGTTCTTTAGCTGAATAATGTTTTAAATTAGGTAGAATAGAGCATAGTAAACATAATCTTATGGTCATTTTTACATCACAAAATCATTTTGCAAAATTAATTCCCTATACTGTTTAATGAGGACTAATATGGAAGGCACTATAATGGCTACTAAGGCACAATTGCCAAAATGACAATAAAAGTAATATTAAGAGCGATTTATTGAGTACTTGAAGCTCTGAGCTCCATGCTTTACATGTAAAATCTCATTAATGAGGTAGTTATTATTAGTCCCATTTTATAAACACTAAGGCCTTGGATTATTAATAGCTTGTTCAAACTCAAACAATTAATAAGTGACAGGACCAATATATACACAGAGGAAATGTTTTTTGATCTTTTTCACTCATTATACTATCCAAAATAATTGTGATAAATACTAGATTCTGTATATCAATGCAAAAGCAAATGATGATGTTTTATAGCATATAAAACAAAAAAGATTCTGACTTTTATTTAATTAACTCATCAAATTTTCAAGACAAGTTTTGATTTCATAAAATCAGAAAGGGTTTCATTTTACTTAATTTTACTGCAATGACCCAAAGCCTAACATATCAATATCAAAATCTATTTAAATGTATGTACTTATTTTGAAAAAGTTTTGTCAAAGAAACTAAATAACTACTTGCCCCAAATTTCTATCTGTGTTTGTATGCATGAATATACATTTTTTGGATACATGTACTTATTTGCACATGATGGTAAGACCTAGATTCATTCAATCTAACACCAGAGAAACCGAATTATTCATATCCCCAACTGTAAAAAGAAGCCAGAGGGCTAGATTCTTTAGAGTTGATATTAAGTAAGATGTGACTTTTAAAGTTCTTATTTTATAAAAGTGATGGTGGCTTTTTAAGGATTTACTTGAATTTCATATCCTACATCTCCTAAATCTAAGAAAATAAGTCAGCTCTCCAGCTGCAGTCATAAAAATGTGGTTCTAAAATTTTTCTTATGAGAGTTAGGGATGTGAACACTATTTTTAAAATAATATAAAATTCCAATTGTTGATCAGTCTGAGAAGACAATGAAAAACATTTAATAAGGCTTGATCCTTTGGTAAAAGAAAGCCACCAACCCTGAGCAAGTCCTATGCTCTCTCAAGAGCTGTGATGCAGACTCTCTGTGCATAATTTCTTTCAACTTTTTCCTCACAAAAATATTTCAAGGTAGTTATTTTAATTTCCTTTGCAAATATAAAGAAATCGTGGCTTGGCCATTTAACAATGCCATAAATTTTAAGGCATTATATAAGCACAAACAGATCTGACTCTCAAGTGTGAACATTTCCTTCTGTAGTATAGACTATGCTCTATTTTAAGGCTAAGAGATGCCTAATTATTGCATCAGTGACTCAAATGCAGTACATGAACAATTAAAGGGGAAACATGGCATAAAGAGAGTGCAGACAGCATAATCCTGCACCTTTGCACTATCCCTACCTTTTTTCACGACTATAATGATACAGCAGATGCACAATAAATATTTTTGAGCAATTAATTATATGTATAAGAATATTCACAAACTGGCAAATCTGTGAGGACCTTGTAAGGGTGATAAAAGAAGAGGTAGTTACTTAAAAAGAAGACAAATGAAATAAGAAAAATAAAGGCAAACAGATGAAAAGGCAGAACAGTGAATAGCAAGTCCTACATGAATTAGATTCCAACCAAGCAAGTGTCAAGATAATTTTTTAAATAAGCAAGGTAGAACAATGAAATTAAAATTTATATTCAATATGTGAAGTATTGTCCTGAACTATACGATTTAGCATGTCTAGCTTTCCATTCAAACTGTAAAGATTTTTAGAAACTTAAAGGATATTTTAATGAGATTAATAAGCATTTAAGCCTTACAGAATTTCACTGTAGAAATGTTCATAAATATAAGATGATTTTCCTAAAGTTTGTTTAGGCTCTATCTAATCATAAGAGTTAACAAAGGTGTGAGCAATCACAATTCCAGAATATATCTTTTCATTGAATAACAAATAATGCAAAACATTTTTACGCTAAGGAATTTGCATTTGATAAAAATAGAACATTTTAGACAGGAGTTGATTCATTATTGAATTGAGCCATCAAGAAAGGTTGTAGAGTCCTCTTCAATCAAACTCTAAAATAAGATAAATCCTGATCCATCTTAAATGATGTCAGCACTATGCTTCACATTCTTTAGATAATTTCCTCATCCTTTGATTCTCTTCTATTTTTAGAGAAAGCTGTCATTCTTAGGGTGACTGTGAGTACTGGGCAGGAGGGCCTTAAAATTAAACCTTGAAATCACACCTGGTTCATTACCTCATGCCTCAATCAATAATTTGTGCTTAAACAAAAAACTAAATGGTTAATAAACAAGGGTTTGCCCCTTGTTATATCAGATAAACTACAGGGTACTGAAAACTGAGAAGAAAGGTTTCTGCTTCAAGATCTTAACAGCCACAATAATATGATTATTAGCATTTGTGAGTGATCTGATTTCAACTTTCTAAAAGTTGATAATATTACTTTCCACATTTTACAAATGAATACGGAGGCACTATGAAATTAAACAATTTGCTACAAATCTCCTGACTAGTGAGTGGCAAATCCAGCTCATGAGCCTAAACCCTTGTAATCCAGAGCCCATTTTCAACTGTTTGGAACTATCACCAAAATTTGAACTATTTTCTCTCTTTCATACAATTAGAAAGTACCAATTATGTTTTTGAATGACAAAGATTAGGTAATAATATTGAAGCAATTACTATTTCTGCAAAAGGCAAAATACAAAAATATCTTCCATACTTCTTTAGAATGTGAAAGGAAATTAACTGATATTCTACTCTGAAAAATAATAAATGTCCAAAAGATATTATTTTGTTATGAATTAACTTCATTAATTCAGGCATTTTAAAAATTAAAAAAAACAATTTTTGATTTTGCTAAACACCTATGGAGAAAAATGGCTATTGACTTATGTTACACCAAGGACAAAAAATTTCTTGTAACCATATTTACTTAGAGAGATATATATCTTTTTTTATTTTCTTTCTTTCTTTCTTTTTTTTTTTTTTTTAAACCAGGGATTGAACAATTGAACTCAGGGCACTCAACCACTGAGCAACATCCCCATCCCTATTTTGTATTTTATTTAGAGACAAGATCTCAGATGAATTGCCTAGGTCCTCACTAAGTTGCTGAGGCTGGCTTTGAATGTGCCGTCCTCCAGCCTCAGCCTCCTGCTGGGATTATAAGCATATACCACCCTGCCTGGCAGAGACATATATTTTCCCTGTAAAGTTGTGACATATCTATATAACCCAGAGCAGAGTATAAACATTGCACTAGATCCACTGAATACAAATTACCTTAAATCAAATACATAAATTAAATTTAACTAAAAATCGAAAATTCTCAACTTGAAAGATACCATCATTCTTTACCTTGTTCATACCTGCTTTTTTTTCTTTTCTTTTTTAGCCAATAACACAACTTTATTTATGGAAAAGCTTCCTGAAAAACATGGCTTTAGGTGTGCAGCATGTGCTTAGTAATTCAACACCCTCTGAATTACCATCTTCCTCCCATGTTACTGGGAAAGCTGTGAGCCCTGGATACAAAAGGGAAAACCTGCCCTCCATAGATTTGCCCCACAATGAAAGCAAGACAGAATGCAGCTGTTTGCAAGTGGAGAGATATATATATATATATATATATATATATATATATATATATATATATATATATATATATATTCCATCCAATTGGATATTAAGTGTAAAAATTCTTCTAAACATAATCACATTCAATTCCATAAATAAGGAACAATAAGAGACAAGATTCACCCACTCATTTGAAGTTATATGTAAACCTCACAACAAAACTAGGATATTTTTTCCAAGCATTTTTTTTTTCCAATTTGTTTTCTCAATCAAACTTCTCTCCCCACACTGAGAAGTCAGCAGCATTATGCAATAAGGTGGAATACCATAAGAAGTTTACATTGTCTTACAAACTCTTAAAATATAGTATTATACTATTTTTAAATTTAATACAATTTGATCCAAAATCTTGTATAGTATTATACCATAGTGTACAGAATACAAACATTTGTGTGTATCATGAATAACATTAGAAATGACATCATAATAATCAGATATACTGTATCTTCATTTTTGTTTGCATTATATTTTCCAGCTGATGGTTTCAGAAAATTACCACTGGAGTTCCTCTCTTCTTCATGCACAGCGGAGAGCAATTTGCAAAGTCATGCAAGGGTGAAAATGTGATTGAAATATAGGGATCTTTCTTAATGAAAAATGTTACTGCTTTAGAAATTATGGCTAAAACTATTTCAAAACTCACTTAAATCTTTAAACCCTATGAAATAATGGTCTCCATTTATAAATATACCATCAACTGTAAATTACTTAGCAACAAATAGAACCACAGAGATTTTATAAATATATATTCATATAAAATTATACTGGTGTTCTGGAGTTTCTTGATCAGTTTTTTTTTTTTTTTTTTTTTGAAATGATTCAATGTCAGGTTCTTGAAAGGCAAGTTTAAATTCATTCATAAAAGTAAAGATGTTGTCAAAACCTTGAATCAAAGGGTACAGTATCTTGACATTTTCTTAACTTTTAAATGCATACTAAGGTTCAATCTGTGATTTAGAACATGACTTAACTGAAAATGATAGTTCTTTGATGTATTGTTTCTAACTTATTTGTAAGCTTCAAAATGGCACCCAATTTGCATTTGGATGTCACTTAAGGATTTTCTGTTCAAAAAAAAAAAAACAAAGCAAGTAGAACTGACAAATTTTATGTGAGTATGCAAAAAAAAGTTATGGAGACTTCAAGCAGACATGACACTTGTTTTTTTTTTTCAAGTTTTAACAATAGGATAAAAATCTTTAAATAATGAGGTATATTCAAACTGCCAAAAGTGTGTGTGTGCGCACCTGTGTGTCTGCGTTAATCAGAGTTGAAAAATTATAAGAGTTTTGCAAGCTTAATTAAGTTTAAAGGAAAAATATCTGAATTCTTAATAAAAGCAAAAGATAGGTAAATATTGCATTTTCTGTCCTACCTGGACCATCCCAGTCATCTGTCTCAACTCCAGGTTGCCCTGGTTTCTCTGACTGTGTGTCCCCATCTGATTCTGCCATCTCCTGGATGCCTTCATCACCTGAAAAACACCAACAGAGAGAAAAAGAGAAATGATCAAAGCCCTCTTTTTCACATTGAAATCCTTGTAGAAGAATTTCCTCATCATATGCCTAACAATAGGTTTATTACATATAATGTGATAACTGACAAATGCCCAGGTCCAATCATTTTGATATCTAAATGTGGCTTAATTGTAAAAAAAAAAAGTCATCATTATCAATCAATAAATGAAGTTAAGTACTATAATCAATAAGGTACATTTCCATATCATTTTTTGGAAGTTATTATTTATAAGAAGAAAATCAAACAGCAACATATAATTTTTCTCATGCTTTTAATACAGAAAAACATAAAACCCACTTATTTCCAAATTAGAAATTTTTATAAAGGCAGGCTACAGTAGAAAAAAAATTAAATATCTTGCAATGTGACATATTCCAGGTTTTAGTTGAGTTTAGGTTACTTTGAAGATTTTTAAATTTTTTTCCCAGTCCTTTGCTTGTTTGGTGTTATTTCTTTAAAGACAGGGTATAGAAAGCCCATAGTTAAAGGATAGTATATGAGATGAGCCAGTGACCAGCTCTTCACAATGCAAGAAACCATGAAGCTATACTCATGCTTTGGATAAATGCAGCTGGTTTTCACAATTTTATGCCATCATTTTCACATATAAAGAAAAAAAAAGGCTTCGAGCAAGAACAGATTTCTAGTGAAGGACAAAACATTAGCAAAGCAACCATATTTTAAAAGTCATAAGTTTAATTTATGATACCTTCATCTTAAGTGAAAATGTAACAAGGCATATGCTGTTTTAAAAGAAAATAAACATTAGCATGGGGCACACATATAAAATTTAAATAATACCTAAGTTTAACTGGCATAGATTTCAGAAAACACAATAACAAAAAAATGTGAAGATGGAAATGAGAAGGATATTAAGGTCATGACAACTATACCTTGAATCTTGAATCTAATCATGCAAACAATTTAAAATTAAATGACTTGCCTATCCATCTTTTTCTGAAGTTTTCAATAACCATTTTCCACATATTTACCTGAATCTCTAATTGTTTTTGAATGTTTACATATTTACTTAACAATACGTTGAATTTTTTACATTTTCAAAGTAACCTAGAAAATACAAAATTTTTAGACAACCATTATTATTACATATGACATTAATATGTTAATAAGAGTTCTGAACTTAAACTCCATATATTTTACATTCATTTCTATATGTAACTTCATAAAATGAATTACTTTAAAACTTGGAATCAAAGATAAGGAGAAAGAATGAAGAATCCTAATCACAGTTCTATTTAACCCATTTTTTTTTTTTGTAAACAGAGGAGCAGCAGGTAATAAAGAATAAAACTTACAGTGAAACCACACCAAACCATGTCTAGAATTGAAAGTTCTTTGGAAGTTATCTCTCCTTTCAGTATGATCACAATGAATACCAATGAAATTGTCTCCAGAAAATATATATTGAGCATCTATCATGTTTAAGAAAATGTAGTAGGCACAAGAGGATAAATTCAGAAAAAATACAGCTTCCTGTTGAAATATAGAACCCATTCAGAAGAGTAAGTTAACAAATGAGAGGCAAGGTCAAAGAAGCACAATGAAGATGCAAAGGCTCAGCAATACAAGATGTGCTCCAATCTGCTGCTTGTGCAGGTCACATGGAAGAACATAATCACATGTCAACCAGTCATCTTCTGGAGATCAGAGGGCAAGTTGTAGTCTCACTTTTCAGACATGGACAGGGTTGGTCCTCAGCCACATCGGAGTAGTCTCTGCAGCCTTTAATATAATGAACTTCTGATAGACCTAAACTAATCAACTGCCCCTCAGCCTGACTCTGCATGCTTGGCCTCTCTCTAGTGGGCGTTCCTCCACCTCCTCCAGTCTAGATACTAAGAGATAAAGTTTGGTCAGCAAGCAGATCAAGGCATCTGATTTTACTGGTAAGATTCCAGGCTGTTCTAGCTGTTAACACTTTGAATATCATCCCTTCATGTATGTAAATGCTGAAACTAATGCTATGTAATCAGCAATTTGGCAATTTGGAAAAATTGAATAACAATCATGTTAGCTGGGTGAAGAATCTAACATTTCTCATGAGCTAGATCTTTTCCATGTGTCCCTTCCTGCCAGACCCTGTGGCCTTTTCTCCTCCTCTTCTCTGCTCTGCACCTTGGAGAATCTGACCTCTTAAGACTCCATCACTGGGGTCCCTTGTCTTCTGATTTCTACTTGAGGTCACACAATGGAGGCATTGACAGCAGATCAGAAGAAGAGTTCAGGAGGAGAGAAAAGGCAGGTGTTTGTCCCCTGACAATCCCTTAATCCTTGATAGTCTCCAGATGCTAGTACTGGCTGCACTGCAGGGTTAAGTGCTCCTGTTTGGAGGCCCCCCTCCTGCTTCTCCCGTGCTCCTGTATCACATACCTCTTGGGACCAGAGTGCCAACAGCTTCCACTGCTGGGAGCCTTCCCTTGATGCTTCTCATTCCTTGTCAGTTCCCTCAACCTCACCCACACCTGTACACTGTCCCTTGACTAAACTCCTTTTAGTTAAACCTATTAATCATTCCATCAGTTTCTTGATGGGTCCTTTACTGTTACACTCCATTTAATCCCAAGCATCTCACACTTTTCATGATTTGGGGCCAGTCACCACTTTTGTAATACTTCGTTCAATATTTTCTTTACATTGACTCACTTTCTATAACTTATTTTAAAAATCTGAGTAAAAATAAAAATTTATTTAAAAAACAAATATTTTTCAAAACAAATGCATGCCCGGGGCAAGTAGAAAATCAGTATCACATGCAAACAATAGAGGCACACATAAAAATACTTGAACAAAAATACATATAATACTTCCAGATTCTAGTTATCATGTCTAATTAGACTCAGAGTCTCTGGTCTTATGGCTTTGTTTCGGGAAGAAAAGAGAAGGGAGTAAGTACTACAAGAGTATTTAAGTTATAGTAATAAGAATTTGAGCATTTTCTCATTCATATGAAAAGAATGTAAAAAATTGAAAACTTTCTCATCATTGATTCAATAAAATTTAGTAAAATACCAGTGGATGACCTCAATCACCAAGGACACCTGACCCAATCTGGAGAGCACTGGCGTTTCTACACATATTATTTTCCACACGGAGTAGAATTCAAATCTCCCACTTAGGTGAGCAACTGTTTGTTAGCATTCCTACAGACTGGGTGGGGCTCACTCTAGGTACTATGTAGGGGAATGCACAAAGGGAATTGTTCCTCCTACCAGTGGAAGAGAGGGAAACCTATGGTTTCTAAATAATCATCTACTTCTTTTAATCAAATTTCTCATTTCTTCTGGATCTTGAAACATAGGGATTTAAACACCAGCAGGGACTTTAGAGATCATCTAACACAGATTCATTTACTGTTTAGGAAATTCATGTACAGATGTCACTGACTTATCCATGCTTACAGAGCTACCATATTAGTGCTATGGTTTGGATAAATTGAATAAGTGTTTCCCCAAAGTGCACACGTTAAAGGCTACTGGGAGAAGATGGCACTATGGGGCAGAGGCAGAACCTACAAGAGGCAGGGTTCAATGGGAGGTATTCCAGTCATTGGGAGCATGCACTTGAAGGGGATATTAGAACTCCAGGCTCAATATAAACTTTTCCTCTTTTTTAAGTTGATTATATCAGGTATTTTGTTATAATAACAGAAAGCTGACCAATACAATTAGTTTCTGTATGAGGCATCTTGCCCAAATCTTCTTTGGCTTTAGCAGTAAGTGATTCCCATCCTTCACAGTAATAGCAGATTAAAGTAGCTTTATGTTTTATTCTTTCACCAACAAGCATGACAGGAGGGTTAGAGGCAAGCATATGGAGGCATCACAGAGGCTACCAAAACCAGCAGTTTGTATAAAGTTAAAAGTTAAATTTGAGTCTCCTTCAATCTTTGAGTCTCCTAGCAATCTTTACAAAACATCCTTTCATTTCTCTAGTTGATGAGTATCATAAACACTAGAATAATAATCCCAGAGCAAACCATTAAGAAGCAAACATGAGGTCATGCTGTTCCAGATCATATATCCAAAGATCCAGAGGACAAAGTATAAAATTCTGAGGAAAACCACTTAGAGAAGTTAAGTTTTATATTCAGATACTAACTGTATCATCTTTCTGTTCACACAAAGGAGTATATATTTCTGCATCTTACTATTATATTTTAATTGCTGGAATTTCAGCACCATGCAAAATTCAACTAACCATTAACAAAATAAGAAATATAAAGATTTAAAAAACAGTATTTTCTGGTATGGATTATGTAATCTAGTCAAGGAGATAAGAAATATGTAAGAAAGCAGTAACCACCAATAAAAACATACAATTAAGGTAGTTCTTAAATAATTCTAAGAGAGGACACATATGTAGGAAGTTAGAAACCAGAAGCATAAAACAAGACCGACCCTGAAGAAACTATATAGTTAACTTTGGAATTCTAACCTCATATCGATGGCAATGAGAAAAGATTTTTCAGTGGGGGGTGCAAATACAAAGGTCAATGCATATTTACTGAGTTTGTAAGAACACATCTTGTCAGACCTCTGATCTTTTTTATCTCCCATACTCATTCCAAAATAATTCTGATTCTTGTCTCAGAACGCTCCCCAATTTTTGTTGAGACTATGGTTAAGTCTGCTCTGAAAGCTTACTAGGCAAATTACATGTTTAGAAGAAAAAATAATAATATGAGAAAAATAATTTGAAATGGTGCATTTTTCACAAACATATTACGAAATAAGCATGGTAATCACAAAATAAGTTAAAAGAAAGGATTCAATTCAATCAATAAATTAACAATTGTTCTAAACAAAGGTGAGATAAAATTGTTCTTTCCTAACTTACTCAAAAACTACTTTCTGATTCTTAGGACCTGTGTTGGACAATGAGAATGCAAATAAAGATGGCACCTTCTCCCATATAACTTATAGACCAGTGTGAGACACTCAGTGGCTAGGAACTTGTCACCTGGAATGATAAGTGCTTCAATCGGAGTAGTTCATGATGTGAGAAGAGCACAAAGACATGAGATCTAACCCAGGTTTTATGCTATGAAAGCTCCATGAAGAAAGAAACCAGTAAAATATCTGAAACTTCAGAGAATCTGTGTTAGATGATCTCTAAAGTCCCTTCTGGTGTTTAAATCCCTATGTTTCAAGATCCAGAAGCTCTTTCTTCTTTCCACAAAGGCCAAATTTACCCATGATTCTTATCCTTTATCTACCAGGAAAACAAATGGCAGGATGGACACAAATCTTAGCAGATATTTGATTCTAAGAAATTAAGTAATTCATTCAAAATGAAAATATTATAATTCGATCTACCGAAGGCTTGATTGAACTAGTGATTTCAAATAATGTAACACTTTCATTTAATGTCATTTAATTGCAAAATCAGAACTGTCAAGCTTAGACTTAACCTTCATCAATATCTGGAGCAATACTCAGTATTGATAATCCAAATCCATTGAATGATTTGTTCTAATTTATTTCATTACACTATACATATAATTAGAACTACTGAAAATAAATATCACAGACATTTAAAGAAGCACTGTACAAACAGATAATTAAATGCAACTAGTAGCTCAAAAGAAATTCGTTTTGCATCTATCTTAAGCTATTTATGAAATCAAGTAAGTGAACAATATATATATCACATTAATAAAAGTAAATTCTGAGAGAATAATAGTCTTTTTTTGGTAGCAAGGATTTAACTGGGGGGGGGGGGGTTACCACTGAGTTATATGCCCAGGTCTTTTTATTTTTTATTGTGGGACAGGGTCTCACTAAGTTCCTTAGGGACTCACAAGGTTGGTGAGGTTGCTTTGAACTGATGGTCCTCCTGCCTCAGCCTCTGGAGTTGCTGGGTTTAGAGGCATGTGCCACCACACCCAGCAGTTTAAAGTCTTCTAATTATTTAACCATGTTTTCTTAAAAAATGAATACAAAGAAAGAAAAAACATATGACATAACCATGTCCTATAAGATGTCCAAGTGGACATAGAAAACATGATCAGAATTTAATTGTGCTCATTTCAATATTGGTTAGGAGCCAAATACTGAAGTCATTAGGATGAACAAAGCCTAGAGCATGTCGTCTCGGTCACAGTCTACACTAAACCTAAATAGGCTATCACATCTCACTCATCACTAGGGACACTACTAAATGATTTGTGAACATCACATCAATGACTCTGCAGTGTATTCGCATCCTTATACCTTAGAAAAATAAATCAAGGGACTGAGATGTGGAAAGATGCCCGGAATCAGATTCCACATTAGTCCTACTTGGAAAGATACACTCCTAACCTATGAGAATATCACAGTCAACAGTCACAATAGCAAAAAACAAAGACAGCAGGATGGGATCTGAGAGCTGCTTTTTCCTCCTCACATATAAACCCTGTTTCTTTATTTTACATATTAACATGAAAGGATTTATGGATTTAATCTTTGTAAGAATTATTTTCTAAAGATTTCCTACTTTACTTGGCACTTAGTAAAATCAACTACACATAGATGTTTAATCAATAACTATTACTCACTGACCAGTTGGAAAATTAGATTTGGGTTTCATTCTTTCTACCATAGCCAACTGCAATATCATTACATTTGCTAATTAATTGCTTTGAGTACATTATTTCTATTTAATAACTAGAATATGTCACATTTTTCAACTTTTGTACCCTTCATCTTCTAACTTTATCTCAGGAAACTAGTTCTCATTTTTATGGTAATGTTTTTAGCCAATTCATTTTTAATCATTTTACTAATGAAAAATGAAAATGATTAAAAATAATTTAATCAAATATGAAATCTCTGAAGCACTTTTAAGAAACACTGTCTTTCCCCCTCACAACAGATGTGCTTCTTTATTTAAAGAATTCATATAAATTTTCTTCTTTATAAATATAATTTTATTTTGATATTAATCCAGTTGCAGCTACTTCCTGATTTGAATGGAACTGACTTGACCATAATTTTCTTTCACTTCTGTCCATTTTTAATTTCCAATATTTGCAATCAGCATTATTGAGTAGCTTAGGAAAAAATAGCATGAATAATTAATAGCCAAGAAAATAGGCATAATTTGTTAAGATATTGCTTCAGTTGGTAGGAAGAAGAAAGGAAGACCAAAAAGGATGCCTGGAAGAGAATAACAGAAAGAACCAGGAATGCATTTGACATTCATTCATTTACTTTCTAAATTCTTTATTCACACACCTTTACATAGAAATTTCAGTGTATTTTCAGCAAAGCCAAACATATTTAATGGGATGACGACCACAAATCTGGAGACCAATTCATAATGTTGAAACAGAATAAATGTCAAGCAGTAACAAAATCTATAATATTTCTAAAATTATGGCTACGGAGTTAATGGTTTTCCACTGCAAGATTAAACTCTTTTGTTGCTCTTTTGAAAGATATCATACGTATTTTGCAGGCCCTTCTATTTTTCCTCAATGAGAGCCCTATAGGAGGAAATTGAAGGTGTTATTGAGCATTAAAATGCACAGCATAAATAGCTTTGGGAAATGCACTAGAATATCATCTTTGAAACACACGAAACGGCATCTTTAAATACCATATTAGGTATTGTTGGTAAGGTGGTAAAAGCAGTGGCTTTCCTTGCCAAGCAAAAATAATTTCAAAAATGCAAACAAACACCTTTTCACTGAAAGTTAAACATTCCTATAGAAATTAAAGATTTGCCACATTCTGAGACAGTCACTTTTTCAGCACAAAACAGCAGCAGTGTTTGAAAGCAGTCATGCAAGCAAACAGCCTTTCTCAACCCTGCTCTTTTAATCCATGTAGTTCCTATCAATATTAACCTCTTATAGAAATTCTTGTACAATATAACTATTGAACTTTCTTGGCTAGGAGTGTTACTGGAGCTGTTAGTCATCCCTATAATGTATTTTGCAATCAGCTAAATCATCAAAGTATTTTTTAACAATGAACAGTTCAGAAGTGACAGATCTACTTTCTTGTTCACAACTGCTTATCAGAGAATAGATATCACATATGTTTTCCAGGTGCTTCCTATAGTTAGGATACCTTCACAGAAGCCGCTCATGAAAGATAAGGTCATAAAAGAGATGAAAAATGTGTGAGCTTCATACACTTATGGTTTTATCATCAGACAAGATAGCTTTGGTAAAAGGACTGCAACAGTCAAAAACAGAAAACTACAGCTCATGTTGAAGGGCGAGGACATTAAAGTTTAAGATTTGGTTTGTGTTTACTTTGCCTAACAGCCTTGCAGTAATGTCTGGCTTAAACCAATTGTTTAGTTACGGATTATCCAAGAAAAAAAAATGCCATATTCTATTAACACTACATCTAGAAATGAAAATAAAAGCATGTAAGCATTACCTCTTTACAGCATACCAAAAAGAAAATTTGAAATGAATAGGTCTGTTATATGTGTGGATCCCTATCACAACGTCTTCTCAGTTCTCCCCTTTGACGTACTATATATGTATAATAAATCCAGAGTTTTTCCATGTTCTGGATAATTTGATTCAGTATATAATTTTGTTTTTAAAAATGCATTTTAAATTTTTCTTGAGTTTTCTGTAGTTATGTCATTATTTTGATGATATTCTTTTTCAGACTCCAGTATATGAAGATTAAACAGATCAAAGGAATAAAATTTACATATATTCATTATGAATTTTCCTATCCCACATGAAGAATCAATCCAGAAACAATTGGTAATAAAAGTACAAAACTAAGTATGTTATTTTAAGAAGAAAGTGAATTTCTACAGTTAATGCATGACTACTATAATTTGTGTTATTTTATTACAGATAGTAAAGGAAAATTATTGAAAAATAATTTGTTCATTGTTCATGGCAAATATAACAGTCACAAAGTATTAATAATTTAGGAAAAAAGAAGAATGATTTGTCATTTTTTTCTCCAGAAATGCACATGTATTCCTGCTATCAATATTGTCCTGCATATGAAAGAGGTTTTCTCAAAGTTTAAGTTCACAGCGGATTTCCAGCATAAGGGAAATTTTCAAATAGAGAAAATAAGCCAAATCACCATCATATAGTTTTTATTCCTCATTATTTCTCCCAAAGAGCACCTGAAAAAGTCAAATATATAGGCAAAATAGGACAGAAAAGATGCTTTACTTTAACAGATGTTTGTAACATAACATTTAACAGTTTACATTTAGATAATTTTGTTTATTATACTTTCCTTTCTCCCTGCCCCCGCCCCCCAAAAAATCTCACTAAGGTCTGTCCATAAGTATGTTCTGTACTGTAACTTCCTACTCATAGACCAGTTCTTCACTTCAGAAAACCATGAACATCTTACTATCTCTCAAATTGCCCTTTCCAACAACACAGCCTAACCTACACAGAAAAATCAAACCAATTTGAGAAAGTAATGATAGATGAATATCAATTTTCATATACTCTCACTTATATTCTTTGCTTTTTAATAAAACGATCCATTCTATAGGGGCTTCACCTCTTGCAGTAGATTCCTGGATGCTATCCATAATTGATCACTTACTATTATAGAGAACATCATTTGTTTATAAATTGGACTTTATTCAAGCCACACGAATGGACTCTTCATTGCCAATGGACAGTACAAGTTCAGGACAGCAATTAACAAATACTTGGACCCCTATCTAAAGTCTTTTTATGTAACATCAATCCAAATACTCTCAGAACTCACAAATAGAGAAGATCATTTTCCTGATTAATTCTGTTTTGTCCTGCTGTTCAACTGAAATTATCTTACTTTTCTGTTGTTTTCTCTCTACTGTGGCTATGGGAAGTTCAGTGCATTTAATGTTTCAGTTTTCAAGATACTTCTTCTACCTTCTGATGCTGCCTCTCATTATTTCCCATCCTTAGTCTTATGGTTTTTATTATCTTTTCTGATTCTTCTGACTCACAGCTTCTTTCCAGAGTCCCTCAACTTGGCACAGTGTTACTTCTTTATATCTAAAAGCTAGTCAGTATTTGATTCCACCTAAGTGTCACATTCTCTGACCTTCCTTATGAAGTCAAGCCATCATTTACCACTTGTGCAATTATTTTTATTAATGTCTGTGTGGTAGTCAGCTTTGCATCACTGGGACCAAACACCTGACAAGAACAACTTGGAGAAGAAAAAGGTTATTTTGGACTCATGGTTTCAGAGGTTCAGGCCATGGTCAGCTGACTTCACTGGTTTGTGCATGAGGTGAGGTAAAGCATTGTGGTGGAAGGGAAAATTGTTCAGCTCAGGGCAGTCGGGAAGCAGAGAAAAGGGGGTGCCTTGGACCAGATACATAACCCCCAAGGGCATGTGCCCAGTGACCTGTTTCCTCCGGCCATGCCCCTCCTGTCTATAGTTTCCACCCAATAATTCATTCAAATTATTAATCCAGCAAATGGGTCAATCCACTGATTAGGTCACAGCTCTCATAATCAAATTGATTTATCTCTGCATATTCCTGCATTGTCAAACACAAGTTTTGTTTTTTTTTGTTTTGTTTTGTTTTTTGGGGGGAGGGACACCTCACATCCAAACTGTAAGACTGCCTCCCATAATAGTGTAAATTCCAGGATAGCCAAGAACTTCACATTGGATCCACAGCATGTCTCACAGTGTCTGATATAGCAGGTGTTCAATGAATATTTATTGGATTGGATAAAGCAGGAATGCTGAATGCCACTGTGCTTCAAGAGTCATTCATTATTCCAATAATCAAGCAAACAAATAAAAACTATGCATTTTACATAAGCTGAAAACTCTCTGTAGTAACAGAATTTAGAGTTAGGCATGTGGCCACTTCATACTAAAGGCCATATTTTCCAGCATGGACCCTTTTAGCGTGGACCTCTCCATAAGACAGTTCTAGACAATGGGATACAAACCCAACAGTTCTTTGGCTATTCCCAGGAACCTAATTTTACAGTTGAACCTAAAAGAGTTTTCATATCGGTGGGGAAAAAATATTCTAGATCATGTCAATCTCGTCCTTACTCAGATCCTCATCTATCTTCCAACACTGGGAATAGTCCCAATTATGTTATCACTAGACCCATTCAGGCTCTTTTGAGTGCAAAATCTTCTCAAAGCATCTCCTCCCTTAATGCCAACAAGAGGTCGTTAGCTGCTGATGATAACACCAGAAAAACATAATACCCACAGCATCTTCCAGATTTTCATAAACATGGGGGAATTCTTCCCTTCTCAGCTTCAATTTTTAACTCAGCACTTTGAAAATCAGGCTTGTCATGAATATTCATGATAATTTTAGACTAAAGGTAATTTTATCGTATGCAATAATAGATTCAGAACACAGATATGTAATATAAATAAAAATATAGTTTACAAATTGAAGGTTTGCCAACAAATTAGGGAGCTGAAACCAAACTTAATATTCTTGATCAATGCTGTCTCCTGTGAATTCAGTCTTACTTAATAGATTTGCTAATTTACTAAAGGTTGATTCAAGCTTTGCAGGGTCTGAAGATTTTACAACTTGGGAGGTCCTCATTAAGAAGAGCACAAAGTTATAATTACAAAATTAGGTGCAGGGGCCTTGGAAAGACAGGTGAGGTGCTCTGAAACTCCAGCTTCATTAACCTCATAGGAAAGCTGCCTCCGAGAAGTAACTATAGTAAAGGTCAGAACTATCCTTCCGATTAAATAAATGGTTCGTCCCAAATGCTCAGTTGTTGAGAAATTATTGTTAAACCAGCCTCAGAATTCTGAAGCAATATCTAAAATTTATTTGAATTGTTCAAGTTTTAGATTTATTCAATACTATTTTGAACTTCCCTGGGTCTATTATTTGATATAAAAACATTAAACACATGAGAAAAACTAAAAAAGAGAATGAAAGATAGTCAATATTTACTTGGCAATAAATACAAGCATGAGATATTATGCATACTTATAAATTATTACATAATTTTATAATTGCATTCTTTTACATTAATGAGCTGGAATTTTTTAGGGCCACTTTATAAACTTCCTACTACCAACATTGTAGAAAAATCATATCGTAATTTTCTAAATTGGATTTGCCTTAGGATATAAGCTTTTTGTGGTCTTTTTTTTTTAAGTATCTTTCATATTTTTGTAGAATCAGTTCTTCTTCCTGAGTTACTACTGTATTTTGGTATGCCCTTTACTAGTCATCCACTAGAACAGCACACTAGGGTGAAATGAGGCAGGTACACACTGGATTCTACAATGATACACGTTATTGCCAGGAAGCTTAAGAATGAACACACTGCTTCCTTAACCAAAACTTAACATCATCTCCACCCCTCAGAAACATTCTCACTGGTGATGTTTTCTTCCTTAACTAGATCACTACTCTATCTGGAGGAAATGAAGCATCTTTTATGTAGTTTTCTTTCTGTCTCTAAACACACATAATCATGTAAACAAGTTACAGGTTCTCAGTGTTAGTTAAGCAGCCTGGGCTGGACTCTGCTCTGAAAAAAAAAATAAAAATTTATCTAAGACCCCAAATATACTGAATTGTGCTAATCCTATGGCAACAACAGAAACAGCATCAGATGGCACTATTGAATAGGTACAGGGGCAGTGTTTTATGTATGTGTACTACAGATTTCCAACTTGATGAATCTGTCTTTAAAAATACTCCTTAAAGAGACCTTCCTTTCTTACTGACAGAAAAATATAATCACAGCCCACTGTCTGTGCAATTCCACTTTCCATTCTGCTATGTGCATAAGACTTGGTAAGATACAGACACTGTCAAGTTTCAAAACAGTTCCTTGTCTAATCTTTCTACTTCTCCAGATCTTTGATATAGAACCTGTTAGAATGTATTGCTTACTTTTCTAGTTCCTATGTTTATCTCACTTCCACTCTTACCATCTGCTGTACTGCATTTCCTTCAGAAAAGTGAAAAGTTTTCACAGTGCCCAGAGCCTTCCCTGCAAACAATGCCCTCTTCCCCTCTTCCTTCCTTCCTTTCTCCGCTTTTTATTTAGTCTTATTTTGTGTTAAGGTCAAAGTGCTGTAAAGAGTTCACTTCGGGAACATTTCTACAGGGCTGAAATGCTTATCTAAATGGTTTTGATGGATTTATAAACATTCCTGCCATTTATTACTGGCTTCTGCCCAAGTACACACATTTTGGTGTGTCTCCCTCTCTTTTGAATTATCTGAAAACAACATCACAAGCAACAGGCAGTGAGAAATTGTGGCTTATTGTATGACACCCAAATAGGGTAACATAATTATCCACTTAATGTAATGAGTCGAAAGAGCTTTGAATATAGCCTTTGCATTGTATCAAAATGCCAACTTTATTTAGTGCAATCTGGTTGATATTGGTAGAAAGCCTTTAAAGACGTATCAAAAGACCGACATATTTGACATATTTTAAGCACACTCCTAATTCATTTAGTCTATCCTTTTTGTTTTATTCTTTGGTTTTGTATGCATCCTCAATTCTTGAATGACAGATCATGTGTAATAAATATTCATTAGATAATGCCAGTTTAAAAATACCTTTAAAAAGTGAATTTTACACTTTTTCTGTCCAGCCATCTTCAGATGTGTTCATCACCTTCTACAAGAATTGTATAACAGACATCAGAAAACATAATCATTTTTCTATTTTTACTAAGTACAAATAACTCAAATTTTAATATGGTATTAATCTTCAATAGTCTCATGACTTTGACCAAGGTACTGAACCTCTGGAGGTCACAGGTGAAAATAATATGAACCCTACAGGACGGTAAGATGATTAGAGATGGTGCATGTACAGCAAATGCCTGACTTTCAGGAGCAAGCAGAAAATGAAAGTTGTTATTACCATTATTATAATTATTATAATTGGTACATAGTCTCAGTGCCAATCTCAGGAATCTCATTGAACTACAAAAAAAGAAGCTGAGACAGCAATCTGCATTCTTAATCATTATTTATTGGTGCAACACATTCAGTTATTTTTACTTGACCTTTTAAGAACAACAAAAAAGTGACTGACTTTATTACTATAATTAAATTCATCATACCATAGCTTTTTACAGTTCCCTTTACATATCTATGTTTAGGCCTACCAAAGATAAAGATTATCCCATCAGGTAACGATAGGCATATGCTTAATGCTGCCTATTGCTTCTCGAATGATAAAAACATTGTGAGAATTTTACATACTAACAAGAAAATGTAAATTTTATATGAGAAGATTAAGAGCTTTGGAAATCTTATTTGATTTAAATTTAGAAGATGTTAGTGTGGAACAACTGAGAAAAGGTTTTTAATCATTTGTGATGTTTAAGAATAAAAAGTAGAGACAGTGTTAACTTCAAGAGTTGCTTCCCAAAAATGTTAACATTTTATCTCATATCCTAATGTGATCAACAGTTAGATTCAGGGTTGTCGACTATGCTAATTCCATAAGATTAAAATAAATTAGTTGCCCAGGCATCCCTAATGCCATTCATACATTTAATTTTCTTTGAAGTAGAAACGTAAATTAAAAGTTAGTAGGTATAAATGACTGGTAAACATGAGTATAGATAGGCATGAAATTGATTCAAATAAAAGTTTAAGCAAAATAAAATTGAAATAAACACTTAAAACTTAAAATAGCTGTTTATATAATTACAACCTGATCAAATCTACTATTTAAGAAATGAGGGCTCTTCATTCAACCCAAAACATCACTAAGAAAATGTAGATATTAAAAATGACTTCTAAATTAGTAGTCCTTTTATATTACTTGACTAAATGTATTGATTATTTATTTGCTGTCTAGATTAAAAGTGAAAAAGTCAATTAATAATGCATATATTGTTTAGTATCCAAATATTTGACTTTATATATATATCTTTCCACATTTTTATTGGTGCATTATAGTTGCACATAATGATGGGATTTGTTGTTACATATTCATTCATACATACAGTATAACAATATAAGTTGGCCAATATAAATTAAATAAATTCTTACTCTTCTTTTGAATTTCAACATTATTAGGGAAAACAATAAACCTAACTAAACCTTACAGTTTAAAAAAAATTCTTGCGATTCCAAAAAACATAAACGTTAAACTAAAAGGCCAATTTTTCTAAATGGTAGAAGAAGGTTTTATATTAACTTTCCTTTTTATTATTTATAACAATGATGCTGATACAAAATAAAGGAAAACAGGAAAAGAACTCCTTGTACCCTCAATATGTAGACAGACAAAATGAGATATACTTTATTACAATATGAGATTATTTGATAAACTATAAAATATACTTTATTACAATATGAGATTATTTCATAAACTATAAAAGATTTAGGCAATTACATATTTCACCAATTCTCATTGTTTCAAAAGAGACCTTTAGCAAATTGCACAAGTGAGATCTGTTGATGGTCTTATCAAAGAAACAACAATGAATTTGCTCTGTCCTATGCAAAAAAGTATATATTATCATATACATCTCATAATTGATAATACTATGAGTTAATTTATGTACTGCAAAATAGATCATTTTTCATTTTGTTGAAATTTTCATGATAATATTTATGGGACCAGAGATGAGGTTGGTAGACAAAGTTTTATCTGATCCTTACATATAAAAAGCTGAGTCATACCAAAATTCCCACACCCTCTGCTTCCATCAAACTAAGAAAATGCTGACTCTACCATATGAGCAGTTTGTTCAAATGCTCTCTCATTTTTCTAACAATGGAGGTTTTAAACATTCAGTCCCATTCCAAACAGAAAGGATGCTGTGCAGATTTTTAAGATAGCTACAAAAGAGGGAAGCACAGTGTCATAGGTGAATTATTTTTCCATCTCATGAGAGAAAATACAAGTAGGACACTATTTTAACCTCTCTTTCTATCTCCTATAAAGAACTACTTTTCCATTTTGTATGGTTGGATAACTTATGTAAGAAAAACGTAATGATTTTAAAATGTATATATGTTTTTTTAAAGGTGAAGAAGTACTGGATCCAGGAAAACAGGGTTTGCCAAGGAACAATAATGTCATCTGGAGGGAGGGGGAGGTGGCTGCGAAGGGAAGCCAGGTTCGTGCCAAGCAAAGCTGGGGGCTGTTCAATCAGCCCTATCAGCACTCCATCAGTGTCTCCACTCCAGCCAAATCCAGAGAAAACAAGGAGTCAAAGATTCAGGTCAATAAGCTTATAGGCGATTTGCACAAACAGCTCCTCCAGCAAGGTAAGAAACAAAGTCATATTGGCTTTTCTTTTTTGCTTCTTCTCTTTGAACTCCCTGGTCCAAACATACCCTGGAAATGTCAATGTTATATGCAAGAATTTAAAGAGCTGAGCTTCTTAATCCTGTTAAGAAAAAAGGAACAAAGTTGCCTGTAAAGATCCCTTTCCTTACTGAACTCAAACTGATTATGGTAGAGCTGCCTTGTGCGGATGCTGATTCCAGTCACCCAAGCATCAGAGAAGGCAGCGACACATCATCAAAGACAAAGAAGGAGGAAAGGAACCACGTTGATGGCAAAGGGTTTGTGAAATATAAACAGACGTTCTGAACTAAAAAATAATACAACTAAAAGAAGAAGCTAAGGGACAAAATAGTGGGAATGTTTGATAATGGAGCAAGTGAAAAACAAGCAGTCACGACCCCCACAATCATATCTCACAAGGGCACAATGGATTTGTTGGTTGTTTTATTTGTTTTCAGAATTGGGGATCTAGATAATAGTTTTATTGCTTTCTCTTCACATTTGGTAGGGAACCGGGAGGGAAGGAAGGATGAATGCCAAAAATCCAGGGTAGAGTTTGTTACATACAGTCCAAAGAAAAATAACCCTTTCTTCACGGTCACTTCTTAATTTTTAAATAAAGGTAGAAAACTACACAATCTGATAGCAAGGGAGGAAATGGGGGAGGGGCAGCCCAATGAGTCAGGCAGTCTAGAGAGTTAAGCACAATGATTAAACTGCTACTGATTCAAGCGCCTTTTGCTCTTAATCCTTCAGATTCAAGGATGTGGAAAAATGTAGAAAATAAAGACCCAACTCTGCTATGGTAGAAAGGAGCACAGTGATTCATATCATCCTCAAACACCCCCAAACTGCTGTTCTGGAAGCTACCTTAATGAGCTACAGATGGAGTCTCATCAAGCCCTTGGCTAAAGGAATGATTCAGATTGGGTTTATCTGTATCTCCTGACAGCTTCCCCAACTTACCTGTTTCAGTTTCCTGACTTAACCTTCATTTTCTGCAAGTCTTTCTTTGCTAGGCATAGACAAACTGTGCCCTAACCATACCTCTTCTCCCAAGTTTGCCTCAACTCTCTTGGTGGCTCCGAGAACGCAGCTGCCCTTCACAGTCCAGTTCCCCATGCCCTCCACAGAGGTGGGAATCCAACAGATTCCCAGAGCTGCAAGTAGCACAGGTGTGGAGTTCCTCTCCTACTCCCCAGCTCTCTGCTGTCCTCTTCTGGTTCCCTGAAACACAGGCCTGGCAGGTATAGCAGAGGTGAGGAAGTTCTGGAAGCTCACTCCTTTCCTTCAGGTCTCCACTCAAAGTACCCCTTCCCCGCCACAAGTGTGCCTACACACACAACCACCTTGTCACTCCCCCACTCTTATCTGTTTTTCTTCGTGGTGCTTAACATCACCCAGGTACAATATGAGGTTGATTTATTATTATTGTTGTTGTTGTTGTTGTTTCACTGTTTTCCTGAGACGTGGATTGACTTTTTTCTACTGTTGTATCCTAGCACCAGGAAGAGGGTCTGGCACATAACAGATGCTTATATAGGGCTGGGTTGTACTGAATTGATCTGCTGAAAAGAAATGGAAGTTGCTGTCAACAGTTCTTAAACCCAACAATTCTGTCTGGGTTTAAGCTTGCTTTTGATTTTGCATTAACTACTTCTGGGCTAGTGCAAAATCCAAGTAAGAGTAACATGGGTTTTATTCTGTTTTCTTTAACATACCTTTCATTTTTTCTATTGAAGGGGTATTTAAAATAACTTTTACTTTCTGCATACTAGGTCAACGTTTTTAATGTGGTTAGAATGTCTGATTGTTCCCCTATATTGTTTCCTTAATTAATGAATTTCTGTCATATCTCCTTTTGTTCACCCTGTTCTTTCCAATGTAAGCTCATCTCTTTAGGGTGTGCCCCAGACCCACCCAGTGATTTATCTGACCATTCTCTGTATCTAGATTATAAGGCAAGAAGTATCATTCTATGTCTTCTAATATTAACTTTGATGGCATTTTTTTTCCCCCTGTGAGCCTGTTTAGGACTCATGACATCAGAAAACAATTTGTAAAGATCTCTAGCAACTTTTTCTGGATGAATGCAATTGATAACTTAAAGTTATCACTGACATGGAGTTTTGGGAGATTTTTTTGTTTGTTTGTTTTTAATAACACTGCATTTTACTAGCCTGCAATGACATCCATCCGATATTTCCTGTCCACATATCCTGTGACATTTTCCTGGAATGTATCCCAAGACATGTTTATTTCATTTTAGTAATTAGCAAACTTGAGTATTTCAGAGAGGAAACACTCTTTGAAAAAACTAATAATAGTAAACTAGTTTTAGAACCACCCCATGCCAAGTCTGCTATGAAACTTACTGTCTCTGATCTAGTAACTCAAAACTCTTCAGGTTGCTTCCTTCAACAATTATATTTCAATGTGTATTAATTAGTTTGCTTATGTCTACACATTCAGGGATTTGTTTCCATGTCTTATACATAAACCAGATGAAAGAAGATGAAATAACTGAAGCAAATAATTCAGTAACACAGGAAATATGTAGCACTTATGGGCTCAGTCTTGATGTCTTCGGCATCTGTAAATTCAAGGAAATAATTCTTGCTTGCTTCCTTCCTCTCAGAGATACTGTTAAGGCAAGATGCCAAGCACTTTAAACTCATGAACAAAAGAAGATGATATAAATCCTAAGTGTTGCAATACATTTTGCTACCATTTTTTAAATCTCAGGATATCAAGGAAAGTTTGAAGCAGCATCTTTTTTTAAACATAGTTCAATTCTTTTAGAAGATGAAAAACAGAAGTGAAACAAATAATTAACCCAAAGCAAAAAGTGACAAAGGAAGCTTCTAGAGAATTTCCATATTCAAATTTTAGGCATTAAACTATATATCTTAGCTACAGCCAGATAATCAACAATTTTTACACTTTAATGCTAACATAAGGCTGGGTATGGTGGCACACACCTGTAATCCCAGCAGCTCAGAAGGCTGAGGCAGGAGGATCACTAGTTCAGTGCCAGCCTCAGCAACAATGAGGTGCTAAACAAGTCAGTGAGACTCTGTTTCTAAATTTTTTAAAAAAAATACAAAATAGGGCTGGAAATATAGCCCAGTGGTTGAGTGCCCCTGAGTTCAATCCCCAATACCAAAAAAAAAAAAAAAAGCTAACATAAAATTCAGACCATTTTTTAACATTTCTGTGGAATTTTACATTCTCTGAGGGAGTTAGTTTATATTTACTCACGTGGTTCATAATGATGAGCAACTTCACTAATTTGAGACTTATAGCAAAACCTGCCCTTTAACAAGAACACAAATGTCATCAGTGTGGAGCTAACAAAAATTTTAAAATAAGTAAGAGTCCTTCCAAACCTTGAAAATATTCTGTGTAATAGAGAAGATCAATTCAAAAGGAAATAGGAACTTGCACCTGTGATCGTGTATAGATGAATAAAAAGAGAGGACTTTTCTTTTTTACTTACAAAAGGGAAGGTATAATAGCATATGATGGCTTTTATACAAAATATGAATGAAGTAAACAGTAACTATGCATATTCTCCATATCCTCCCCAGAAAATGTCAAAATATCTTGTTTGGATAACTTAGATCTAGGTATATTTTGGTGGTATGAGGTTTTAAACCATCCTTTGCTTAATTAAAAAGCATTTAATATTCAATATATTTTTTCCAGAGGAACCACTAATGTAACTAGGTGGTTGCTAGATTTTGGTCATAGAAAGGCCACCACACAAAGAAACTTTTAATAATCCAATTCAGTTTTCTGTATATATTGACAATTTTTAAGTTGTCATAAATGATTTTGAATACATGGAGGTGTATTATACACCTGTTTCAGCCATAAACCCTAGGTAAAAAAAAAAATAAAAAAAAAAATCTCTCCCAAAGAACATTTCTTATGTACTTTTCCAGTCATGATATTGATATCATTAACCATTTACATGCAGTTACTCTTTTGATTGCTAATCTATCCTCTTTCTAAAACTGGTAATAAAACATAATTGTTATCACTGAGACAAACATGTGCCTTTCTACAGAAAGATTAGGTTCTAATTTTCCAGAGAGAAAATTCTCTCTTCCTATTGTAGCTAATCAAGTTAAGTGAAAAATGGATAACATCCCTGGCATGACATCTCAAGGGGATACAATATCAAAGAGTTGTCTTCCATTCATACCAGTTCCAACTGACTTCAGTGGGAATTCCCTGGCCTCACATTCTATGACAGTAAAATAATGAAATTCTCTTGTTGTAACACAAGGCCATAGTAATTTCAAAGAGTAATGTTATTATTTATCCTGAAAAATATTACATGAAAATAAGAATTCTTATCCCCACCAATCATGACATTTTAGTTTCAGACTAAGCCTTAGAGAATTATTTTTACAATGCATAAAATTTTATATATTATTTAATATAGTCTCTGTATCATACTAAATATTGTTTGATATACATTAGATATTTTTTTAAATGTCTAACTGTTCATCAGATAATAATATCCACTGAAAAATATTCACTATAATTATAATTAGATGATTCTTCTTAGTTCTTAAAGGCATTCATTGTTTTTTTGTGATCTAGGATTCTGGTTTGTAAAGAGGGAAGTTATTAAGATGATAGTTATCATCATGGAAGCATTAGCATAAATCCATTTCTTCAAGAAACTGTTAACTTAAAAAATTTTTGGTTTTGTATTCTTTAATCAGACAAAACTGTAACCCCCAAATTTAAAATATATCTAATAATATCTATCATTCCTGACACTCTAGATTTAATTGACAAGAAGGTCTATATCTATACATTACCTCTTTTAACCACAAAAGTCAAAAAGAAAAAGAAATGGTACCTTCTAACTATTAGTCCCTTCTCTTTATTACAATATTACAACATAAGTAGGTACTCTACATTGCACACACCCACACACAAAATATCTCATTTTCCTTCATCTTCAGGAAATATGTCTTCAAACACAAATTGAAAAGCTCTATATCTCCAGACGGCTCCTATAGGTATCACCATGACTATAGATCAAGAAATGGTTGCAGTATCAGAAAAAACTAAAGAAAATATTTGGCCTGATATCTGAGTCAACCCTAGGGAAGAAGAATTATTTTCATTTTCAACCAAAAGTCTCTGATGTGGAAGCCAGGGGACACATTACAAGGTCATCTGGAGGTGTTCAATAGCTCATGGGTGAAGAGGTTTTCTGAACCTCAGCATGTCCAGGAACTGGTGCTGCTGTTTGGTTTCCACAGTTTTGGGGTCTGGGCTCTACTAACCACAGGGATCTGACTAGTTGGTTTCTTTTGTTTCTAACACACCATCAACAGGAGAAAGTAATACTGAAATTTTTTGTATATGTCAAAGACATATGTGACCACAAGGATACGTGCGTTGGTAGCTTTTTGTGATGCTATCTCAGAATTCTTTATTTCAGACTGTCAAGTTTGATAATATAAAAAACCCACTTCACATCATGTATCTATGGCAAAAGTGGCTATTTCCAACCAAGAAAGTAATCCCAACACTTGTGAAACTGTGTGTTGGTGCAGGAGGTAGAAGCCCCACCTCAGTAGCACAAACAATCAAATGGAAAAGAATCTTGAGAAACCTAAAACCAACTTTTAGAAAAAGTAAGCAGATGAGGATTTGTGCCCAGTGAGGATATAACTGGTAAAGTCACCCAGCTGGCAGTCAAGGTTAGAAATAAACTAAGATATGCCTCAGGTGCCTCTTGGATTATGTTAGTGTGTCAAGAGGATCTACTACAAGGCATGGTGGTGCACACCTGTAATTCCAGCAGCTAGGGAGTCTGAGGCAGAAGGATTGAGAGTTCAAAGCCAGCCTCAGCAATGACAAGGGGCTAAGCAACTCAGTGAGACCCTGTTTCTAAATAAAATACAAAATAGGGCTGGGGATGTGGCTCAGTGGTCGAATGCCCCTGGAACCCCCCACCAAATGAGGATCTACTGTGGAGAAAAAGTGTCCATTTTCTTATTTGACAATATGTAAAAAGGACTACCCTCCATGTTGGATAGTCCCTTTTAAATACTATCAAATAAACCAAACACCTCAGACTTCAGTTTTCAAAAGTGGTGTGCCAGAAGTTTGGGCTTGGTGTCTCTCTGCCCCACTCAGTACTTACACTCAACACCTAATTCAGCACCTTGCGAACGACTGAAACTCAATAAATACTTGTTGAAAGAATAAATTAATAAATAATAACGACTAAATGTACTAAAGCTAGCTGGCCAACTGACATGAAAATGTATATGGTTAATTGGCCAATCCATATGAAAATATTCATTTAAATATAAAATAGGTTTATTATTAAAGTGGAATTACTTCTTTTGTCCCTCAAAACAATGTGTTGTTTGAAAATTCTGCATCTATTATCAGACTGTCTAGCTATGTTTCACCGCTAATGGCACTGAAACATTCTATCATGACAACATCATCTAAGTAGACTTACATTACATCCAACTATCAATGATTACCTTTGTTACAAAAGTATTCCACCTCTTCACAGCTCAGATTTTCAGGCCCAAATTCTGTGGACAAGCTTTCCTCCAATGGAAAGTCTCCTTTTGAGATGATGACTGTTTCCTCTGATGGACACTCTTCTTCCTCATCTTCAATGGCATCTTCAAGCGGCCCTTGAAAAAGAATCAGGGACACTGTACCAAAAACATCCAAGGAAGAGGGTGAAATAAACCCTTATAACAGGGTCTTTGTGAGTACAGAGGTGAGGAAAACATTCCAAGTAGTCCCACCAAGGGGACCCATACAAGATATTGCCACATTCATATTCAGACAAAAGTGACCTACTTGAGAAGTGGACAGAAACTAGTGGCTGAAGATACTCCATGGAAATCAACCTTCATCTCCAATCCTTCCCTACCCCCAACATAAGCCCCAAACTTATATTCCCTTCTGAGCAGCAAAACTGTGCACTTTATGTTCATTTGTTAGGATTAACTGCCTGGTAAAGAGTACAAGTCTCTTTTACACTGTTGTACAATTTTACCTGAGATTTTAATAAAGATTTAAAGTAATTGAATGCATTTTAATTGAACTGAGATTTTAATAAAGTCTATACTTTTAAAAATCCATCTTAAGAGTGGATTCCAAGAAAAGATTTCATTATATGTGTTTGAGGCTTGAAGAAAAATTACATATTTCTCTCCCTGATGAAAGCATAACCCTATTCATAATTAATTGAATTTTTTCTGAAATGAAAAGTAGTTTTCTAATGAAAAAATGTAATTTGTATTTATGTGATACTTTTTCAGTAATAAAAATACAACTCCCTTAGAGAGAAAGAAAGTGAGGTGCACTACATTAATGGACCTATTTTACTGAAAGGAAAGGGAGGGCTGGGGTTGTTCAGATGGATCTGAAGTGGTCGACGTGGGAATACCACACTGCCGATTGTGCATTTCTGACTGCCTCTAAAGAATCAGAGTATCCGACTCATTTTGCTAAGCAGAAGTCTGCATTTTCTCCTAAAGAAGTAATATGGCATTTTATCCAAAGAACACAATTATGGTAATTTGTACTAATTGTCACTCATGTCACTAGTCTCATCAGACAGGCTAAATACTCCAAGGCTTAGGCAGCCTCTCTCTCTCTCTCTCTCTCTCTCTCTCTCTCTCTCTCTCTCTCTCTCTCTTACTTTTTAGAAATGTGCTAGAAATTTTTCAGGGTCCAAGGAGAAATCTTATGAATAGTTTAAAATTGTGCATATATTACTGTTATTATATATGCATGGGTAAACAAGAACAAGTATATACCTATATACAGTGGTATAACTAGTATTTTTCCCAAAGCCACTTGCCAAAGGACTGAATTAATATGACACATTTACATGTACAGAATTAGTTACATTGATTTAAATTAAGAAGCATCCAAGCAAAAATTTACTTTCAAATTTTTTTTTCCTTTTTAGAATTTATTTTTCCTCTTTTCTTCAAAATAATAAATGTTAAGGAGGATCAAATGCCCTAATTCTAAGCACTCTGTTAATACAGTTTTCTCACACAGTCCTTATGCTCAATGTGGAGGGTTAAAAAGAGCCATGGATTTTGTTTTTGCACAAATCAGATTCAAAAGTCAGGGGTCTTATATCAGTTTTTAGTCCCTTAACTATTTCATCATTTATAATCTTTCACCTTTTAGAACAACTATTTCAAATAGACATGCAGAAATATATAAAATAGAAAGAATGTCAAATACCACAATCCTTAAAACATTAATTTGACAGTTTCAAAAGACAAGTTTAATTATTAATGCTGAGTCAAATCAGGACACTAATAGGATATTTCCCTTATTTTTATTTTTCAAAGAACTTAATTATAATAATAAGCTTGGTCCAAAGAAGACATACAAAGCTGTCCCATTTGTGTTTCATATGGGAGTTTCAAAGCACTTTCTTTCATGTTATCTAAAATAAAACAGTGAGGTAGGTATGGTAGGTATTACTCTTTTTATTTCATTGATCTAGAAAGTAAAGCTTTGGAGGTCAATTAAGAGAATAAGATTACAAGATGATAAATGAAAAAGCTAACTTGCAAATTTAAGATTTTTTTAACAAGTTTTTAAAATGCAAACCATTGTTTTAAATATATTCCTTTAGAAAGAAAACTATAAACATGTACCTGGTAGACAAAATGATTTAGAAAATGATTAATTCACATTTACATAATTACTTATTCATGGTGCTTAATAATCCAATCTAAAAGTTGATGAGCCTCTTAGGGCTCTTCTCAGATTACTGAAAACCAAAATACTAAGTTCTTGCCTTTCCACAATCATTAAAATTATCTTGTAAATTTACCAAAAATAAAGTAATTGATTACTAATATTTATCATTTACATTATTTATAACCATGCTGAATCAATCTATAAAGTATCTATACTAGCTATAACAGATATTATAATTTATACTCCTTTTGGAACTTTAGGAATATATACTCTGTTTTCCTATCAAATAAAAAAAAAGGCTCCAATTGTAAAATAAATATTTTAAATGGCTCATATGTAAAGTATGAAAAGTACAATAACACTATAATACTGAAGAGAATTCATGCATATTGTAAAAATATTAATAAATATTTTTCTTTTAAAAATTATAATTCTGAGCACATATGGTATATTTAAAATACTGAGTGACAACAAATTGGCTTCAGTAAGATGATCTCAAAATAAAATTTAGCAGTTGTATGAAAAATTAAATAGATAAAAAAGTAAATAGATAAGCTTAGGTGAAAATTTGAAAGAATACAAAATCACAAAGCATTGATTTATGCTTAGTAAACCTCAAATTAAGTCAATGTTATGGTGATTTTATACACACACACACACACATACACACACACATCTACATGTATTTGTGCACAGAAACCATATATATATATATATATATATATATATATATATAAACTTTTATTTCAAAGTTTACAACAAGTACTTAATTGATAGTATAGTATTGCATATTCCAGCAGTTGTTTGATTTTATTATCAGCTGTCAATTTGGAATTCCAAGCAGGTAACTGAAAAGAAGCACTTATTTTCAAAACAAACTACAAAAATCCAAATAAAAGATGAAAATATTCTGAGCTCATTTGTTCAAAATACATAATGTCTCCTTGTCAATAATTAAAACAGGCCTCAGGAAGGAGATTTAATGACCAAATTGCAATTCTCCCAAAGCAAATGTCAGATTTGTAAAATCTACTATATTTAAAACGTGAAATTACTAACGATTTCTTTAAGCATGCCATCAAATCAAACTCTGGGGAAAAGGTTTCTCTTAAAAATGCATAATATTTATGGTTTCAGATCAGATCTCCCTCTACCCTCTATATTGCATGTTTCTTTAACAGGAAAACCTTACAGATAATCGGTGGCCATAAACTAACACGTTAAAAGGGTAAGAGACACTTGAAGCACAAGTATAATTAATAGCACCAATGAAGGAGGGAATGAAGGAACCTCCTGTGTATGGATTAGTGGGCACAGAAGTCCACTTCAGAAAAATCACCACACATAATTTGACACAAATAATAATATCTACTCAGAAAAGGCTCACGACGGAGCTCCATGTGCCCTCATGGAGAAAATTACTTCTGATTGAGGCCACTTGGCAGGCAAGTGTGAGGAAATCTGAATTTCAGCTCTTCAATTGCTTCTGATTTACAGATATTCAAACACACTTGACAGAATTAATAGTCTCAATGTTCATAAATATCAACATTTACCTCATTTTAAAATGCCAATAATTAGTCATATATCCTAAAACTTTGAATGCAATAGTGTTAAAGGTTAGGCCCATAATGCTGTTAACTCTCTCTCAGCATGAAATGAGTAGGCATCCTTCCATGTTTTATGCTGGATGAATAATGGGGAATACTGGTACAGTCTGAGGGATGCAAAGCAGAATCTCCATTATTAGAGGAGAGAGACAATTGCGTACTCACTATCCTCTTGCTCTGGCTACAGCTACCTTTGCTCTCCAGAGATAAAACTGAAGAAAAGAAATGTTCTGCAGATTCATTACTCCTTGCAATACTGAGGGTCAGCCCCATGCATGAAGAAGCCTTTCCTTTAGCCAGTACCATCAGCTGCATTGTAAAAGCTGTGATTCAGGTGGATGGATCAGAGAAATTTTTATTTGGTGATTATTTCAATAATCAGGAGTTGGTAAAGGACAAATAGGTTGTTCAAGATTAAATAGTCTCATCCCATACACTGGCAGCATAATCGTGGAGTAAAGTGAAAATAAAGAACTGAACTGGTATGGTTAAGAAGCAGTTAGAGGAGTACCAATTCCCCTAGATAAATGAGTTTATGAGAGGAGTACTAATTCCCCTAGATAAATGAGTTTATGAGAAAACTGTTGCTGAAATTCCAGGGGTTTCAAAAAAAATCCCTTTAACACATCCATAGCAAGTGAAGTAGCAGCTAGAAGTTTATCAAGAAAATTGAGAAAAATATAAAATACATTATAAAATTTAGAAAAAGGATTAAAATTAATACTACAGTGAGGTAATGTAAGAAATTATGGAGAACAGCATAGCACATAAGAAATCAAACACATGTCTTTGACTACGCATTGCCTTGATGAATAACTTCATACTCTAGCAGCCCATATAAACACAATGACCCTTACCTAAATGGTAGAGTGTCTTTGTTCAGATAAATTCAAAGCACTTGAGAATAAGAGGCACCCAAGAAAGAAATTAAATTCTTCAGAAATTAATATACATTGTCATGTAAGGAGAGAGGAAAGAAATGCCAGACCTATGGTTCCAATGCAATATCCCCCAGAAGGGGCCTTTTCTCTAAAGCACTCATTGGAGTTAATTTATTAAACATTAGTTTAGTTTGGTTGTGCATGCATTTTGATTAAAACAAATGGAACTATAGAGAGCATTCAGTCTCCACTCCAAGCATTAATATTCTAAGCATTCTAAAGGCTGCACAAGACTAGCCACCTAGCAAAATGAGATTGTTTCAGAATACTGGGCAGCCTTGATTACAACTGACAGGTGGGAAGAGCATCACATTAAAATATTTTCATTCCCAATAATTACAATAATCCATCACAGTGTGCTCAGAAATTCTGCTAGGTGAGTTTCCCCTGAAAACATACAAATATTTCCAGACCTTTCTATTCCAGTATTTCTCAATATATGCCACTTTGAATTCTTTTTATATCAGATAGCCTAATTTATTAATATTAGAAATTAAAACCCCCATCACTAACTTTATATCACTTTATTCATACACAGAATGAAGAATCCACACCGATGGATTAAAATTCTTAAAATCTTAATGAATTAACAAAAATGAAAATAGTGCTGCTCTACCTAGGTTGCTGATTCCTGTTTTCTGCTCTGTAAAAGTCCTTTGCAACAGATATCTCTATTCAGACAAAGGAATGAGAAGGCACACAAAATCCATATCTCCTTATCTACCTATTTATCTACATATATGTATCTATGGGGACCTCCAAAACCAAGAATTCAAGCAAAATTGTACACCAAGCTTGAATGATCCCATTACAATTGAGCTACTTTCATCGGGTGATGCTACCTTGCAAAATGTAAATATAAAAATAAAAGTTCAATTCTGGTTCACATTCAATATATGAATATAAAATATATTTAACAACTACATAAGCTCTATATTAGTTGATAGGTAAGAAGATTTAGAATAGACCTTTTCACTTTAAATTTAGGTTACATTTTTGTATAGGTGATGAAAATGAGCCAGTGAATTTAAACTGTATATCTTGTTACCTAACCATTTGTATTCCCACCTTCTATTTCTTTGTTAATTGCTAAATAACATTCATAAAACACAAAATAAAAATCCTTTCTAATATGAAAAAATGAGTATTACATTTTCTGTATACATATACCCTGTTCATTCAATTAGAATTAAAGAAAAAAAAAAACATCAACTCTATAATAAAATCTGAATCCCACTAAAACATGCTCCTCCCCATCTCACTAAGGAATTGGAACATTTTTAGCTCTACAGTGCTTACATGTTTTCTCTATTTTTTTCCTTGGCAGTATTTTTGTGGCTTTCAGTAATTCCTGTCCTAGAGTATTCGTCTGTTATATTCAGACTTCCTTATGAATCACTAGCCTGTAGGCACACCTCCAAATGCTTCTCTATCGTGTCCTATTACATTTGTCTCATGCACATCCCACAGAGCTATTTAATGAGAAGGGGCAGGGAAGAGGGATGCTCTTTGGACAGTGCAGATCCATACTACTCATGTAATTGAGCTTAACAGCAAGAATAAAACCTTATTTCTGTAGTTTAAAAAATATATTTTAAGTAGGCAAGTTCTTCCAGCAGTCACCCACTTTCAACAATTGTTGCATCAGGGGATCTAGAAAGAAGGAAACATTTTTATTAATTTTCTCCTTATCTACCAGAAGAATGTTGATTTTTTTTTCATTTGCGTTTGTTGCCTGCAGGTAGCAGACCAGAGAATCATATAGTAGAAATTCTTCTTTTTGATTAATTTCTTTCCATGTGTTATTTCTTATATATAATTGATTTGGGGCTTTGCTCATAGCTGCACATATATATATATACCAACTGCTGTCCTTCAATCAAGAAAGTTGAAGAAAATTACCTGAATTTTGTTAAGTTTATTAAAAATGAGATCTGTGAATATTTAAATTGAGTTTTGAAATGTTAATGCAAAAAAAGGATATTAGAGAATTTTTAATGGAGGGTTCAATTTGACCATATACCATTGTAAAATGAAGGGGAAGGGGTCAGCTCACATTCAAATTATTTCTTTAGGGGGGAAAAAGTTACTCTTTAATCTTAAAAAATGTAGTAATATTCTTTTCTGTACAATCATCAGCCACTTTTATAAATGGCAATATTAACAGTTTTTCTATAGAACCTGAAAACAATTTAAATTTTTAAAATATTTTTCCCTTTGGAAATGCCCTGCTTCAAATTAACTGAAAGATGCTAACAAGAAAACAACATTTGCTTAGAATGTATGCAAACCTTGCAAGCAGCAGTCAGTCTTACATAGCAGATTAAGCACTGATATCACAGGGAAAATAAAGTTAGAGGAAGAAATACAGACAAAATTTGAACTAGATCTCTAATGACTAATTTACTCTCAGGAAGTAACTCAGGCATTAAGAAAATTTGGTTCATTAGTAAATGCCTTGTGCACTGACCCAAGGAAGTTAGTGACAGCAATGGCATTGAAATTCAAATATTTCATAATCAGGTCTCTGTCCAAAGCCCCATCATGAAAAAGTATCTTAGTATAGCTTTTGCTAAAATAATACAGTAGTCCTTCCTTGTCCACAGGGAATACATTCCAAGACCTCCAGTGGATTCGTGAAACCATGGAAAGTACCAAACCTTATAAATATGACATGTTTTTCCTATACATACCTATGACAAATTTTAATTAATAAATTTGGCACAATAATAATTTGATAATGCAAATCATAAAATAGAAAACTGTAATAATTTTCTATAATAAAAGTTATTTTAAACTTATGAAATGCTTATTTCTAGAAGAGAGAGAAAAGAGAGTGTGTGTGTGTGTGTGTGTGTGTGTGTGTGTCTGTGTGTAGTGCTAGGGATAGAACCCCAGACCTCAAGCATGCTAGGCAAGTGCTTTGCCCTGAGCTATACACCTAGTCCTGGGATCTTCCATTTAATGTTTTACACCAGTAAATGTAAAGCCTGATACCTCATTTTGTTCTCTTCGTGATATTTTCCTGTGTTTATTCATTTATTGTTTATTCCCTTTACTAATATTTATTGAGGCTACTGAACATGGCAGGTACTGTACTGGGCACTAGAATAATAGTATATAAAGGTGAGATAGTCCCAGCCAAGTGGAGTGACTAATCCAATAATCCAACTAAGAGGACAAAGTTTATCAATTATAGAATGATTTAAACAAAAAAAAAATGTCCTACTTTACCATGGATCGAGGGGCACAAAAAGTCTTCTCAAATAGCACTGACACTCTAAATTTCTAATTATTTCTGTATTTTTCTTTCATCCTCAGTTACATTATAATTCTCTTACCCACATTTGTAACTGGAAGCACCAGGTAATGGTACCTTAGCCACTGTACAATACTCACTCAAATAATGATTTTTTCAATAGCATTTAATTGTAAAAATATTGAGGACCAAAATAAAGGAGCAATAGCAATCTATATACATAGTTTTAAACTATCCCATCTCATGTTGTTAAAGAAAATTTATTTCACTTGACAGTATGATACCCATTGTCCTTTCCTGGTTATTCAAAGCAGAGGCTACCCACCCTCAGCCTGACAGACATTTTTGGAAGGATATGAGAATGGGCAAGCAGGGATTTTTCTAAAAGTGAGCACATCTGCCATAAGACACTGGGTGTTATTCAGTCACTAGAATATGAATGCAGGGCATTAGTTTTGAAAAGCATTTAGGACTAAGAAAGGAAAGGGATTGAAACTATCCCTTGAACCCCTTATGTATGATATGTGGCTGATAAATATTTACAAATGAATTCATCAAAATTTGTAATTTTAACAATATCTACAAGAAAACATATTTGCTTTATATCCATAAGAAATGATGTTTTGAAATGTGTTACTCTTATTTAACAAATGAAATGCTGCAAAACTATTGTATGTGTTTCTATTTAAAAAACTAGTTGATAATAGCCTATATGATTTTATAATGAAACTAAATTAGTACATGTACAAGAGAAATGATTTTTAAAAATGTTTTAAACAAAGAAATAAAAGAAAAGAAAAAAAATGAAGCATGCAATCTTTTGAAGCCAGAATGGAATTTATATTTCTTTCTCTTTCTAGAGCAAATCAAAGGTAACATACAGGTCGATTTATTGTTTTAAATCAACAACAACAAAAGTACTAGCCACACAATGAATACCAAATAAAGGCTTTGGTGACCAACTTTATTAAACAGGTTCATAAGGCCAAGATGAATTAAAGATTGTCCTTAATATTCAGCATGCATGACTCCGTCTCTTATGAAACAATATAGCTACAGGCAGAAAATAAGGGAAAATATTAAATCACCGTAGGATTTTAGGGAAAAAAATTAATTAGAGGAAAAAAGTCAATGCAAATATTTGCATCAGAATTTGGTTATTTTATATATTTGTTTCTTCTTATCTAACACAGTTTGAATCTAACATACATCTCATCAAATAGGTCAATTTCTCCTTTCTAATCCTTCATTTGAATAACACCCTTTCTGTAGCTACCCTGTTAAATTGATTCTTTACCTGTATAATTTATTATTAATTGAAATTCTGGGAGAAAACATTTAATAAAATAACTGCTCTCTCCATGACACCCAACTTCATTGGCTGATTCCAAGTAGTTGATCAGCAAACATTAGCTCTCCAAGTGTCACCCCTGGACAAGCAACATTGGTATCACCCAGAAACTTATTAGAAAATCCAATTAGTTACCAGACCCCACCCCGGATCTACTGATTTCAGAAACTCCATGGGTGGGACCTTAATGTGTGTTTTGAGAAACCCTATGGGTGACTCTGATGCATGCTCACTCAAGTTTGAGAACAATTAAGCTGGAATACAAATGCTACACAGAAGTCACTTTGTAATAGTATAAATTATATTGATTATTGTCATTTCCTAGAAAAAGTACAATAATTTCTGAGTTATATGTGCTCCAACCTCAGCTGTAGATAGACAGGCTGGGTACTATACCTGATGATCTATGATCAAACTAATTTTCATCTAAGCAATTCAATGTAGTCACTCCTGATAATGGGCAGATTAACTTTAGGTCTTTAATGTTGGTTCATTGTTCTGCCACTATCACCAAAAGTTCAGCAAGTGCCCAAAGAGCATTCTTTCTGTTGATTCTGGGATGACACGGAATAGACTGTAGCGGTGCAGGATGGTCCCAACTGTGACTTCCCCATTCACTCCTGGAGTCCTGGAGTCAATCAATTGACCACGATGACTTTGACTCAAGAATCTCCCCCAACACGTGTCTGGCTATGGTAGGGAAAGAAAGTCATGGGACAGCATCTCTATATTTTAAAATTATAGTCTGCTGTTTGATTCTCTTAAAGAAGAAGAGCTTCAAAGAGCAGAAGTGTTTTCATCCTCCTCTTTTGAGGGGCTGGCATTTCAGGAGACATGAGGAGGGGTACACTACTCAGGTAAAGCTGGCCAATCAATACATTATGATAAGTGTGCACAAGAAGTCCAGGCCAGATCACATAGAAATTCCCGAGCTCTTTATCCCTCACTCCATCCCCTTATTATAATCAGGTCTGCGCACAAACCAACTATGGCCTTTTCCATTTTGTGCCGCAGCATCATGGCGAGAGCCACGTTATTAACCCACAAATGCGGCTCATCAAACTGCATGTACTAGCACCACCGCCTTGAACCAAACAGTCAAGGTGAGGGCAACTACAGAACTCTGTTCCATTTTTCACAAATAGGTGTGGCCTCCTGCTCCTGGAATGCTGCCAATTTGGCCCTCCGTTTGGTTTGACACAGTAAATAATGATGCATAGTCTTTCTAAGCCTGTACAGTCCTGCACACATGTTCCTTGCACAGCCAGAAAAAAATCCCCTGCACAAAACAAAGCATTGTTGTAGATCCCATGTATTGGTTGGAATACAAACTTTATAAGAATTTACCTAATTTCACAGGTGTATGTGTAATTTTCCACATTTCCATTCTGGCAGATCTCTTTAATCTTTGGGGGACAAAAAACAAAACAAAACAAAATACAAAAATAAAAAATAAAAAGCAGAAAATCCATCCAATAAGTCTTGAATTGCAAAACCCTAACAAGATGAAGGGGCTGTGTTAATGGAAGTAAAAACAAAATCAACATGTTCAATCCGCTCTAACTGTAACATGCCCTAGGACACATATCAACAGGGCAGTTTAGAACAAGTGTTCTATGTTGTCATTAAACTGCTGCAGAGGTACCTCAATTCAGTACTTGTGAACATCTCAAGAGGCCCAGAAAGCACTTCCCCATAAAATACACCTTCAGAATGACTTTTACTTTATACTAGCACATTAAAATAGTGTCTAAAGACACACAGGCACTCGGTGCAGCTGTATATTTAAGAGGAGCGCTTGCTCCCTGGAGAAATAGGAGGGCAGGGAGGGTGCAGCAATAAGAAAGCTGGTTCATCACACCCTTCCAGCGCTGCAGCCTAGACAAGCAGCAAAAGGCTCTCCTAAAAAGAAAATATCCCCTGCCTTTCACAACAAAGCCGACAGCAGAATAAAAGCAATCACCTTTACAGGCAGGAGTTATGGGGTGAGCCAAAGGTGGAGAGCTGCCGTAAATGAACCCTCCACTGGCAGTTCACGGCACTCCAGTGTGTGCGTCATAAACCCTGTCCAGCCTCCATAAGGCTCCTGCCTCTGAACTCCTCACAAAACCATCAGCATGCTATCACACACGGGAAGCAAACGGCAGCTTCTTTTTCAGTTCAATGGAATTTCATTTTCTACTTTAAATTGTTAAGGAAAGAATGCACTTCCTAAATCTATGGGAAGTGATGAGTTGGAAAGTTCTGTTTTCCATGTTGAATTAATAACGTCAACTTCATGAAGATCTAGAAAGTTCTCATCAGTAGCTATGCACCCCCATCACCCTCTCTCTCTCACACACTTGAGCCAAAGAAACACATACCCCTTTCCTCTAGAAAGAAAGTTACAGAACATTGGATTTATCAGGACTTACTTAAAATTTGGTATGGGTAGTAAGTACAAGTGACTCTGCAAACTCAAGAACATTCAATTTACTTTCTTAAACCCGTGATTCCACATCCCTCAGAAACGGCAAGTACATCTACCTTAGGAATAAACATTTTCTGATGTCAAATAAAGGGTTGCCTTTTAATATCATTTAATTTTTTTCAGATTGTTTTTGTTTCTATTTTTATATTACTTTGCTAGTAGACCATTACTATCAAGAATCAGAATAGCAAAATATGTTAAAAGGGGGGTTACTATTCATTTCCTAGCTTAGATATTATTATCCTGCCAATATTTAGAAAACCATTATTTCAGCTCCAACACTTATTTTTTTTATATTCTTAAAATATTTTACTGTTGGCTTGGAAAAAATATAACCAAGTAAATTCTACCTGCAGATGCAAAAATATATAAATCAATTGATGAATTCCATTCCCTGGTAAGTATTCAACCTGATCCCCATTCCACCTGTGCCTATATGCTTTTTAATTGCAAAAAAGAAAGAAATACCTGTTGCCAAGCATCACACCACACTAAACCATCTTCCGCCTTCCAGTATTCTATGTTGGAATTGGGCTAACATTTGGCTCAAGAATCAAAGAAGCATGGGAAAGACTGAGTAAAAACTTAACATTTTCCCTTTGAATATTATAGGAAAATTGTGGCACCTATGGTTGGTCCTACAATTGTTGACAAAGGTCGCAGTCTTACTCTCTAGTATTTTACTTCTGACATCAATTTTAGTGCGCATTACTTTCTGATAAAAATGCAGTCTTTCAAGGCTCATTTCCAAAGACTCAGCATCTCTAGGATAGGACCCAGGAATCAACACTTTTATTCTGCATTCCAAGTTATTCTAACACAGACTACAGGATGAAACACAGGGATCTGTCTATCTTCTAAACCTGAAAGGAGGGGAAATGAAGCAGATCTGAGTTACAACATTCCTACAAGAGTGTGAGAAGAAAGATAAGAGTGACCATTATCTCTCATCAGTAAACCCACAAGGTCATTTTGTTCTTTTATATTTTAATTCTACTCTGCTGGAGTACACCCTGTTCTGCTGGGGTATAAGGCATAGGCATATCTAATGCTAGGAAACTTGACTTATTAATTCTGTAACATCATTTTCTATGAGGCCTAGTTTCCACATGCAATGCCAGTTTGACCATTTATTTTATCCACTGTACATATACTCTATGAAGACTTGACTCATAGAGGAACTGTGGGGGAATTCCACTCCCACAGCTCTTTGGGGGTTTAACTGTGACACAACTAAGGCCATTTTAATCAGGCTGTAGAAACCACTACCTGGGTTGTTTTTGGACTTTTTTTTTTTTTTACAAAATGTGGCTGACCATGGCAAGTTACAGTGGATCTGCAGGAGGCACCAGGGGCAGATGCATCTGATCTTTCCATGTTAACAAGTTGAGGATTCAAAATGTTCTCAAGAAATCCACCAGGATTCCATATGTAGCTACTGAAACTTTTCCAAACTCCTTGAAAGAAACAACATGTAAAATGGGGAGTAAAGCATAATCTATATTGTATGTATGCCGGAGGGGGTGGGGCTGAGAAAGAAGATGATTCAGTACAGAGGTTAGAGAAAGTTTAGCTCATTTAGCACAAGGCAAACTGAGTGGTAACATTCCTAAATAATATTCACACAGATAAGAAAAAAATTAAAGAGTAAAAATTCAGATTTATATGATGCCAAGTTAAATTTTAAAAAACAACCTCTCCCTTATGGTAACATCTTCTGTATCAAGGATCATCAAGGAATAAGACTTACCAATGTGACAACCATTACAGCTTCAACAAATTTAGAACAAAGGGATAAGTTAATCCGTTTAGATGAAAAAACTTTCTGAAATGGCATAATTAATAAAATCTATGTTCTACAATAGAGAAGTGCACTTCTAGAAATTTTGTCAATAAAGACAGAAAACCACTCCTTTGAAAGCCCTCATGAAACCTGCTGAAGCAACAATACTGCACATGTAACATGAGAGAACTTATGCTCAATTCTGGAAAGAAGCTGCATATCCTTCAGCTTCAATCTTTTCCCTAGACTGTTTCATTTTCTATTGGGCCAATGGCTTAATCTGCATTTTACCAATAACCACAGATGTCCCCTAAAATGATGAGTACTCTCTGTGCATTGATTTTTTTTTTAAGTTTTAGATGGACAAAATACCTTTATTTGTTTATTTATTTTTTTTATGTGGTGCTGAGGATCAAATCCAGTGCTTCTCACATGCTAGGCAAGCACTCTACACTGAGCCACAACCCCATCATCCCCTCTCTGTGCACTGAAATGTTGGTTACTTTGCAATGTCCAGGATCAGGACTTTCACTAGGACTCTCATGGAGATGGAGAAAACAGCATGAACTCAGCATTTCTCTGACCCTGGAAGTGCTGGATACTCCATTCTACATCATCCAGGCTTTGCCATTTTTGACTCAGAGCCCAAAGAACCAGCCACCAGTGCAAAGCTGAAGGAGATGACAGAAACATTCACATCTGCTGATTTTTTGCTTTAAAGCCTAGCAGTATCTTTGTTATTTCATTAAGTTAAAATATATATTTAAAGCACAGCTAGGAGTTGGGAGGTGGATGTGGAGGAGAAACGTGGAACTTAAGATAAACAATACATTCTCAACTAAAAAAAGGAAAGCTTCATCTTTCACCCCCAAAATATTGACTTAATAAAATACAAGAATATTTTTTAAAAATAAGCTTCAGATTCTCAGGAAGATTGTTGAGAGAATTTTTTAAATGAGCAAAGCATGAAATAAGAAAGTAAAAATCACAATAAAGATCACAATAACCAAAATTATAATAATAATTAGATTATTATATGCCCACTTGATGGCACAGAAAAATTGCATCAGTGATGCTGAAGAAAAATCCTGAGAAACAGCATGACATTGTAGAGAATGATTTTTAAAAAAAAAAAGAAAGGAAGGAAGGAAGAAAGAAAAAACAGATTAAAAATTTGTGACATGGGAAAGGAACATTAGGAAACATGTTGACAGAGTTGCAACCCATTAATAATAATCCTGTATTTAAGTAAACAGGCAATGAATTAGCCTATGTGTAATATTAATTATTAATACATGTTAAGAAGTTGCAGGCCTAAAGAACGCCATCATATTTTTGATTAAAGAAAACAAACCAAAATCAGTACAATGTTGATCCTTACATATTTTCAAGTAGCAAGAGTGTGGAAAGAATCATCTTTCTATCCTCAAACCCATCTTCCTATCCCCAACCTAGGACTCTACCAAGAAAACGACTATAAATAAATAATAAACATAAAAAAACCCTCACAATATAGAAGTGAAAGCATAAGTTTGCAGGGATAGGTTATGAAAGAACAGCATATTGAGTTAGCTAAGAAATGTGTATATACTGTTGAATAAAATGGCCTCAGATTTCTAAACCTTGGACTACTATTCTTGCAAACCTTTTTAGAAGATAATCTCTCAAAGAGATAAATTATTAACCAACAAGAATGGCAAAATTGTGCTCAAAAAATAATTTTCATAGAGCAGTAACATGTACTAAAGACAAAAACCATTTTTAAAAGTCAAATTACAAATAAAAGTTTATTTTGCTGAATTCAAATGCTTGTTGGGACTAAGGCAACAAAATTGAATATTGGATAATATGTATTAAAATATGAACTAAATTTTAATAAGGTAAATAAACACAGGTGAGAATAATAGAGAATAGAGAAGTTGCTGAAAAGAAGCCCAAAAATCTGAATTTTGTTTCTTTTTAAAAGGGGAGCAGATAAATTGACGATGTCTCAAAATAAAAAATAAGAAGGGCTGGGTTGTGGCTCAGTGTCTAAGAGCCTCTGGGTTCAATCCCTGGTACCAACAAAAGGGTGCAGGGGTTATTTACTTTCATTTTGACAACTGGGTAAAAATAAAATTTGTAAAACAAATTTTAAGATGACATATTTTAATATTCATTTAGTAGGACTGCTACATTTTAAAAAATATTAGAAACAAGAAATAATAACATGTTCAAAAAAGTATGTTTACATACTCATAAAATTAGTATGTAACATTAGGAACACAAAATATGCAGCCTCTAAGATGACAGATAATTGAAAAAAATTTAAAGTTAGAAGAAAAACAAAAGCATATGAATTTTTCATTAAATATTCTAAAATACTAAAGTTGTTTTCCAAATGAAAACACAGGGAAAAACCACGGAGTATAAAAGGAAAATATAGGAAGGCTGATAATATTAGTACCACAAATGACACTTGCTATCTTGATTTTAAACAATCAACAGCGATGCCATGGAGCAGAGAAAACTAACAAACCAAGATCATAATGCCATAGTGAGCAAACAAAACATTAAAAATATAAACAATTTGAATACTATAATTAACACCTACATGAACAGAATTAAATGTCCCATACCATACTATTTCTTATAAACAAAAAATAAGTGTTTACAGGGATTCATAAGATACTTACAAACACTGACCAAATATTAAGAATTCCAAAGCTCAACAGTTTCTAAAATGTCAATTTTACGACAATGCAGTTTAATTAGAAGTTAAATATAATTTCTAAATGACTTAGAATTTTTTCTTAAACATCACTTTGTTAAAGCAAAAGGGATGTGGTCTTGGTAATTTTGGATTCAAATGTTAACGTCTCCTAATTTTTGACTTCTGAGCACTTAGGAGAGGCAGTGAAATGAGGGGTGAGAACTCCCAGTGAGGGAAACAAGATGCCCTGAAGGCGAATGATGACATCTGGTAGGTCAGCCAGGACCACGCCCCTCCTCTTGGAGCAGCAGAGTGTCTCAGAGTGTCTCAGAGTGTCTCAGAGTCTCAGAGACTCTGTGAAAAGTGGGGTGGGGGGAGTCAATAAAAGCTACTGCTTCCTTTAAAAATTAAAAAGCTTTGGAAATTTATTAGAAAAAAAAACCAATCAACATAAGTGAATGAAATTTGAAGAGAAAAAGACAATAATATAGATTTTTTTTAAAACTCAAGTAGGAACACCATACTAATAAAAAAATTTAAAATAAAAATAAGTGCAAGATTTCTTTTTAAAAAGCTTACTATATTTTTAAAATTTTAAGTAGGACACCTGAGTTGAAAAATGACCATGGGAAGAATGAAGAATTTATTATGTAATTAATTACATTCTTAAATCTTTAATGATCAAATAATTTCAAAAATTGAAAAATGCCCAGAATTGATCTTAACCAAACATATATGTGGCACGGATGCATTATAATTATAATGCACCAATGAAAAAAGTACATGCAAATAAAAGGAAAATCAGAGAGTAGAGGAAGGAGAACAGAGGGAGGAAGGCAGGGAGGGAAAGAGAAAATACTAAGGAATGAATAATAGTGAATTATATTATGTGTATATATAAATACGTCACAATGAACCTCACTATTATGTATAATTATGATGAACTAACAAAAACATGAAAGATATATATGACATTGAAAAAAATCACAAATTTTAATGTGAGTTTATAAAAGGTGTGTTTTATACACATCTGCATAACTCATTTTTATAAGTAGAGACTAGATATTATAAAGATGCCAATAATCTCCAAAGTGAATGCATCATTTTTTTTTTTTACAATTCCTTAGGGAATTTTTAGGAAGTTGAAAAAAGTGACTCTGTAGAACTGAACTGTCATAACTTTCTGTGATGATGGAAATGTTCTGTGTTTCAGCACCATCTGATATCATAGTCATCCACCCCACATGGCTATTTTGAGCAATAAGCCTAATGAGACTGAGAAACAGAATTTTTAACTGTACTTAACTTTAATTCATTTATATTTAAATATTTATATGTGACAAGTTGCTACTATATTAGAATGAAACTGCAGAACATCTGAGGAATAAATAATTAAGTACATACCAGAAGTACATACCAGAAGTGTGTATATTCTAAACATGGGGAAAAATAAGAACATTGAAAATGCCATGTTGTACAATGATTGGATACTAAAATAAACACTTGGAAATAGATTGTTATTTGTAAGATTCAATTAACAATAAAAACACTTTTTAAACAGGGAAAGATTAATTAATGAAGTTATAATAACTAGTTATCAATTTAAATTCAGGATCTTTTCTCAAATTGTTTAAAAAGTAAATTCAGATTTTTTCAAGCATTAAACTCAAAAAATAATAACCACAAGAAGCAAACTTGTTTATTAATCAAAACTTTGGATAGGGATCAAGAATTTAGACAAAACAAAAGAAAATGCAGAACAGTAAATAAACAAAAATACACAGTAAAAACAAAAATGTATCATAAATCTAAATACATTTAGCATCACCATATGGCAAAAATAAAAAAAATATATAAGAATACAAAATAAAGAGAAATATGTTCATCAAATAATTTAATCATAGGTAACACTCTACATTAATTATTCAATAATACTTTGAGGCACTTCCTCTACAGTTTGACATATCTTGTGCTAATGAAAAAGGAGACAAGAAGGTCCCTGCCCTTATGGAGCAATTAATCCATTAAAGAAGAGTTTTCACAAGCCCTAAAGTGGACAGTCATACTAGATTCCTCTCTTTCCCTCACTCATGCATCAAAGCTTTCATTGGCTCCTTAAAGTTTTACCTCCAAAACATAGCTCAAACGGAATACATCTTACCAAGTCCACTCTGTGTCCTTTCAAGTCTCCTTTTGTCTTTCAGCAGAGCTAATGCAGTGGCCAGCTCTCTTATGTCCAGGAATCCACTCCAACCTCTCCTACAGTAGTCCTTTCTTTGTCAAGGGGATGCAAATTATATCTTATTATTCCTTTACTTTTATGTCTTCACTCTGCATTTAGGGTGAAGTCCAAAATCTGTATCGTAACCCAAAAACTCTTACAAAGGCCCACCTGGAAGTTGGCCCCTCTTAACTAACTGAGATAAACTCAAACTCCTCTTTCCCTCCCTGGAGCTTGGCATATCAGCCTTCCAAAACTCATTTCCAAGTTAGGGTCTTTGCACATGTGCTTTCTTCTGCTTGCAACACTCAGCCCCTGAGAATGCAGTTCACCCTTGAGGCTAGAGCTCAGATGTCTTCTTGTGGCAGAAGGCTTGACCACCTCACCCACTCCACTCTAGCTCCCCAGCATGCATTTTATTGTGAAGGCTCCAGAGAAACTGTTCTCTTACATAAAATGGCACATATTTGCAGAATAACTTGCCAGTGATGCACATACAGTCCTATTATTCCTAAGCTTGCACAGGGATCTCCATGTCCAGGAATCTCTCCTAACTAATCCAAAACTTGTTAATTAAAGTGTACTTTTTAATATGGACACATCATAAAGAACCTAAACGTAACAAGTGGTTTGAAGTGCAGAGATTCAATGTTTGAACACTGGAAACATATAACCCAGACAACATCAATTTACATTTTGCTTTGGCAATTAGTAATATATGACTTGCAGAAGTTACTTAACCTAAATACCAGTTTTTGAGTTTTTTCTAAATCTGTAAAATGAGAATGTACATACAACATGGAACTAATTATGAGAGCCAAACAATGTATTTTGAAACTGTCAAAGACTCAGAAAACCTATTTGTTTAATATTAAGTATTACTGAATGTCAGCTATTACCCCCAGAATGTCTGATTGCATTCCTGGCTACACCAGTATTATGTTTGTGATCTTAAGTTGGTCACTTTATTTTCCTGTGTCTCTTTTCCTCATCTTTAAAAGAGGAATGACTAATAGTCATTTTTAAGATGAAATAAGTTAGTAAATATGATGTTCTTATAACAATACTTGACAATATAAACTTATTATTTTTGTATTCAAAATAGAATGTTACTCATTAAAAATAATAATTAGGCCTATCTGGCAATGTGTTTCAAAAACTTCAAAACTGTTCATACTCAGAATCATTAATTCAACTTCACAGTTTTTATCCTCCAAGAAATAATTGGAGAAGACAAAGATCAGTGTTTGGCAAAGTTCATCACAATGTTTGTTCTGAGAAAGAAGTATCAGAAACCACCCAAATGCCAACACAGTTTGATTTCAAAAGCTGCAAATCCCTATTATTGACTGTTATGCAGTCTTAAAACAAAACAAAAACTCTTTTAAAATAATACTGAAATGTTATATATATATATATATATATATATATATATATATATATATATATATATATTAAATGAAAATAATTAAACGATGTGGTCATTATGTAGTTTGCTCTACTCAGCTTCAGATTAGAAAACTAAATAACCTAGTTTGCTAGAACTGAGCCTAATTATTCTGACTAATGAAATCTCTAAGTAAAGTTCATGAGGCTTTTTTTTTTGTCCCATTCTGGTTATATGTTTTAAAAAAATAACAAGGTACATAATTTGACTTGTGCATATTTTGGGAGTTATTATATCTAATGTTTCCCTTATTAACAAATTATATTTGTGACCCAGGAAGATGTGATATAACTGACTAAACTCATTATGGCTCAAAGGCATTTTTTATTTTTATTTTTTTTTGTCCTGGGAAATAAACCCAGGGATGCTTTACCACTGAGCTACATACCCATCCCTTTATAGTTTTTATTTTGAGAGGTCTCACTAAGTTCTGAGGTTGGCCTTGAACTTTTGATCCTCTTGCCTTAGCCTTCCCAGTCAGTGGTATTATAGATCTGCTCCTATCTTTATGCCCAGCTCAAAGGTACTTTCTGTGAATATAGCTGCTACACTTGATTTATCCCTGGCATATGAATATACATACCTGATTTCTTCATTACTGTTATATCCATCTAAGCAATGAAGTCATGTGGTAGAGTGTATAGGAAGCAAACTCTTCTTTGAAAAATTGGATTCCTAACCTCATGGGTTTTGTGTGTTAGTATACCACAAATCATATGCACATATCTATTTTATAGCACAACAAACTACAGAAAATTTTAGTAACAGGTGGTGGTTAAAGAAGAAATCTTCACTCTCAGGGGGTGGAACTGCAGGTGACAGAGGGTTGACTATTTCATGTTACCCTGGGAGCAAAACCTCCTCATTGGCTCTATTAAGCACTATTATTTGAAGGACAGTTTTAAACATGAAAAAAAAATCATAAAAAACTGCATAATCTTCTAACATTAAAAGTAATAGTAATCACAAATAAATATACTGTGAATCATAAAAATGACTCAAGAGTGGCCAACCAAAGCAGCACAGAATAACTGTCTTGCCTCAAGGTAGTAGTTTTTTTAAGTCTCAGGGTTCTTAGAATATTGTTAGGTATTTATAGATAAGGTTATGTTATTTAAGTTGTATAATTTATAAAATCAGGTACATCGAATCATATTGAAGCGGTTCCCTTTTATATTACTAAACTTGTTATTTTGATACGTATCTTCACTATGATATCAATACCTGAGATTGATGATGGCTATGCTGGTAAGAGGGAGGAGCTTAGAGATATAAGACATGATAGAATGGATGGGAACAACAGTGTGAGAAAAATTCAACTAAGAAGATGACAAAAGGAGAGTGGGTGCTAAGAGTAGGGGTCTGGGTAATTGATTAGGTTGAAGATTTGTTCACAGCATAAGTAAAAAAAAAAAGTATATTATGTGGGGCTTCATTTGTATTATTTCTTCAGTAATGCATAATTAACTCCAACATTTACATTTAAACAGAATTCAACTGAAAATTACCTTGCAACATTTAAAAACTGAGTAATTAATAACACAAATTACTTAACACAGGGCACAAAGTTTTTCTTTCTTTTTTTTTTTTTTAACATCATAAGAACTAGCTCAAGATTCCCTAGCCACTGAACCACAATAAGTAGGTTTTAATAGTTTTCCCACCTTGGTCAGCAATATTTTGTTAGAACCCCAAAAGGCAGTTGTAGCGCAAGGGAATGCTATCCAGAATCTTCCTCATTGTCCTTGAAACACAACACAAAATGTAAACATGATGGATACACAGTAAATGAAGATATCTGTGCGCTCACCAAATCAGCAGATTAAGAATCTCTTTTCCTGATGTCTGGACCCATCTGCATTCCTCCCTTCTTTTTATCTACAAAGGATGTTTTCCATATTCAATGTTTCTCGCCTTCAAAGAGCCTTTAGCTTGTTCTTCATTCTCACACCCACAAAAGCAACATGGAAATCTCACTGCAGAAATATGTTAGAAATAGAGATCTAACTCTTCCCCCACTTCAAGGACTCGGACTGAATAGGTACAGTGTTCACTCCCAATAGGCCAGAGAATGGAGAGTACTCACACTCTACCAAACAAGAAACACTAACATTCTTGACAGGCAGCCCAGGAAAACTTTGCAAAAAGCACAACCTGGAAAGCATCATATAGTCAGTGTTTGCACATTCACCCAGGCCTAAGGAAAATGCATTATGAATGTGTGTTCTCTTCTCTTCTCTCCCTCTCTCCCCTGCCTCTCTCTCTCCAAAACACACACACACACACACACACACACACACACACACACACCCCTCAGTCTGTTCTCATATCCTGGACTAGCTTTACATGATGCATGCTGGTTCTGAGAGACACAGGTGAGCATGAGCAAAGAGGCTACGGTAAAACATAAAAATACAGAAATATAGAGGTACAGGTCATTGAGAAAATGAAAGTTTTCATCAGCAATGGAAATGTAATAACAAATCACAAGCTTAAATACATAAGAGTATGAAGTTTAAAATTAATAATAGATGTCTAAAACATTAATCTCAGAAGTCCTAATATGATGTTTCATCTTGAAAGTAATTAATTGGTTAGCAGCTGAGCTAGAGTAGCAGGAGGACCCTGCTGCCTTTAGACCTTGGTTCCAGCCCTAACAAGCTGTCTGATACTGAGCAAGTCCAGTGTCTCTGTTTCTCATCTATAAAACTGAGATAAAATCCCATAGTAGTTATAAATCTTTTGGGTTCATTTGTGTAATGAACTTTCACTGGTGCCTGATATAGTTTTGGTGTTCAAAATTTGTCAACGTATTATGTTTTAAATTACCATAATGTGCTATTAGAGAGCTAGCAACAACGAAACCGCTGTGGGAGTGAGTAGAGAGACAGATCAATATAAGAGAAGTATAAGTGTTTTGATGTTTTATAATAAAACACTGCATACCTAAAAAGAGGAAGTGGCTTTGCTAGGAGACTCCCTAAAGCTCCAGAGCCTCCGGATATTGCTCTCTAGGTGGTGGGTAAAGCTTCACATTTTCTCTGGTTAACAAGGATTAGATAAAATGTGGATCCTACCATTTCTGGGTATTAGTGTTTAAATACCCTCAATTATCCCTTTCTTATTTACAAGAATGTAAGAAAAGAGTTTCTAATTAGGACATACGGTAAAGATAAAACTTTGTTTCATGAAAACAAAAATAAACTTCCATTTCAGATCAAAGGGGAGCTCTTTTCTTTAGGAAATACTGAAAGAAATTGCGGAATTGAGGGAAGCACAAACATAATGGAGCAGGGCAGCTTCTATAGAGGAAAGATTCGGAGAGGCCCTGGGGATAATCTGCGCACAAACTCTTGCTTCTGTGTCATGGAGATAGGTAGAGACTGTAATAATCTGGACCAGACCCAGTGGAAACAAATTCAAGATGCCTCACCTTCCAGACTGCTTATTTACTTGTGATTTATACTAAAGTACAGAGTTCTAGTCATAGACACTACCCAGAGACCACACTGGGAAAAGGACCAGGAAAGATTGTTTGACACACGGGACTCCAGGAAATCAAGAGAACCTGCACAAACAGAGGAGCCCCTGTTTTATGACTCCAAATGCTGCTTCATACCGATAAACTGATTTTAAAATGTTGAAGGCATGAAAAATACTACTCAAAATTCAACTCATTTAATGCCGCACCCTTTAATTTATTTTATTGCCTCAAGGATGGAAAAGGCATGTTCTTCACTGTCTGTGAAGACAAGAAGCAATGCCAAGCTAATGCTAATGGGAATTCTGTGGCCAGAGCCCATACTCAAAGCCATTCATATACACTTCAGCATGGAGTTTACCTGCCTTTACAAAATGGCATGATAATATGCATCCTGCAAGTGACAGTTTTTTTTAGTTTAAAATTATTGTTGGACATGAGGCACCTAATTCAACTCTCCAAGAATATAAAACTTCTAAATTAAATCATATGTGGTGCTCTATAATGAACTTCCAATAACATCCTGAAACTCTCTCCATTTCCAAGTACTAGTAAAAGAGTTACATTGTTTTTTGAACTGAGCTACACAGAACTATATTCCCAAATGAAATAAAAGTCAGAAAAGTGATCTATTTGCATAGCGTTAGCACATCAGTAAGGAGACACATTGTATCAACATCTTCCCCCTAAACAAAGGCAGCAGGGGTGCTTAGAGATGCCAGGTTTGTTTTGCTGCGACCTACATACAGTCCTCAAACAGCCAGGACAGCTCTGTACACAACAGAAGCATTTTCAGTCTAATTCTATGAAATTTCAATCTTCAAAATAACTTTGCAAATGACAGTTAGAAATAGGAAGAATTCTCACCAATCTAAGAGGCCTTTAGTGATTGTAACTTTCACCACGATAACGGTACTGTGAACAGTTTACAAACTGACATCCAAAATCTCAAGTATATAAATACAGGCTGCGGAAAACCTCACCAAATTTTCTCGACACAGCATTAATCTCTTCCACCCAAAACTGCACAATTTTGCCAAGGCCAACTTACCTTGATGTAACAGCAAGCAATGATTTGTCATAATATGAGAAATGCTTCAGTTGAAATTTTGTGTCTGCATTACATAGGAAGAACGGGCATCCATAAAAGGGTTCATGTGTCATCATGTGGATTGATTATAGTTCCTTTGCTGAGAACAAACTGCTTTTAGGCATGCTTAAATAACTGGAGCCATTTTGGTGATATATTTCACATTTAAATTTTAAATAACACAATTTCTCTAGTATATCATATGCCACAGTTATTTTGATTAGGCTGCCCTTTATGTTAGTCTCGCTTCCAACTACAGAGTTCAAAAGCAAGAAAAATATTTCTTAAGCTATCTTGCACATCAAATTTTTATTACATTTAGCTTTTATTACAGCCCTTAAAAAGAAAGAAAATCAGAAAGAAAGAAAGAAAGAAAATCAGAAAGAAAGAAAGAAAGAAGGAAGGAAGGAAGGAAGGAAGGAAAGAAAGAAAAAGAAAGAAAGAAAGAAAGAAAATCATAGATTTTAAAGCTGGAAAATACCATAAGATCTATAATGAAATCCACTCATTTCACAGACAAGAACACTGAGGGATGCTGGTGATGAATTTCAACAGAACAAGGGCTGGAAACCAGGTATCCTGTTCTTACTCAACAGTGGTGTACCATAGGCTAGATGAAGAACCAACCATACCCATCATCAATTTGCAATGTTAAGCTTCATTCGAAAAGAACTTGAATTTCAGGTAATAAAATCCACTTTCTGATAAGAACTGCAAAAGCAGAACCAAAACTCTTAGTTCAATCACTCAATTTAGAGATGAAGAATTGAAGTTTAAATGGGTAAGGTAATTTCTATGTTTGCATTTTTCAAAAACATCTCCAGTGATCCTCTTTTTAATTTGTATTGTTAATTATGCAGCAGATAATGCTGTTAATGACATTATACCAAAGTCATTTACAACCAAAATTATAAGGATTAAAGATAAATGCTAGTGTTTTTATAAGTATCCTTTCTCTCATCATAATATACATTATTTAATTTTTTATGTTCCAGTATACATAGAAGAAAATGTTGGCACACAGTAAGCACAGAACAATTTCTGTGTAAGTGTTGCCACAAGAAACTAGACAAAGGGATGTTATATTTTGCAACATATGTGCTATAAATTGGCTTTACCAATAATAGTCTTTATGATATTTCATAGATACAAAGCAATTATTTCCTATTCAGTCATTTGCAAACTATAATTACTTTGATTAATTTACTATTACTAGTTGTAAGCCAATTTGTAATTAAAGAGTAAGTTTCAAATGAATAGATAAAAGCACTGACTTTAATTCCATTTTGTTAACCTTTCTGTCAGCAGAAAAAGGTAAACTTTGAAGAGTAAAGATTGGGTTAACTTCAAAGCCATACTGATTCAGGCAAAATATGTTAATTTTAAAATGTTAAAAACACCAAAATTCATAGGCTCTACACTCTCATTTCAAGCCTAAAAATTGACCCAAATCCATAGAAGATTATTTTACTAATATTTTGACAATTCCCAGACTACTTTAAATTTAGATCAAATTGGGTAAAAATTCAATTTAGAAATAAAAGTAAATGAATATAACAATGTTAAATGTTCAGGGAAAATGGAAGAAATAAATTAGAGAATAACGTTTTTAAAAAGCTTGTAAATGAATATAACTGTAAAAAAAACTGGCAAGATTTTATACATAATAACCCTTTCAAATTAATTTGATCTTGAGATTTTAGAAAATGTAAGATGTGCTGGGATTATTTTTACATAAGATTTATATTTTCCCTTCTATAATACTTGGCATTTTTTCCCCTGCTGTACTTTTTCCCTCACAGCAATATTTCTACATGTGAAAACTACAAGAAACACATTCATGCTAAGGAATACTGACTCTCAGTATAAAATTCTGAAAATTCTTCTAAACCTCAGATAACTATTTCTGTACCTTTATCCTCTCTACTCTACATTTCCACCAAGTACTCCAGCAGTATCTTCAACTCCAGGCAACTAAAATTAGGTCATAAACTACTCTCCATCTCCCAATCTCTATTTTCTTACACATTTCCAATCCAGCCTCAGTTTAAACTAGTGTCAATTTTGATTAGGATTTAAAAACTTGCATCAAATTAGATTTTCCTCCTCTCATTCTTTCCTCATCTGTCTCTCCATTTCCATTAACATGACCACACTTAATTTGTGCTCTATAATAATGAATTTAAGGGGTCTTTGTTCTGAGAAAGTTCTTTCCTATTCAAAGTAGGCCCTGATTACAGGAGAGAGGATGAACATCTGAGATTTAATTGAATCATGTGGGCAATGATTCAGTCATGACTATTAATGGAGATCCAGTAGAAACACCAGTCACTGAGGCTCAGGTGACCAACCAGGTTGGTGAGCACACTGAGGATGATAGATTCTGATTACAAGTGAGGATTCAGAAGCTCTTCCTTCAACACACTCCTGAATTTTGACTTCATTTAGCCACTCCTGCAATAAATCCTTTAGAATAAAGCCATAATCATCCATAGAGTGTTTTCCTGAGTTCTGTGAATTGTTCTAGTGAATTATCACAACCTTAGGAGGTATAGGACCCCCTGAGTTTGTAGCCAGCTGGTCAGAAGTCCAGTAGATCTAGGGAAACAAATTGAGAACTTGCAATGGACGTCTGATGAGATCTATCATGTGGGGGACTGTGCCTTCCACCTGTGAGTCCACAAAGACTTTAGATAGTGTAAGAATTGCATTGTAGTATTTCAGGTTGCCAGATAAAATATAAGAATTTCATATAAAGAAAATAGTTGTAATATGAATATGTCCCAAATATTGCATGAGACATATCTATACCAGAAATTCATATGTTATTGGGTAACCTGTGTTTCATTCTCATTGTTTTTCTAAATCTGGTAATCTATACCTTAAGCTAGTATTATGGTTTAAGTATAAAACATCCACTCAAAAGCCCATGTATTGGAAACATGATATCCTTTGTAGCAATGTACAGAGGGTGAAAAGATTAGATGATGAGAAATGTAACCTAATCAGTGGGCTGAACGATTGCTAATTTGAATGGTTAATTGGATGGTAATTGTAGGCAACTAGGGCATGATAGGAGGAAGTAGGTTACTGGGGAGATTCCCTTGGGAATTATATTTTGTTCCTTTCCCTCCATCTCCCTCTCCCCACCTTCCCTCTCCCCTTCCCCACCTGTCTCTGTTTGCTGGCTGCCATGAGCTGAGCATGGCCCTTCTTCTGCCAGGCCTTTGCATCATGATGTTCTGCCTTACTTTAGGCCCAGAGCAATGGAGTCAACTTACCATGGACTGAACCGCTGAAACCAGGAGCCCAAAATAAACTTTTCCTCCTCTATGTTGTTCTTGTCAGGTGTTGCAGGCACAGCAATGAAAAGCTGACTAACACAGCCAGGCTCTCCTTGTTCCTTACCCAGAGGTCTCATAAACTGTCCTTCCTTTTTCTAGAATATATCCTTTTTAATCCTCTTAGATTATTTTCCTTTCACGCTTAGATTATTCTTCTTAAATGTAAATTTGAGCAGGCCTTACCCTGCCCCAAATAATCTCACTGCCTAAATATAGACAGATTGTTAGTTCACATTTATAACCATTTATAAGGCAGTATAAACTCTGAAAATGAGAACAGGGTTCAAATCCTATCTTCTTCACAGATCAGATGGGTAAAAATAGAAAACTGAACCTATCTCTTAGGTCCTCAATCCCTCACTGAAATATGAGTATGCCAATATGTCAGAAGAGAAAAACAAAGCAACTTTGGGATCTACCCTTCCACTGGGCAGTGACCAGTGATCTTTTAGTAGTCCAGAAAATTAACACCACCTAGTGTGTTGTTACTCAGTCTTTATGGAAAGTTTTGGTTTTGCTGACACGACCCCTTCCTGCTCTGGTTTCCCTCTTTGTCCAGTTACCCCTTTACATAGTGTCCCTATTAAGTTTTGTCCTTGGTCTCTTTTCATTCTCTATCCTTTTCCTGGTGATCTTCCAATACTTCACCATTAAACTCCTGTTATATGCTGATAGATTTAAAATTTGAAATTCAAGTTCCAGCTTCCTATATCCATCTGTTTACAAGATCTGACTGACCAAGTTTCCTATGGTCACCTTAGGTCTTCTCCTCCAATCTCTTGCTCTTCCTACAGTGCCTGTTTCTTTAAATAGCATCTCTCTGTTAAGCAGGTCAGCCAGAAGGGTCAGACTGTCCATGATTCTTCCCTTGCCCCATGCCTGCACACACCTGGCACCAAGTTCTGTAGCTCTATTTCTAAATTAGCTCTTTCCTCTGAGTGTGCACTTTCTCTTCTTTTACTGAAACCTTCAATGCTTCTCTTCTGTATAATTGCTATAGTGTCAGGTAGAGTCTAATCAGGAAATAGAAACAACTCTGACTACTTAATATAAGGGGAAGTTATTCCAGGGAATTGGGCACACAATGCAATTCAGATATTAGCAGCAGCAGGAAGTTGTTATCTTCCCTAATCTAGAGAAATAAAACTGAAGTACCTGCAAGAAGTTGGAACTAGAGTAGGCTTGTCAGACTAAAGTCAGAGGTAAGAAGCAGTCCCCAGCAAAAATGCTGTCCCCTCCCCCGTCCTTCTAACAACTCTTCTGCCTGCATACTGGCTTCCCTTCAGGGCACACTCTCCAATGCCACCTTCTATCGTTTGTGCCAATGCTGAGAACTGTTCAGTGGTTTTCTGCTGTCTGCATGTCATCAGGACTCAGCTTCTTTTCCACAGCTGTGCTGTGCTATGCCCAGAGTCTCCTCCCCACCTTGGTGCTCCTCCCACACCCACCACATGCTAAACTTCAAATGCCTCTCATCTTTCAAGACCTGTATCACAAGCCATCTCTGTAATGACACAGTCCGTGTGTATTTTCTCTCTTCTTTTTTTTAATCTCTTTTCTCTTTCCCCCAAACTTTGCCCTCTCCCTCTCCATTCCTTCCAACCTTTCATCTTTCATTCTCACCAACAGAATCAACTGTTTGTTCTCTATGAAAACTTATATGTTGGCACTGATTACACAGTACCAATTCCCACTGTAATTGCATATGTACGTCTATGTGTGTTCATGAACATGATTCTGTGTTTGTACATTTTGGCATGCAATATTCACGTATATGTCTATCTTTACAAGGTTGTTATCTCCTTGGAGTGTTCACTACTATTATATGTTCATATTTCTCTACAATTGGAAGCAAAAGCTTAAAAGAGTTTATAAGAATTCCTTATTGCATGAGGAAAAAAATCTTGAAAAATAAAGCATTCCTTATATTTGTTTTCCAGGGATAATACAGGTTCTCTTTCTTCTCCAACCATCTTTAATCATGGTTTTAACAGGGTTACTAATTTGGTCAGTGCTTATAAACTTAAGATTCCTTCTAATTCTATAATTCTAATGCTTAAAAGAATATGTGAAAATTCAAAATAATTTTCCATCTTAGGAAAGGTAAAAGAATATGATATACTTGAATTGTGCTGAATGCAATCTCTGGCTTCCACAAACAAATTACTTTTTGATGACTTTTCATGAGTCTCATCAAGAATACCCTAATAGGTTTGCTAAAGTTCAAAAGACTATCTTTCTAATTCTTAGCCCTCCAACTCAACTTCCTGGATATTTTACTGAACATCTATTAAAGTAGACAAATATTTAGCTATATTAATTTATTTAATATACATAGTAACTACATGAAGGTGGGTTACTTCTTTTGGTTTATTTTACAGATGAGGAAACTGAGGCAGAGAAAAGTTAAGTAAGTTGCCCAAGACAACATTGGAATAGATAGCAGAAGTGGGATATGAGCTTTCTCACTTCAGACCCTATATACTTAGCCACTCAATACTCTTCCCCATGTGTTAATATTTATTTTCCCACAGCCCTTTAATTCAGGAATGGAGAGGATAGCATAGTAAACATAGAGTGCCCTTCACAGCTTATCCTCTCTGTCCTCTATGGATAAAATGTGCCAATGAAGGAATGACATTATTGCTGTAAGGTAATCATCAGGGCCCTTTTGCTGACCAAGGAAGATCTAAGAGTGATGTACTTTGGAAGCAAAGAAAAATAATATTTGCATTTATTTACAACCTGCTTTTCTTAGAAAGAATTTAAGGTGTTTCACTAAGATATGTACATTACTGACAGATAAAGTAAATTAAAATAGGTGAAAAAGCAAAGCAAAGAGAAAGTTGAGATAGAGCAGTGCAGTGAGTGCCCACAACACAGGTCATGAATTTATAGGGACTTGCCAATAGTGAGCTTGACATTTGGCTCTAAACTATGGAACAGCCAATGAAAACAGAGAAATGAGATAAAATAGTTGTTTTTTCTACAAAATACAAATAAAGTGGTTGCTTAGGAGAAGCCCAAATATTTCCTGTACTAAGAATAGAGAGAAATTACTTTCATGGTCTTTCAGAAAGGACACTGTGTAACATAATAAGCAGCATTCTTAATAACCTGCCCAGAATATGTACAGAAACAAAACTCAAAGATTACATTTCACAAAATCCCTCCAAAATAAGCATAATGCATATAAAACACAGATCACAAACTCCAGTGTGCCAGAAATTCTTCATTCTTTTACATCTCTTTGAAAAGTGATTTGGTACAAACTGACAGTGACTGGCTAGATTTGAATCCTCTTTTGGTAACTTATTAGCTATGTAGCAGTAGGCAACCTCTTTCAGTTTGATCACTGACAAAATGAGGATAACAATACCTTCCTTCTATGGCTGTGTGAGACTTTAATTAGTTAATATATATAAAGTGCTTGGAAAAGGGTTTGGGATACAGTAAGCATTGTATCAGCATTTGCAAGTATAATTACTATTGAATAGCTAAATTTATTTTTCAAGTCCCAACCCCCATGTGATAGCCGAGAATGGGAAGGAGTGGGAAGATAAAGTCCTAAGTGTCATCTATCCAACTTAGACTCTTCTTGAATTTCCTCTTTCTTCTGGTCTAAAGTTCTTGGTTCACTCAGGTAAATGTTTGTTTCCAACTACTTGCACCCTTTCTGGTTCATGAAGCTCAATTCCATTCTTAATAGTGTGATGAGATCAGGACAGTCAGTGATCCTACCTTAGGCTCATCCACCTCTGAGGCCTTGCTGACTCCCCAGGCCCAACCACAGAGGCCCTATATAGTGTATACTAACAAACCTACAGGGAATGTTTTACTCCTGGTGTTGACTGGGGGAGGAAGGGGTAGTTCATTCTCTTCCTAGAGATTGTCATTTAGTCACTCATCACTTCTCTTCCATCTGGGGAATTCTTATCTTGTCAAGGCATCCCCAGGATAATGACTAGAGAGAATGAGTTAAAGCCAGTTAACATTTCCAGTATAACCTATCACATATAATTTTCCTTAGCATTTATCAATTAATGCAATTGTATAGTCATCCAGTATGATGAGATTCACATTTGAAGCTACATCTTCTTTGTATCAATCCCTAGAGAAATTTTAAAGAAGACAGAAGAATGGGTAGATTGACAAGAACAATAATGTATTAATTATACAGGAATTTTTTAAATTACATAACTTACTTGAATTTAGCTTCTTCAAAATCCCAAGTGGTAGGCACACTCCAAGGGCTAGTTGATCAAGAAGGAGCCCCAAATTGTCTATTTCAATGTTCAATTTAGGTATTTCTTTCTTTCTTTTTTTTTTTTTTTTTGTGTGTGTGTGGTGCTGGGTATTGAACCCAGGGCCTAATGGATGTAAGGCAAGCACTCTACCAACTGAGCTATGCCTCCAGCCCTAAGCTATTTCTTAAACTATAAACAAGGCTAACTTAGTGTGCAGAAACTCCTGCAAATAATACTCAATTTTCACATACTCAACACTACTAAAGCTAAAGTCCAATAGGTCTTTTGAGTTGCATATTATCTACCAATAAGCTTAGAATCAAGAACTATGCAATTATAAACATGCAAGGCCCTCAGCACCTAATCTTTCAATAAATATATCTGACTTGATTGACTTGATTGTTCTTTTCTTGGATTCAAATATTTTATTTATATTTCTATTTACACAAAGGGAAGAAATGTGATCTAAGTAACCCTTTCTATCCTGGTTTTCTCATATCCAGATCCATTTTCATTTTAGATATGAGAAAAACCAGGACAGAAAGCATTGAGATCACATCTCTTCATATTGATACAAATAAATATAAATAAAACACACTTGGGTCTCTAACCCTGCGTGCTTTCTACAATTGTACCTAGAAGGTCTTCTAAGGCAGACACATGAAACATACAATAAATACACTTGTAAATTCCTCAGGCACAGGTGCATATGCCTATTTATATCTCTCACAGTACTTAGTCAAATACCTTGAGAAAAGTATGTGTGCTTGTTCATGGTGATGATGAGCATCACACATTGAGGATCATAGCCCTGGTTACCCTTCCTGTTTTCTTCGTCTCCTATAATCCTGTATGTTCTTTGAGGCTCAAGGCTAAGCCTACCCTCAGTTCTGGCATCCCTCCTGATGACTCCAGACTAGCCTCATTACTCTCTCCCCTTGCTACCTACTGTCCTTCTCATTAAATACCTATTCATTTAAATCTTTATTCTTCTTGATTATTTAGCATTGTCTGTCATAACCTACAACACGAGGTTCCCGAATGTCATTCGCTATATTCCACACCTTTTATGTTCCACTCATCATCATGGTCACCACAGTCATCAAATATGAGCCATCCAAACATCCTTTCTATCACTTTTTAAGCAGCCAAATTATTATTACACTTAAAGACTCCTTTACCAAGTTTTAAGAAAACTATTTCCAGAGTCCTAAGCTTTGCCAAACAAGTTATGGCCAACCTCCTTCATGAGTGCAATCAGATTCTCAGGCATCATCTTTCCACTATAAAATTACAACTATTTTAAGCCATTCCCTAAGTGCAAAAGTTATCTTTCTTCCCCTAATTCTAGAAAAATTATCTAGAATGTCTTCATTTCCATTTCATATTTTGCAGTATAGGAAGCTCATATGCAAATTGTATGTGTACCACTGTGTTGTAAAGCACAAAATAACATTTCCTATCTTATTTTTCAGTACACTTCTTGATGAAGGTAAGGTTAATAAAATGAGAATAAGGAAACATTTACAAAAGCATTTAGTAAGAAACTGTCTTATAGTTTAATATTTTCTAATAATTATACAAATTTTAATAAACTGTTATATTAGACATACAGGATCATCTGTGGTTGACAATCTTAATGCAAATAGTTTTGTACCCTGTAAAATTATCTAATAAATACCCAATGATTAAAAAATACTTAAAGCTCTCAAGAATGACATAGGGGAATTATTGTATCAACTGGGTAAAAACAAAAAAAATTATATTATCAATATTTTACAATAGAAGCAACAGATCATTAAGCCAATACTTTCTCAAAATACAATATATTATAAAACTTACAAGAGCCTTAAAATATCTTACCTTTTTGAAGTACAGGAGCAGCTATTTCAGAAAAATCAGTTTTTAATATATTCTTTACAACAGGTCTTTCAGTGGTGGCTTATTAGGCCCTTAGATTGATATGTTTGAATTTATGGCAAACCCCTTCACAGAAAGACTACAAATCAATGGAAAGAATGTTTGGGACTTCAACTTATAGATTATATCATGTTGATAGCTTAGTCATTCAAAAGCAATGAAATGGAAAAATACCATGAAACAGCAATACTGATTGATCAAATGAACCACAGCTATGTATTCATTTGAAGCTTTAATTTTTTCTTCACTCAAAACTTTCACTGCCTTTCAGACTACTTTTGGGGCATACACACACAAAAAAATCAAAAACAACATTTAAATTCAGCATAGTTCATAATATTTAAACTTTTTAATGTTGCTGAATGACCTTCAGGTGGAAGGCTACCTGAAACACACCTGTAATTGAACAAATGTGGGTTTCCCACCTCACAGTAATGAGGGAATTGTAGGGCATCTCAGAAAGAATGTGTTAAATATAATTTATTCAAGTTGGATGTCTGTTAGGTGATTTGGGGAAAAGTTCAGAAAGCAGGTCTTTGCTCTGTGTTGGATGATATAAGGAAATACAGCATTTCTATGATTGGATATCTTAAAATTTCTTATCTAAATGGCACGAAGAATGGGGATGTTGCAACTTGATTGGTTAACAAAAAGAAAAGCATTAGATAGGATATATTATTTCATTTTCTAGTCTGTAAAAATGCTTTGCTTGAGTTCAGGTATGAGTGTGGATAGAGTGTTCTTGTTTTTTTCCTGATCCATCATGATCACAGAAAGTCCTTATCTAATGTTGATAGTCTGTGAAATTCTGTAATCAACAGGACAGCATGGCTACACAGAGCTACTATGAATGCCTCTGTCTTTCTCAATCTTAGAATGCAAGCATAAGAAAAGGGGTCATCATTCCCAGGTTAAAATAGTCACAAAAAATGTGTTCAACTGGACTGGACTTATGTTGTGAGCTATAAACTAAACCTCATATATTTTTTTGCATTACTGTGTTTAAAACATAGTTAACATTCAATAAGTGTTTTAGCTAACTAGCTTTTTCCTTCAACAAGTAATTTCTGGGGGCTGGGGATGTGGCTCAGCAGCAGAACACTCACCTAGCACGTGCAAGGCCCTGGGTTTGATCCTCAGCACCACATAAAAATAAATATAAAAAAATTAAAGATATTATGTCCAAATAAGAAATAAATATTTTTTAAAAAGTAATTTCTGGCTTTCAACTACAGAAAATATGTACTGAAAAATGAAAATGATATACCAAAATCCCATCTCTCGATTATAAACTGAATGACACGAGACTAGGAATAATGTGGTGAATGAGAACTGTTCTACAGCCACATTATGTCCAATTCCAAATTCCCACAGAACCAAGCACTCTGTAATGAGTGTTTACTATATATACAAGCACTATGAGGGCTTAGGAAAATAATAATGACAAGGTCAAGTCCCCATCCTCAGAGTGTTAATGCCCTATGACAGGGTTATAGTTTTATTTTTCAATCCTCATTTTACACAGTGAAACAAAATTTCATCCTTTCATCCTTGTATTGTGTTGCCAAAAGAGAAAATTAATACTGTCCTATACCATGTGTTTATGGCCAATTTGAGTCCTCATTATGGTCAATGTAAATTTTTAATTAAATTTTTACTACTGGTTTGCTAGTTCACTGGAAATTTTAAATATTCTCTCTCAAATCTACAAGCATCTTACATATAAACTCACTTTTATGCCGTCAGTGGGAATTTGATTTGTTTTTTTATTTGATATCCATATGATAATATGAATATATAAAATTGTTTTACAAATGACACTGTAATAATAAATAGCAAATAAATTGCATGACTAAAAACAGTGCTAAATAAGGAAATTAATGTTACAAAAATCAGTAAGAATAAAGGTATTTTTTGAAATTTTAATTGTTTGTACATTCCATTTAAGGACTATAAACATGAAGTAGTTCATATTATCATTTTCACATGAAAATAATATTCTTAATGGTCAAATCTGTCCTAGACTGTTAATTACTTATCTATATAAATCTACTCTTCATAAAATTAAAACTCTTAAATGAAACTTAAAATTGCCTCAATTTTAAAACAAGTAGATGGTAGCATGTTTCAGAAATATTTCTTCTTAATAATTTGTTAGTATTTATAGAGTCTACCATGTTCTATGAACCTAAAGACAAATATGTTAAATTAAAACTTCCCTCAACTGTTGTTTCTATAATGATGAGGTATGCTTTCATCATTAACAATCTACATATATTCACATAATCTGTACTAATCTGCTAATTATTCATTCACTCACCAAATATAAACTTATCAAGTGTCTTCCAACTATTTGGAGGAAATTATATGGAACAGAGCAATTAGAACAAAACAAAATACATTGCCTCATCTTAAGGCATTCACATTCTATGGCATAGACATAGACAAATAATAGGCATAGACATCTATACAAATATTAAAAGAAAGCAGTAAATATTTGTTATCATTGAAGATATGAACACAGCACTCTGAAAGTTCAGTCTAGGGGAAGAGGACTGCAGGCTAAAGGAATCATTAGAGAAGAAGAAGAAAAAGAAGAGGAGGAGGAGGAGGAGGAGGAGGAGGAGGAGGAGGAGGAGGAGGAGGAGGAGGAGGAGGAGGAGGAGGAGGAGGAGAAGGAGAAGAAGAAGAAGGCATCCAAACTATGCTTCAACAGCACAGCTTTGCAGATAAGCTCTAAGGAAATCTAGTGTGTGACCCATGCCTCCTAATTATCAGTTCACCCCAGTTCTTCTTCACATTCATTACTATCAAATTTTCACTGACCTAGGCTTCTATAGCTCACCTTTCAACTAAAAATGCAGAGCTATTTCCATTTAACTTTCTTAATTTCATTTTTCAATCATCCAATTTTTAAAAGGGTTATTTTGATATATAAAATATATTGTGGCAATAATTTGTACTCTAACATTTTTACATACATAATAGCAGTTGTCCTTCCCCATTTTGCTACAATTGCAAATCTAGTAAGAATATCTTTCATGCATTCATTCATGGGATATCAAACTTCAACCAAATGAAACTGGGTAAGGGGGGCATACATAGTTTAATGTAAGCTTAAGTATTTACATAAAAGATATCCAGATATCTAGTCAAATATTCGTTCATTTTCTATACAAGCAAATATCTCTAGACTACCAGTTAATAACAGGCACACTTTTGGTGCTATCTTAAGACTGACAAATTCCCTGATCTCATGGGCTTAAGGTCTATTAGGACATAAAAATGAGCAGAGAAAATAAGCCAACCAAAAAGTGAACAAACTGTAAACTACATATACAAATAAATGAAAATATAGTTATCAACAATAATGTAAGTGCTATGGAGACAACCAAACTTAGGCAATGGGCTGATGCAAAGGAATATGTACTTGGGAAGTCAGAGCAGCCCTCCTTGAAGGGTAGCATATTAGATGGGATCTAAATGAGAAGTGGTGACTGTACAATGATCCATGGGGAGGAATGTTCAAGGCAAGAGAACAGCCCTGTGATGGGAATGAATGTGGCATGTTTGAGAAATAACTGGAGTTCAGAGGGGACCATGTTGCAAGATGAGGAAAACAGCTCTCTGAAAGTTCAGTCTAGGGGGAGAGGACTGCAGGCTAAAGGAATGGCTACACAGAGCTACTATGAGTGCCTCTGTCTTTCTCAATAGGAAGGTAAGCAGGAAGTTCCACAGACACAGCAAGGGATATAGATTCTGTTCTAACTGTACTGTGAAGCAACTGGCAAGTTTTAAGTATGTTAATAATATAGAACAAATTGTATCTTCAAAGATTACTTCAGCCACTGTTCACAAAATGGATTCTAAGGAGCTAAAAGAAATCCAGAAAAATGATACTAAAGATCAATAATCTGGCAAGAGAGGATGAAGATCTGGATTAGAGTGGAAAGAAATGTATGAATTCAAAAGATATTTTAGAGGCAGCATTGACAGGATTCATAATGGATTGCGTATGAAAAGATTACAGAAAAAGAAAAATAAAATCTAATTCCTGGCTATCATACTTAAACCAATTGTGTATGTGTTGATGAAATTGACTAAGATGGAACAATTGGAGGAACAGATTTAGGTGACAAATTATCAAGATTAGTTTTCAGGACATATGCAATTTGAGATGATTGTTAAGAGATCCATGAAAAGCCTTTTAAGTAGGGTAGAAATTTGAGTTTGAAGTTCCAGGAAGAAGACTGATCTGGAAATAAAAATCTGAAAACCTTCCATATAGAGTTGTCATTTAAAGATGTAGTATCCAAAGATCATCACCCAACTTGAGAATAAACTTACAAGAAAACTTGTCTAGGTGAGAGTCTTGGAGAGCTCTAATACTCAGATATTGAGCAGAGGATAACTTAATCAAGTAAACTTAGAAAGTATGTCTATTTAAATAGAAAGAACATTCAGAGTAATCAAGAGAAGAAAATCTTCAAGAAGAAGGGAGCAGTCAGCTTTGTCGAGGGGATGGTAATGGTTAAGAAAGGTGAAGATTTAACTTTGGCTACCTGGAAGTAGTCATGCCATAGCCTTAACAGCAGTGTTAATGGAGCACTGGGGAAAGGAAGTCTGAGTGGGGTGGAGTTGAGCATACAACAGGAAATGAAAGAACAGGAGCAAGAGAAGGGACAATAATTTCAACATCTTTTCCAGTGAATAGGGTTCGGAAAAGTGGGGCAATACACGTAGTCCACGTGAGATTTTGTGGTAGATGATGACAAAGCCTTTGTTTTGTTCATATAGGAATGACCATGTATTTACAAAGAAATGCTGCAGAAGAAATAACAGATAAACTATAGAAAAGTCTTGGAGGAGATGGAGTAGACTCCAAAGAGGAAGAGGATGGTTGCTCTCAAAAGCTATCTCAGTGCTGTGATTATAGCACAGTTTTCTTCCAGTCTGTTGGTTCATGCACAGTAAAGAGATTAATAGAAGATTTATAAAAAAAGAAAAAAAAAACTTAAGTCCCTAACATCTATTCCACAGACCAAAGCCTCCTCTGCTTCTTTAAAACTTGTATCTATCTTCACTGCTCCTCTTGTGAGGGGGTCTCTGATCCACTTGGCTACACTCCATATTTACCTGTGGGTTTTCAATGGTCATATGGAAATGCTAGTGAATATCTCCTTGGCTTCCTCCTCCTTTGCCAGAGCATGAGTACCTAAAAGTAAACCCCATCTTATCCTTCTACCTTTTCCTATTTGTTTCCTTTCTGGAGGAAAATCTGTCTTACATGTAGGAGGCTACAGGCAGTATTTTTCTACTTGACTTTCTTCCCTTCTTTCTTCTACCTTATCAGCAATCAGTAATTAGTAGTCAGAAATCTCAAGACTTTTCCCTCAAAGGAGAATCTTGCTAAATTTCTCTCTGTAAAAATCCTTTTCCTTTCTCAAGTGTGATAAATCCTAAAATTCAAATTTGGGTTTACAAGCTAAAATGTTTATTATTTTTTTTACCCAGATTTTCATGGGTTGGGGAAAAAGTTCAAGGGTTTTAGGTCTGCTAGAAAATATCAAATAATAATGATAAAATATTACTCCCAAATTCCATGCCTCCTGTATACAAAGCAGTCAAGGACTACTTTATCATAATGCTCACTAAAAAAATAAATAAATAAATTAAACTACATACACCGAGAGTAAAATTAAAAAGGATCTGGTACCTTGGGTTTGGGCAGGTAGATTCCTAGATAGTAGTCTCAGGATACAACCTTTGAAAGCTAAAGGCTCCAACTAGAGTCTTCATGTTTAGTTCTGTAAGCTTCAGCTACCCTAGAAATACTCAAATCCAGGATGGTACCTTGTACTATGATCCAGTGGTTAGCTAATTACCTCTCTGAGTAGTTTCCTGCTTCATCCATTGCTTCTTGTCTTGTTAAGCTACTATACCCACTTTATCAAACCTGCACATCACCTTTCACTCTCTAACTTAAATCAAAGACAGACTAGAACTATCAGCCCAATATCATGATAAAGTTTCCCTGAGCTTGCTTAAAACTATTGCTAACTATCTATGGACCCATAAGGACTTCAGCAAATTGTACATCTTTGATGTATAATTTTATAATTAAATCACATTCTAATATTTTCTTTATTAAAAGTTCTCACCCCAAAGTAAGTTATGGGGTATGGATTCCTTGAGAATTGGGACCACATTATAATTATATCTCATTTCTTCCAGGCTCTGCACATATAAAACGTATTTATTATTGAATTGAGAGATAGTATATGTATCCAATGAACTGAAAGTCCCCAAACAGGAAGACAACTGATATCCCATATTTAAGAGATCCATTTAGATATTAAAGTTTGCCAACCGCAGTACTTGAACAACCTTTTCTTTTTCCTTTTTGTGCAATCTGTAGGTCATTCCTTCTTTTATCATGACTTTTTTTCCTCTTTGCCCAGGTGTTGGTTATTCCAGTGATTAGATCAAAGATGACCTTTTTGTGTGAAGACAGAGGCGAAGAAAATGCTTATTAAAAGTCTCTGCTTTTTTTATGTCATCAGTTAAGAGCTTTTCTCTCCTATCTGATAGAGGGGCAATGTTTTCCTTTATCATTTTCTTGGGTTTAATATATTTAAAGTAAAGAACATAGCTCCCATTTTTCTTTATTCTTTATCTCATTTATTTTGTTTTGTCATTGTTTCTCTTACTTTCCTGACTTGAACATGCAGTTATGCACTGATTTGTCTGTACTTCTTTTTTTTGTCAAATAATCTCTTTCCATTTTTGCAGAATTCTTTACTTGTATTCTTCAAGCATTGTATTTATTCACCTGATATGTCTTTTACCCTGTTTATACCCTATTTATATATTATGTAATGATGATCATGGGGCCTACAAAAAGCACTACTCTGTGAAATTCATAGTATTCCTCATCAGATCTATTTAAAGGATGGCTTGAGATTGAAGTAGGAAAAATAACTTATGGCTTAAATTGAAGTTTAATAAACAGAGAAAATAAAATTGGAAAAAGGATAATAATAATAAAGGGACTTGGAAAGCAAGACCTGCCAAAAATGTTTCAAAATGATTTCTAGAAGTCCTTGAAGACATAGAATAATGTAGTAATAGAAAGGCGGTCTGATGACTGCCTGGCTGATTTCAGCAAGTAACAATTGAAATATGTGTTGTTCCTTCCCTTTGCAGATCATGGCTTTCATCTTAAACAGATAAGACAAAGTGCCACAACAATGATACAGTCAGAATGGAAGACCAAGGCAATTTGCCAACAAGAGGTCTCCTGGCCAACAAGAATAGCAATGAACTTTTGCTTGTTCCTGAAACGCATAAAGATAAGAAATGTAAGATACAGAACTGTGCTGGTGAGAGCACTTGGTGGCCTTCTGTATGCAAACTGGGAGATGATGTATGAATTTTGAATATTATTTCTACCTAGGACATTTTTCTCCTACTGCCATTTACATCTTCTAAAGTTCTCTTTATTTATTGAATTTCACTACATTCTGATCGCTCTTATCAACTCTTTCTTCCTCCCCATTAAAATTCCTGATAGGACACACTCCTGATGGATAAAATTGAGAAAAGCATTTTGTCCCTACTTTCTCTTCTTTCTACATCACAAGACTACCTGTAATATAGCTTGAGAATATGGTAGACTTTCAAAAATGAAAGGTCCTTCAAGAAAATTTTTGAGAAAAGTTTTCTTCAATACTAGGTACAAACCAATATGGATATATTTAAATTAACCTCAAACACAAGAGTGAACATTTTATTCTAGTGTCTCTAACCTGGATATTAACCTGATTATTCTGACCTGGATACTTTTGTACCTATTACTCTTTCATTTCCTAGAAATATCAGTAAATATTAAATATTGTTATTATAATTACTGTCATTTTTATTGATTAGGATAATATATCTTTTCAACTTACTTGATACATTTCAAACCTTTAAAGGTTACTATGCTACTATGTCCACTTCATCAAACCAGTATTGTTGTGCCCTGCACATCACATTTTACTCTCTAATTTAAATAAAAGACACCAGCATAGAACTATTAGCCCAATAATCTGATAAAGTTTCCCTGAGGTAGGGGCTTGTGGCTCAGTGGTAGAGCACTTGCCTAGCATGTGTGAGGCACTGGGTTCGATTCTGAGTACCACATATAAATAAATGAATAAAATAAAGGTCCATCAATGTCTAAAAATGATTTTTTAAAAAGTTTCTCTGAGGTTGCTTAAAACTATTGCTAAGTATCTCTGGACCCCTAAGGACTTTAGCAAATTGTACATCTATGTGATGTATAATTTTATAATTAAATCACATTCTAACATTTTCTTTATTAAAAATTCTCACTCCAAAGTAATTTATGGTGTATAGATTCTTTTAGAGTTAGGACCACATCATAATTATAATTTTATTAACAAATAAACATGCATATATATCCTTATTTTAGAATTTAAAATTGCTAATATTTTGCCACATTTCCTTCATGTCTGTTCTTCTGTAATAATAATAATAATAATAATAATAATAATAATAATATCTCTACTATTCTGCTTAGCCATTTGAAAAGTAGGAGCCAGAATTATGGCCATTTATTCTAAGTAGCTCAATATATATCATCTTAGAAAAAGAATATTCTCTTATATATTCAGAAGACATTCCATCAATTCAGGATAATTAATTTTGGTAGAACTATTATGTAGTATATAGTCCATATTCAAATTTTGCCAATCATCTTCATGTTTGTTGTATAATTATTCTCCAATTATCAATCTAAACCAGCATTTAGTGTATTTTTACATAAGACAATACCACTTTTCTTTTCCTGATGGCATATGCCAATCACCTATGTTTTACTACCTCTACCACCAGCCACAACCCAATAATTTAAAAATCCTGGTTCATTTATAATTTCCTGAATTTGATTTCTGACAACTATGTGAGGTAGTCTATATCTTGATCTATTTTTCTTCATGACCCTCTGATTGTGCTAAAGAATCTTTGTCTTCAGCTGGTCCTGAAACCAGGATTTGTTCATATATTTAATTTTACAAATTTTTTTAAAAATTCCTTTCTGCTATTGGATGTTGACTATGTGATAATTTTCATCCTCCATTATTAGTAGCAATGAAACCAGAGGAACCCAGGAAACCAAGTATACAGGTATATGCCATTTAGCCATCTACACATCCCTCATCAGAAATCAATTCTTGCACTTTTTTGGACTTAACATGAGAGTATTAGTATTTAATATCTGCTCTATGCCCTGTGGTTTTGTTTTACGATTTCAGTATAAGTCCTAGCAATATCATTGTGAATGGATGGATGTGGGTTCACAAAGACACAAAGAAACAACAGTATTACCAAAAACATATTAAATACAGGCTAAAATGCTTTTCAGGGAATTCTGCCTAATATCTTGAATCAAAGCCTCATGGCTTACAAAGTACATACCAAGGCATCATGCCTATTTTGCATTACAGTATCGATAGTACTCAGTATATTAAAGGTATGTGTGTGTGTGTGTGTAGCAATATAGCATCCCTAAAATCCATCATAAAGATTAGTAGGACATTAGTGCAACTGCTGTGTTATGTACATATATTGCACAATATATGTAATATTTGCAGGGAAATGGATGGCACTAGAGCAGATTATGCTAAGTGAAGCTAGCTAATCCCTAAAAAACAAATGCCAAATGTCTTCTTTGATATAAGGAGAGCAACTAAGAACAGAATAGGGAGGAAGAGCATGAGAAGAAGATCACCATTAAACAGGGTCGAGAGAGGGGAGGGAAAGAGAGAGAGAAGGGAAATTGCATGGTAAAGGAAGGAGACCCTCATTGTTTTACAAAATTACGTGTAAGAGGAAGTGAGGGGAAAGGGAAAAAAAAACAAGAGAGAGAAATGAATTACAGTAGATGAGGTAGAGAGAGAAGATGGGAGGGGAGGGGAGGGGAGGGGAGGGGAGGGGAGGGGAGGAAGGATAGTAGAGGATAGGAAGGGCAGCAGAATACGACACTAGTATGGCAGTATGTAAAAAAGTGGATGTGGAACCGATGTGAATCTGCAATATGTATACGGGGTAAAAATGGGAGTTCATAATCTGCTTGAATCAAATGTATGAAATATGATATGTCAAGAGCTTTGTAATGTTTTGAACAACTAATTAAAAAATAAATAAAAATAAATAAATAAATAAATGTTTTTAAAACAAACAAACAAAAAAAAAGAGCTTTAGCTTTGCATTTAGACAATGTGGTTTGAAATCACAGATCTTATCAGCTATGTGACCTGGAGCAAAATACTTCACCTTCTTCTGCCTTAGTTTCCTCATCTGTAATATAGAGTACATACTCTATAGCTTAAAATTATTCACATAAAAACCACACTGCACCTGACACATGTCCTCAAAGAGTGGTACATTTGCTTTTGACTGAATTTTTTTTCCACTTTTTTTGTTGGTGTATATAATTGTACATACTAGTGGAATTTGTTGTTACATATTGATACATACACACAATACACAATATAAATGTAATTTGGCCAATATCACTCTCCAGCACTTTCCCCTTCCCTCCCCACCTCCCACCCCTTGGTCCCTTTTCTCTACTGATCTCCCTTTGATTTCCATAAGACCTGCCCTCACCTTTTTATTTTTTCTCTCTAGCTTTCACATATGAGAGAAAACATAAGACTCTTAATCTTCTGAGTTTGACTTATTTTATTTAACATAATGGTCTCTAATTCTATCCATTTTCCTGCACATGACATAATTTCATTTTCCTTTGAGGCTGAATAAAACTTCATTGTGCATATCTACCACATTTTCTTTATCCATTCATCTATTAATGGACACCTACGTTGCTTCCATAGTTTGTCTATTGTGAACTGTGCTACTATATATAGGGGTATTCATGCATCACTATAGTATGATGACTTTGATTCTTCAGGATAAATACTAATGAGTGGTAGAGCTTAGTCATATGGTGGGTCCATGTCTAGTCTTTTGAAGAATTGATTTCCAGAATGGTAGTTTTAAATTGCAATCTCACCAACAGTGAAAAACTGTCCCTTTTTCTCCACATCTTCATCAGTATTTATTATTATTTGTATTTTTGCTGACTGCCATTCTGACTGGTATGAGATGAAATCTCTATTATTTTCATTTGCATTTCCCTAATTACCAAAGATGTTGAGCATTTTTTCATATATTTGTTGCATATTTGTATTTCTTCTTTTGATAAGTATGTGTTTAATTTGTTTCTCCCATGTAATAATTGGTTTATTTGATATTCAGGGGCAAGGTTTTTTGAGTACTTTATATTCTAGATATTAACCCTTTGTCCTGAATGAATTTTATTAATTCTAGCTGGGCACAGTACCCAAAATATTATTCATAAAATCATGTATTCTTACCTCCCACTCAACATTTTCCAATTTACATCTCTGAAGGAGATGATTAACATCTGAAGGATGATTAACTAAACACCTGCTTGAACACTTCAAGGATGGAAGTCCAAGACACGACTTTGGAAAGGTAAGAATTGAAAAGTTTTCATAATTCTAAACTGACAGTAATCTCTCTATAACAACATCTATCCACTGGAAAGAGCAACTATCAACATTTACTGAATATTTACATGTCATGCAATTTTCATGCTGTGTCTCTTGTTGTCCTATACATAATGTTATGAAGCAGGTTCTATTATTCCCCCTATTTATGTTAGGCCATTTTTTAAACTGCTCTACCACGAACTAGTGTTTGTAGGAGTTGTTTTTTAGTGATTCACTGGTGTTTTATATAAAAGATGGACAAGATGTTGGACCAGTAACTATATTTCCTCTTATTCATTAGCATATATTTTGACCAAGTACTGTAAATTATTTCTTGAAAACTTTAAACATAATTGACAAACACTGATAAAATTCCCAAAGGAAATATTTATAATACTCACTGCTTTTGTTGTTTTTTTTTAGTAGCAGGGATCAAATCCAGGACCACATGTGTACAAGGCAAACACTTTGCCACTGAGATATATATGCTCTGTAATATTCACTGTTGAAATCATAAGCACATGTATGCATACTGTTATACATGCATACTTATTATTTAATGTCTTTTCATGTTTTTCAGTGGAACTTCCTAACATTATAATCCCATGATACCACTCTCACTGCCCCCATAGCCACACATTGGGATAGATTAGACAAACTATGTATAAGTCCTTTCCAGAATGAAGAAATTCCTGACTTATGAAATAGAAATGTTACAAATTATCCACCCAAAGCATAGATTATAACCCTGACCCCATTTTTTATATTTTTATTAGGACTGAAATAATTGATACTGACAGAACAAAGAGAAGATTCTTACAACCATAAAAATCACTTTGCAGCTACCAATATAACTGAATCCTACCCCTAATGGATTATGCAGCCAGGCCAGTCTCATAATAACATCTAGTAACTAACTCTGTCCATATGCTGGTGTTCAATGGCCAAAGGCCCCATTTAATTAAGAAGATGGATTTATGTGTGCTAATAATTCAGGTTAAAGCTTCAAGACCATAGTATTACTCAAGTTAAAAAATCTTTTTAGCCTAATCACTTTTTTTCCCCTTACTGAGTACACCTCCTATTTGTGCAAGATACTGGATCAAAAGTATACATATAACATCAGATATGCTTTACAAAAATGAAAGCATAATATTATTTTGCACATATTTAGATAATTCACGTCAGGATAATTGCCTTCAATTTTAAACAGACCTTCTTAAGAAAGAGGGATTATTAATCTTTTGAAAACCTGATGTTGAGATAAATGTACTTATCAGACATAGACATGGAAAAACATAGCCAGTTTAACTTGGGAGGAAAGTTATCTAGAAATAACCTAATGGGCCCCACCATGTGTGGTTTTCTATATTTTATTATTTGCTCTAGTCATAAATCACGACGTGTATACTCCTGGCTAAAACATCTTCTGGGAATAAAACTCCTTCATTACAAAGTTAATGTTGAAAAGCACTTTGTAAATCAAATGAAACAGAACCACTGAGACCACAGCCCAGCACTTCAAAAAGTTCCTAGGTCAAAGTGGCATATCGCCTCAAGCTAAATACAGATGACAAAAGTGACAATTCTAGACAATGCTGAGACATATTTTTGTAGAGCAACCAGGATGAGCCAGGCACTGTGATGGACAGCACTACTCTTCTTTGCCCCACCTTGACATTTATGGATGATAGAGGTGAAGACTAGGGTAAAAGACAGTCATTTGGATCACCGCAGCCAGGAGGAAAGAATTTGGGGAAGGAGAAACTTGCCATATTCCTAATTGAAGATTCACACTGAAATTAGTCAGGAATAAAATAAATGGGAGAAGAAACTTCATTCCTCCCATTTGCTTACCATAAATAACCAATACTGAATGTCAGGTATCAATATTTCAATTTAACTTTTGAATGACTGATACGTATCTCAATCTGATCAGGCTGAAGGTGATAACAATCCATAGACGAGCAAGTAAAAGTTACAGAGATTCAGATTGATTTAGATAGCATTAACTTTAAGAGTTACAATTTACAATTATTACTTCTTAACTCCTTTAAATGTCTCTCTCTAAAATATACTTAAACTTTACTTTCTCATAGAGATTTCATATAGCCATTCTGCTTATCATACAGTATCCAACTTATTTTCCACATAAAGATTAAATGTTTCTTCATAATATCTCTTATAAGAATTAGTTGCTTTAGTTGAAATGAAAATAAATATTTAAAAGTGTTAAAAGACACTTCTCTGATGGTGCCCTCTCATCAGTTAGTGGTTAGCAATATTTACTCATAGATCTCTCATTACGTAACAAAAAAACTACCCTAGATTAGACTCAAAAAGTCTAAGAGAGAAAAGTCAATGTCATAGAGAATGACTACAGATTGAATTACGTAAAGTATCCTAACTTCCATGAACAATCAAAAGGCAACTGACCTCAATTAAATGTTTTTACATGTCAATATGTCATTTCCACATTCAGAATTAGCACGGTCATTCATTTTGAGATATTATAGTATCATTTTGATATCAAAAATGATACTTGGGCTTTAACCCCTAATCCATCAGAAGAAGTGAATTAACTAACCAATAAATTCATAAAAATAGGTCATTTTTATGTGCAAGCCTTAACGGAAGATGAAATTATTGCTAGGGTATTGGAAATCATCAATCATTTTGGAAAACCCTGAGGATTCTGAGCTGCATGGAAAATGAAATGAAGGGAGGAAGAATTAAATTAAGTTGTTCCTTGAAAAGTGCCTACATTTGCAAGTTTCCAAATGAAACTGAGGAGTCCCTGATGTGGTAGTATGCACACTGAAGCCAAAGTCCATGCAGCTGAGTAAGGTGGCCCTGGCTGAGTTCATCAGTCTTTCTCCATGGGAGGCCATTCTAACTACACTAAAAGAGAAATCATTTTCTCTCTTCTGTTAGGCAATATGGTTTGATATGGGGACTTACCGCACTATATTTTGTAAAATAAACAAGCAAACAAAAAACCTTGCAGCTAACTGGTCCTTGTTCAGCCTGCTATCTAGACAGCATTCTGAATATTTTAAAATATTTTATAAAGATGAAAGAATCCTTTTTAAAATCCCAAATTTCTTACTGAAATCAGCCACTTCTATTGACTAGACTACTTCAGAGATTATGCATCACACTAAATTGCCTATTTTAAATACTGAAAATGCATGACTGATGATAAAATTTACTCCATTCCTTAAATGTGCTATCTAAAAGAGGCTTACCATCCACTGGAGGGAGATTTATCTGATTCTGAGCAATTAAGTCTGGAGATTCTGGTCCTCAAATCTAAAACCTTACCTTTAATATCACCATTCTAAAATTCAAGTGAGATTTCTAACGTTAGCTGTGGGAAAAGTAGACATGCAAATTGAAAGGCCAGTGATCTGTCACTCATCTATCACTGGGTCTAAATATTAACTTCTTCCTATGAATTATGGCATCACTAAAAGCTCACCCTGGAACATCCTAACTGCCCTGACACCTAACAGGACTGTACAAGCCAGGGTCCTCAAATCAGCACATAGGGGCAAGGAGAGGCTTCGAGTGAGCAACATAGAAGTTTGGAAAACTGAGAACAAGTTGAGATTATGGAGACCAGAACACAAAAGTGTAGTGGGGACATGACAATGATAGGGAAGGATAAGTAAACCAAAGAGAATAGGAAGGGAGGGTCTAAAGAGGAGGCACTGTCGAAGTTGTCATCATCAGTATCCTACAATGCCAAAGACCAACACCTAAGATATCAGAACTTCAAAGAATATACTATACAAGAAATGGACTGTCAGTTGGAGAAAGTTACTATGTAAATGAGCACTAAAAATGTACTGTTTTTAATTTGTTGACTGAAAAATTTTAGAAGAGCTCTCATACTTGGTTTGACCCAAAGAACACATCTTTGCCAACCCCATGAAATCAAGCATTCATCTTTTATGCTCCTGGCAAGAATGCACATGAAGATGTAACAAGACAGGCATAATCTTGAACATTTTATAAAATTTTGGAGGTGAAAATTACTGGCAATTTTGTCACAGTGACATAGGGTTTTTTTTTTCCATCTCTTCAATGGCTTCTGATACATTATTTGACAGTAAGATCTTTACTAATTTGTAGCTGAGTATATATAAAATTTCCCTGAACTATTTCCTTTTGCTGAAACTTTATTCCTGATAATTTAAATAAAAAGCCCTGTAATTAATTTCTGAATGTAAATATCTGACTCCTACATGCCATGAATCATTTTTAATGGCCTTATTTCTTGACCTAGTAATTATTGCTAGTCTGAATTTATTAGTTCTCCCCTCCCCCAATCAACTAATTCTTACTTCTAGACAACATGTTGTAACATTAGAAAAATCTAAAAATGTATGTTACAAACAAAAATGAAAATCTACTTTTTTCCAAATACACTCATTTATTAATTTATGCTAGATATATTTAGCATCCACGTAGTCAATCCTCAACTAAGAAAGTTCTAGAAATCTGAAATATAGGAAAATCTGTTCCCATACTAACATCATCATAAAAAATTGTCTTTGTAAACAATATAAGTTAGAAAAGAAATGCATTTTAAGTATTCCCAAATACATACAAATGAAAACCCCATTTAGTCATAGAATTTTGTATTGACACTAAGACTAGTGTAAGAAATTTGCACTGATTATGCTTATCTGTAGTTCACAACACATTCTCTTTCTTCTCCTTTTTGGTAATTTTAAATCTGGAAAACAAAAAGGCATAGCACAGTTTTTTTTTTTTTAATTAGGTAAGACAGATAGTAAGTCACACATTAAACAACTAGTTTTAAATTATTTAAAATTGATTTTAGAAAATTAGAAGGGAAAAATTTAGACAATAGATTTTCTTTCTCATACTCTCAAATCACATGGTCCATACAGTTCTACAATATTCTCTTTGTCCTACTTTAATTAATGTTTTTCTTTTTTTTTTTTGAGAGAGAAATTTTTTTAATATTTATTTTTTAGTTTTCCGTGGACACAACATCTTTATTTTATTTGTATGTGGTGCTGAGGATCGAACCCAGCACCCCGCGCATGCCAGTCGAGCGTGTTACCGCTTGAGCCACCTCCTCAGCCCTCATTAATGTTTTCTGCCTGCTCCATTCCTAAATTTCTCAAAAGCAGAAGATTTTGTTCTTTACTCCATCTTCTACAAAATGTGAGCACATGGCATCATAGCAAGAGGAGCTTGTCATGGTAGAAATGGTGACCTTGGGAGATCAGCAGAGCTGGAACTGAGTCTCATACCTCTTCTTCCTTGGGTGAATCTGAAATGTCAGTGTACAGCCAACTGAGATCATCTAAATTGAAACATGTAGCACAATTCCTGATACATTGTGGGCACCCCACGAGTGTTAGTTTTCTTCATTCCTTCCTTCATTGAAATAAAAAATAAATAAATGAACAAAGCTCAAAGAAAGAAAGGGGGGGGGGGGAAGACATTACACAAATATCTCCAAACAAAATAGTGTGGCAATGCCTCCACCTTAGAGCCACCTAGCAAATGGCCAATTAGAATGTACATCTGATGGTATGACTACCCCCTGTAGAGCAAAGAAAGTGTTATATATAAATAAACATATATAAATATTTTATAAATAAATGTTATATATTTCATAAAAATGCTATATGTATGTGTGTGTGTGTATAATTTAGCAAACCAAACAGAAAAAGGGAAAATATGTGATACCACTTTTGTCACAGATAATACTATCATTTAAAATTTTATAATAGACCTAAAATGCTGAGAGAGATACTAAGGAAATGTGATATTTTAAGAAATGTGATATTCAAAAAGCCTTATATTTTTAAAGTCCTTGACTTTAAAAGGTGAGTGTAGCTTCACTCATTCTCCGTACATTCATTCTTGGTACTTTCACACATCCCTTGATACACAGAGCAAAGAGAAAAACAGTGACCAGTATTTCTTTTAATACTGTTAAATAGCTGTCTCAGCACCCCAAAAGTTCTAAGCAGGGATGGATACCTCTGGAAATAGTATTAGGTAATAAAATCAACATTTATACCAGGGAGAATCCAGGCATAGGGGTCTCTCTCCTGACTTCCAATCAAAAAACTCTGCATCCATCAATAAAATGTGTTAAATTTAAACTGAAGGCACAATGATGCCAATATGATAAGTGGGTTTTTGAAGACCACCATTTCCACCTTTGTGCACACTCAAATCAGTCTTCTCTCCCGTTTACTCAAGGAAAGAAGACTCTTTTGAGAAAAGGAACTGTGCTTTATTGATAAGTTTTCTTTTTTTCCCCTTCAATCTCCAAGAGTTTAGCATTATGATTATGAATAAACCCTGAAATAATGTCAATGAAATTGAAAGTAAATGAATATAATCAATAGAGTTCAGCAATAAACAAAGAAAGCTAAATTCTGGATCCCTCTAAATGAAAAGCCTGTTATCATCACAGTATCTCAGAATCACTAATAGTAATAACCCTCCAGGGCTTTATAAATTTCAGTAGGTATCAGACATAACACAAATCCAATACAATCTGTATTAGATGTAAAATACAGGCTTAGTAGCACCAAATAAAGTTGAGTTACTCCAGATCCAGTGTAATTATTGTCACACTATAGTACTGTACAACTTAAGAAGACAGAGAAAATATTTTAGCAGGACAAATTTTATCTTGACCAATATCAGTGCTTGAGAAGCTCATTGATAATATGAGTTTACTTATAGATGTCTTAAAAGTTACAATTGAGTCTAAGATATAAGTCATAGTAAATTAACAGAACCAAAGATGATATAAATATGCTCTACAATACAATGTAAGACTTTTAAGAGTATTACATAATCACACACACATAATCTATTGTAGTTAATCTTGCAATTTCTATAAAATGTTATTCATATAAAAGGAATTTACATAAATAAAAATGTTAATCTACTTTTAAATCACACTAAATAATGGAATTATTTAGGTGATTTTGCTGGAGAGAGCAATACATAACCAACACATAGCGTTAACAAATGGTGAAAAGTTAAAGATTTTGAGAGATGTTCCATTTATTCTTGGAAGTCCAGTAGTTGCTGGGCATGGTGGCAATTGTCTGTAATGTTATTGACTCAGAAGGCTAAGGTAGGAGGATCGCAAGTTTGAGGACAACTGCAGCAACTTGTTGAGAAACTGAGCAACATGGTGAGACCCTATCTCAAAATAAAAATTCAAAAGACTGAGGAGATACCTCAATGTTAAAGAGCCCCTGAGTTCAATTCCCAATTCAAAACAAAAACAAAAATGAAAGACTGATAGTATAATATAGAACTTCATGTCAATTGTTATTTAGCATCTGACTAAATATGCAAAAGCAGTTAGTATTTTGGTATAGAGATTAATAACCTCTGTGCCTTAGGAAAACATCAGCCTGATCAAGTTGTTCAAAGAATCTGAGATTTGACTCATTCTGGAGATAGTTTCCCGTAGGGTGAAGAACAGAGCCATGTGCCAAAATGAAACAAACCTAAATGCCAAAATAGGGCCTGAATAAGGACGTCTTCGGTTGCTTTCATTCTCTGCAGAGATGGAAGGAAACAAAACTGGGTAAAGCATATGTTTGCTTTTAGAAAAGACCATGGCTTTCCATTGTTCATTATAGTGATTTAGATCTTTTGTTTATATTTTAATCAGTTCAGATGAATCCGTTCTTTTAGAAAACAGATGAAAACTGTGAAATGACCAACGTTAGAAACAAAGTTTTGACTCAAACTGTCAGTCTGCATTGTGTGATGGTGCATGAGAAACCAGAAATATTTGGATAGGGAACAAGACTGAAATACTGAAAGTGGGCTTGTATTATAATGTTCTGTGCTTTTCTCTGGGGTTCTACAGACTAGTAGCTGAAAACGTCAACATGTATAAGGTTCACCTGGAGAGCTTATTACTCCACAGCTTCCAGGGCTGTGACATTGTTAGTAAATCTGAGGTGGAACCCACCGATTTCCTCTGCTAACCAGTTTCCAGTTTTGCTGATGGCTTTGGTCCATGCATTAACCACACTTTGAATCCTATTGCCACACATTCTCTTTGGTTCTGGCATTGACCACCTCTGTGTTTTAGGACCCCATCACAATTAGCTGCAGGGACAGCTAAGTCATATGAACACTCTAACATAATTTGAAAACAATGCATTGAAAATGAATCTTGAAATCATTTGTAATATAGTTTCTGAAACAAAACCCATAAATACTGACTTCCTAGCTCTGGTTTTGTGACATGCTAGGTTATCTCTAATTATCTCCAGGGGTGATATAATAGTTCTCACAAAATTAATTTTACTCCATTTTAATTTAGCAAGGTTCACATCTGGAAAATGAATGCAGACTTTGTTGGTTGAAGTGAAAGTAAAGAACAGCTGAATCCATTAACTCTGCTCCTATAACCTAAAGCTCTTTGCTTAATTTTGTTAAATTCATTAAGGATTTTGCTTTTAACTTGGACCTTCTGCCTCATTCTAATAGAGTGGCAAAATGCTATGGTCAAGTTGCAAACTATTTATGGAAGGGTAATTATAAATATTCAGAGGCTCTGATGAACCCAGGAACAGGCAGTGGCAGGGGTGGCATCATCATTCTGTGGTTAAGCAGATAGATGACTTACATGTCCTTCCTTTTAGTAAAGTATTAGCTTCCAAAATGAGTTATTGAACATGAAAATGATACCTCTTAAACACTGATGAGTTATCTTCATTTATCTTCAGGTTAGTCATAATTATTTTTTAAAAGAACATGTATTTTTTTTCCTAAGTGGCAGAAGATCTTTCTAGAAGCAAACATAATTTCCAACATTCTTGACAAAAGAAAGAAAAGCTTGTTTTAAATACATGAGAAAATACTCAATAATTTATCTCAATATATTGATATAGCTAGTTGTGAATTTTTAATTTACAGTCTGTTTTATAAATTGAATAAGACATAAAATAAATGCCCACTGCCCACTTACTGCAATGTTATGAAACATAAGACATATAGCACAAAGACATAAGAACACCTACCCCTCAGTCCTTAAGATGTTTACATAACTCAGTGGGAGGCAAGGCTAATATGTGAATGGAAACATAGAGAAAATAGATGTCAAATTGCCTGACACTGACTATTGTTGAAATAGAAATATAATATGAATATTAGAAGAAAATTGGAAAGCTTTTTGGAGAAACTGGACTTCCACTGGACCTTTTCAGTGAGAAACATTCAGATGGTAAAGGGCATCATATGAATAAAGACAAGAGCCCGGTGCTGTAATCCCAGCAGCTTGGGAGGCTGAGGCAGGAAGATCATGAGTTCAAATTCCAGTACTCCTCCCCCTCCAAAACAAAAACAAAGACAAAAGCAGGGAATTCAAAGTGAACATGTGTATTAGGGAGACATCTGGAGCGAGTATAGGGTCTCAATGGAATAGGAAAGGCAAAGTGCTATAAATTATGGAGAGTCCTAAAAGGAAAGCAAAAGAATTAGGGTTTGATAAAGCAAGTAATTGGGAGCCATAACAGATTCAAGCCATGGTAACAATATGTTGTCAATTGCATTTATTAATTTATTTATTCATTTGTCAATTGCTTTTAGATCAGTTTAGTATACTTGAAGGAGGAGAGATTGCAAGCAACATATAATAGTAAAGAGGAGAAAGAGGCAAATTCAAGACTTGTTTCTAGGAAATTCAGACAAGAATTATAAATGTATTGGGTAAAGAAATAAAGGTTAAAGACATCACAATCAACAAATGTGTGGGGAGGGGTAATATACCACAACCAAAACCAAAAGAAAAACACCTAATATGGACCAGCAAAAGTTCTTCTTTGCTATCTCTTGAAGTAGGAAATTATTTCTGCATATTATAGCAGTCTTCATGTAGTTTGTGAGGTCAATATTCATAGCACCTAGCTTCCTATGTATACCTAAAGAAGATGAAAAGCAACACAATTGCTTGTAGCTTCCTGGCTCATAGATCCTTTTGATCTTACAAAAAGAAAAAGGAATGAGAAAGAATTCACCAAATACATGTAATAAATCAAATGGAGCTGTGTCTTAATTTTATTGACTGCAAGTCAATATTTAATAGATATTTAATGAGGACCAACCACGCACAAGCCAATGCTAGGTGCTACAGATAATGCAAACAGTACTAAGGTCAGCCGATAACTCCCCCAAGGACCACAAATGCATCAGAATCTTCTTGCCTTTCTAAAGCAGTCCTAAACTTAAAATTCCAGGTACTAAAGGGAAACCATAGCATTCTTATGCACAACAACAAAACTATTATATCCTTCACTAAAGAAAGTCTGAATTACAGGTTGACAAGAAAAGGTGAAATTTTCCTGAAAGGGAAGTTTCACTGTTTGTTACAAGTCTCTTTCGTGAAAACTTCCAAGGAGTTCATACTATAGCTTTTATAGTTCAAAAAGATGTAATCAAACCAGGTGTTGATTACAGAAGAGAAAAGAGGGAAGGAGAGAGACAGGGCATGCTTAATCTTTTCCCACTGTTATCCTTTCAATAAAAGAAGCATACATTTTCGCCAGTTCATTACAAAATCCCATTTACGTGTTCAAACACATACTCCATTTAAATGAATGCATTGTGATTATTATAATTAGGTTCCTACCTGAAATTTATAATATATGCTGAAACAAACTGTATGTTTTTTTCCTTTTACTTTGCAGTCACTTAAACTATAGTAGTCAAATTGCCTTTGGGCATATTCCCTACATATGCAAATCTATATGGCAAAAGCAAATAAATGGATAAACTGTAGACAACTTCTCTTGTTATTTCTACTTTTCCTTCCAACAGTGGAAAATTCAATAAGAAAATAAAAACACAGAAAAACAAATAGCACCTTTAAGTTTTTAATAGCACCTTTAAGTTTTGGATACTTACTGATCAGGAAAATAAAAAAACAAATTTGTTTGACAAAAGGCATAGAGAATGGAATGATATGGTAAAATTTTATGTAGATTGCTCTATGATGTTGCAACATTTTAAGTTATGGAAATCTTCTAGAATCTAAAACAATAAAACTATAACACCCACCATGAACACATTGATTACATTGCCCAAAGGGGAGAAATCATAATAAACCAAATACTATAAAATTGAACTGAAGAATTGTCGCCTGAAGAATTTTTGGTGCAAAACTTTTGAGCATAGTATGACTCAAGAGTAGGTGTGACATTATCTATTCCGCACTCATCAGTTTTTAAAAAATGCCAGTGGCCTACAGTGATTTCAAAATCCCAAACTCCAAATGTCCTTGGCAACATATTTTATTTTGTCAAATAAAAACATAGGTTAATGCTAAAAACAGTGTAAAAGCAGAAAAAAATTTAAATGACTCTAGAACATCATTTTAAATCCTCCATCTTTTCTAAGGGTAAATTGAAAGTTCATGGTAAAATATAGACACATTTTTATTATGAAAGCTACAATAAAATAATATGTTACATTTCAAACTATAAACCCTTTAAAATATTTGAAGTAATGTTTTCCTTAAGTATCATTGTCCTATGTGCAATGTTGAAAATTCTGAAGTTGCATTGCTTCTAGTTTTATAGCATGTGGTTTTGTACAATTAAATGCATCAGACAGAACACAATTAAGGAATGAAACAGCAGTCTCTGTTTTATCCTCTTTGAACATACAGATGTTAAATGATCATACCTCACCAGTACATGCCTACTGCAACTCATGTTTCACTTTCCAAATACACAGGGTTTAAAACAGAGCAGACTGCACTTTTGATAACATCTGCTACAACAAATAACAAAAAAAGAGTGTGAAGTCTGATGAATGTTTAAACAGAACATTTTTTATGGATCAGCTAAATCTTTTCTGCTTTTTAATTAAAAGTAAAGAAAATGGAACTTAATTATCCTGTAAAGATTAGCTTGTGGGCATCTTCCTGTAAATTACTTCTAATTGAAAGCAAATTGTCAAGTGACATTCAAAGTACTGTCCTTTAAAACACAGCTGTTCTATTGCTGATTTCAGTGCATTGCAGTGTTTTCTTGTTACAATATGGCATTTTTGAATATTTTAACAATTTCACTGGTTTTGTATAGATTTCCATTTAACATATCTTAATCACATTTCTTCATGTAAAAAAAGTTAACATCCTTAAGTGGTTTGCAGTATCCTGAACTAGCCTCTCATGAGTGCTCACCACTGAGGTTTACTCTTTTTTCCATTTGCTTATAGTACCAGAACATCTGGAGAACAGCGGTCCAGGAAGTGGGTGGCTCTACTCATCAGACCACTCTCACAATCCAACTCTTTATGATACCTGTATAATTAAGCCACAATTTATTGACAGTTTAAGATGTATTAAAACGTTCAAATGGAATTCATACCAGAAACTGAAAACAGGCAATTTTTCATAACTTACAAGTTTAAAAAGACTTTAGTTCTTTAAAAAAAATTAAAGTAAACATTAAAGAGCAATATGAAGATAACAGGGTTTCTAATGCTAAGCTGTAATATGTAGATAGACAACAAGCAAATGAGGAACAAACTTGCATTCACCCACTAATATATGATTCTGATTCTATCCATTTAGGTCTATAATACTGGCTATCACCGATTTGCTACTATTGCCTAGCACTATCAGCTCTGGGGACACAGCAATGGAAATAAAAAAGAGAGAGAGAGAGAGAAAGACACACACACCAGGCTCTATGGAACTTACATGTACGTGTCAGGGACTGTTAAGAGTTCCTGCTTACAGATTGTTTAATCTAACAAAAAATTATTACCTGTGTAGATTGATAATTAGTGTGCTTTAATGAAAAATAATTCAGAATGTGGCAATAACCAGTGACAGAGGAAGGAGTCACTCTTCTGTATGGGATGGTCAGGAAAGGTCTCTCTAAGGAGACATCTAAACCCAGACAGAGTGAATTAACAAGTGAGAGGCGACATGGACACAGTGCCCTGACCAAGTACAAGAGAAAATTCCTGCAGAGAATTAGGAAACGCTCCAGAAAAAAAAAAAATGATGATTCAAGAAAATACTTGGAGAAAGGGAAAAAGTTAGGAAGGTAAAAGATTATTAACCATGGTGTTTGATGATTTATATGCTTGCTTAGACAGTAACACGACTCAAGCCACAAATCCAATGAATACCTACTTTCCTTCCCCAGGTAAATAAATCATGTTCTCAAGCTGTGTATTTATCTGGAACCCTATTCAATACACTTACATTATATTTTTACATATAATAATGTAATGTTCTCCAGAGTGAAATAATCTGTATGAGTTGCTCTGAGTCTAACTGACTAGTGTAAATAAATAGGTAGGTAGGTAGGTAGGCAGGCAGGCACACAGATAAAGTTTGTTAAGGTTGAAGTATTAAAAAAAAAATAGCAAAAAGGCATTCCATAACAGAGCAGGACTGGATTTTAACCACAATTTGCATTCTGCTTTTAATGGCAATATCCATGGAGACCTAATGAAAAGGGAGATCCAAAAAATAAGATTCTGAGACTTATACTCATCAGTTCAAGTATATCAGCATATCCAGTTAATGAAAGTAATATAAAGGTAAAGCAAGGATGAGAAAAATGGAAACTTTGGGATTTTTTTTTAAGTCACATCAAAAGAATTGAAAAACAAACACACAGAAAGGGGAGTATGCCTGGACTTGCTTTCCATTTAAAGCCATGCTCTTCCCTAGTGATGAAATGATGTTGGCTCATGTGCTGCCAATATCATAAATATCATTAATTACCTTTGACAAAGCTCACTGAAGGGGACTCTAGTGATAATACAAATTATAATTGAGATTGTCACCATTTAACGTATATAATAAAAGAAAAAAAAAGCTTAATTTCATTAGATGTTTAAAAGTTGTCAAACTCTGCTTCTATTATGGACTCAAAGTTACAATGTCATTTTTAAGAAGAAACATTTAAGCCATATAGCAATGCACAAAATATCTATTATGTATCCAAAGCTTAGTCCCAAACTTGAGATGCATAATGTTTAGGAGATGCAGCACCAGTTGACCATAATTAAGCTCAATCAAAGTTAAAAAAAAATCATCCTGAATTGGTGGCTTTCCCACCTCAGTAGACAGATGAAAGGTATATTAAAATACAACCTCCTGAGCCCCACCCCTCAAGATTCTGAACCTGTAAGTCTGGAGTGTGGTTTAGGAATCTGCATTTCTAATATGCCTCCAAGGAATGCTGGTGGTCCTAGGAAAATGCCATTCATTTTAGTTAAAAAAAAAAATAATTACATACTAAAAATTTTGCTTTTAATGTAAAATCAAACCTTTCTATCCAAAGAGGAAAAGAGTCCCACATCTTTTTCACTGCAATAATTTAGAATGTACATGATAAAGAAGACAAAATTGTGGTTTGGGGGAAAATGGTATTTGTTTCTATTAAATATCCCACATTTCAGTATTGACCCTTTAGATCAGCAATGTTTTCCGTAAGCCAAACTGAATCATGAAAGTGGACACAATCTCACAGCAATCCTGATTCCCAGGAAAGGATTCCACCTCAGGAGTTTTTATTTAAGAAGAAATCTGAAATTGTACCTAAACAGACTAGTTAAATTTGGTGTGTATATTTTACAACCTTGAAGTAAGGCATAATACAGTGATCTTTCTATTCTGGAAAATATGACTCAACTTGGTATTCTCCAAAAGCCACCGATAAAAAGATGGATGAATGGATGGAAGAATGAAAAGATGTAGAGGGCATTAATGTGCTAAAATAGCTAGTAAGGTAACAACTTACTCATTTGTTTTCTGACCCCAAAGAAACTAGAATTGTCTACTAAGTTTGCTCTTCATCCCCTGGCCCCAAGAGAAAGCCATCTTTTCTTTTCTCCTACCAAACATTTTCTACTGTCTTTCAATTTTCAGCTCAATTTTTTTGTCAATACAAGGCTTTTCTATCTTACTTCAATATACACTACTCTATCTGTTTATTTATAGACTATTTCTTCTATGACTATTCTCACTGCTTGAGCATTTCATACAGGTTAGAGTAGATTCTTCTATCTCCTTTCAGACCTCAGAGCACACAAGGTCAAATGCTCAAGGAGGAGCAGTTTGCCAGGTGTCTTTCCATCCCCAAATTCCATCCTTGGCCCAGGAAACCATTACTGCAACATCATAACTGCTTTAACAGACTCCCAGATGGTGTCTGCTTCAGCCTCTGGACAAGTTATTATTTGGCAATATCACCCCTGACTCAAATATTGTTATAGAGTTTATAGATTCTAGAATTTCTAAGGAGACAGCAACTCTTGAAGACCAATGTTAAAGTTTTTCTTCACCTATCCTTCTGTATGTTACCTTCTAAAAACTAAATACCCTTTAGTCCACTAAATTTTCTGCTTGACATGTATCCTTCAAGAAAAACCTAAAAGAAATAAATGAATATCAATTTAGTCACTGCAGTGTTAGTTACAAAAATTGAACACTATCCAAATGCCTTATAATAGAAAGGTTGAAATAAGTGGTAACAGATTAGCTGACACACTGCAGGGCAGAACTACAAAATGAAAATTAAGGAGGCTACATATAAATATTAAAAATGGTTCTTATTATAAGTATAGTAAAATTAAGTCACTACTATTTACAAGCATGTTAGTACAAAAAAAGTGAAAACAATGTATAATGGTAGTCTGTATTTTTGTATTGTCTTTTGAAGACATTGGGGTTGGTATACATCAAGTACAGACTCTGCACCTTTGATTTTCTCATTGCTAGAGTTACGTAGTGTATGCCATGAGCTTTATGATTTAGAATGATATGTGAGTTTCTAGTGGGTCTTAAATTATCCTAAGTTCATTTTGTTCACCTAAAAGTGAACAAAAACTCTTGTTCACTGAGAATTTCAGCAAAGGTTGTAATGAAACAGTTTCTGGATACCCATTAGATAAGTTCAATTAATCAAAACACTCCATGGTGCAATCCAGGTTCTACCTTGTATTATGTACAAGAAAACCTAAGAGTAGATGGGTTTTGTTGTCACTTTCTTTGTTGCAAGGTTTGTATACAATTACAGGCCACATTACTCAAGCCCTCAGAACTGAATGGGAATGAGCAGCTGAAGTCCAGGTCATTCCTTTGAAAAGGAATGTCTTCCAGCTATTTTTCTTTCTTTTTTATATTGAATTTTCATATGGATCTAACTATGGATAAGTAAAAGCTAGAATAGTTCCATGACTGATTCTCATTTCAGAATTCTGGCATTAAAAAAATCTAATACTAATCAGTTAACATTAATGCATTCAAAGATTTTGCATGTCTACCAAATAATAGTACAATCTAATAATTGGACAATTTAAACCAAGTTCCTTGGGCTCATTAATCATCTTTTTCTGTAATCCTATAACAGTTCTTTGGAAATGAGAAAGAAGATAAATGGATCCCTGAGAAACAAATATTTACAAACATTCTGAAAATGCTTTTAAGTAGAATAGGAAATATTCCATTATCTAGGCTGATCACATGAAAATTCACAACCCAGTGTCAAGTAGAAAGTGTGCTGTTCAACCTCATATTCATTTACAAATCAAATCAAATAATTTTAGATTTCACATTTACAAATGAAATTCCAAATCCCAGTCAACTTTTTTTTTTAACTAATTACAAAGGGAAGCTAATTTCCTATTTTCAAACTGATTACCTAATATATAGATTGTCTAATACCTTTACTGGCTTACTCTTCTTCCTTACCCACCCTGCCTTTGAAGAGAAATGGACAGGAGGTAAAACACAAACACAATCAAAAGTAAAGTCTACTCCCTGAGTTTCACATGGTTAATATATTTATCTTCCTCCCTAGAATAAGAAACATTCCTTCTAAATAAAACAATAAAGCATTTGGAAAATGGAGTATATAAACAGTAGCCTAGAGTTTTCGTTTCACTTTGATTATATAGAAAAAGCTATAGGGAAACAAGCCAGCGTTGTGATCAGAGCCAGCAATGATGAAAATCTGACATTTGCCACCTGATGAAACACTGCAGAAACATGGAGCCACCTCTTAGTTACTGGAAAAGCAGTTCACATCCTAAAATTGTAGATTATAAATCTTGGCTTTCTAAGCAAATAATTTCATTAAAGTAAATTGTATATAAAAACACAAAGTATGGAATATTAGCAAAATGTAAATATAAATAATACCACCTTTGGTATGTTACTGTTTCTTTGGTCCTTACTACATGATTATTTATCTGTGTAACATACTACCCTGTGACCTGTGACAGCCTCAAAGAACTAACAAAATGCACAAGAAAAAACTGATGGAACCTGATTTTATAAGTTGATCCCTATATTTTAAATATTACACACAGAAATAACCATGCACTCTTCTCAAGGTCCTCAAAAATTGGATGTTTTGGAAAAGTTGTTCAGTACTGTTGTTTAAGGCACCTGTGACTTAAACACACCCTTAGAATATTGCTCTTTATCATCCCTTTTGTTTACTTTATCATTATTTTTAATATGGTAAATATGTCCAATGGCTGCATTATGCTTTTCCTCAATCCAAAAAATGAGTGATAAAGGCCAACTACTAATTTGAAATTTAAACATGTGAATAAGCTGGAGGAGGGATAAACGTGAACCTATAAGAAAATATAATGTAATGGAATTTGCTCAAACTAACTGTGCAACAGGACAAAGCATTCTGACATGTGCCATGTCTCTGAATGAAGCAGAGGTATGTCACGTTCCTCTTTAGGGGCTGCATGTGTCAATGCATGTTTAGCATGCTCTCCCCTCTCTCCCATACCAGCTTCATCCTACATGTTACAACTCTAGTCATCAAATCTAAAATAAAACTCCTTGGTGACAGGATAAAGAGTCCCTGAACTGAGGCCTTGACTGAGTTTCCACACATTTCATATTGAATATGCATTTATTTTCCCCATTAAATTTTATGGATGTATCTTATTAATTCCATATAATAAAACTGAAGTAAGTCTGTGAGACGACATCAACTCTAAGCTGAATCCCACAAACTATGAAAAAAAACAGGCTTTTTATTGACATCAATGACTGGAAGCTTTATGTTTCATTATAGGGTTTTAATTCATAATCAGTAAATTGGATTCTTAATGTTAGAATAATAACGACACTTAGATTGGATTCTTTCTGCAAAGTATATATATAGTGTTTTCAATAAGTTCTAAAGTGTTTTCAATAAGTTCTATCTGATGCCTAAGGGTTTTTAGGGGAGTTAATATTACCTAAAATTATCTAAAGTTTCCAATACCATACTTTCTCAAGTAAGCTAACTAAAGGCCCCAAATTGATCCCTGTAGTTCCATATTTGAAACCAAATGACATTCCTCTCCTGACATGTCATTCTGTACTATACATAGGGTCCACCTGGTATCCTTGGACTGTAAGTCTTGTGAGGACAGAGACAGTGGTTCAAACCCGACTAGCCCTTATGGGTTGTGTGTGTGCCAGATTCAAAAACAGGCATTTCTGCCTACATTATCCCATGTTATTCACTGTTGGATCCCTCCATTTTGGGTGAGAACCACTTTCACTGATAAAATGGTATTAAGACAAGGGATTCCCAAGCCTACTCCAAATAATAGGTCTTTCAATTGCAGTGTGACCCAAAATGTCTCTTAAAATGGGGTTAATCATACCTATCCTCTATAAAACAAGATTATGCTAATATATAATGTAGACAAATTAAATGCACATAAAGTGGATAAGAGAGTCTCTGACACCGGAGATGCTTGCAATAGAAGTTTCATTACATTATCCAGAATATGTAATATACACATATATTTATCCAAAATGCTTATCATAGATTCCCAGGGGATATGTTGAATGAAATGAATGTTTGCTATATTCTCCTATTAATTCCATATGTAACACTTAAAGCAAGTATGTCAAGTGGATAAATATATCCTCTTATCTACTCAAATAGCTCTGTCATAACAATACTTACTATTTGTTTTTCTTTTTAAGTTCAAGAGAAATCATCCAAGTACTTGTCAATTTCAGGTACATTGTAATTGCACTTCAAAAGTTTTTGAAAAAGTCAAACATTAAAAATAAGAGAAAAAATAACATTGAGAACTGTTATGCATAAGCATAATAATAAAACTGAATTTTAAATATATATTTAAAAGATAATAGTATATTCTATATGCCATGAAATGCTGGAATCACCAAATCCCACTTGAGAGAAACAAGTTTGTGTGCTTAGCTATACAATTCATTCTGGGATTATAACAAGGTTATTGCAGAACATTTACCTTTTCATTTCCTCTATTGCACCAATATCAAAGATACATGAAGGGAACTAGATTTGGTCTGCTATTAGTTTCCTAATCAATAAGATATAAACAATAATACAGCCCTTTTACCTTTGGCATGGAAATAATGTACACATCTATTAGATTACAATACACAATATGTTCTTAGATTTGAGGGATTACAGTTACCATGATCTTCCTTATTGTTATTCATATTAATCATTTCATATTGAATAATTAAAACATCCATGCATGTTAAGTTGTAAACATGTTGTTCTCTATCAGTATTCAAGTAGAGAGTTGAACTGATAATAAAACTTCTCAGATTCTCCCACTACATACGACAAAACTTAACATAAAGAATAATGGCTACACATCTCTCTCTCTCTGTGACACTTGGAATCATACTATATGTATATAAAACATAAGGCAGACACACATAAATAGATCACAGGTATTGTGTATCTGAAGCTTATAGGGAATCCTCTGTAAGCAGAGAATACAAAACTATGAAGTATGTATGAAAGAAAATTTTTTTCTCAGAGAAATCTCAGAAAACTACAAGTGTTAAAAATTTAATCATAGTCCTAGCTTAACCTCCCCTCATGAAAATCCTGACAATGCCTGTAGACATTAGGAAGTATGGCAGAGGGAAAGTTGAGGAGGGAAAAATTATTAGTTTTCTTTACCTGTAATAGAAATATCTTAGTTTTGCAACATTTTATAAAATAAAAACCAGCTAATGTCACTAAACTAAACCCATTTAAACAAAATGAAGATTTTCTGGTATGTATTAAGTATGACCACTCTCAGTCTTCAGCAATTATAAAATCTCCAGATGATAGGCAATACCTTTTTATTGGTACTAAATCCAGAAACTTAAGCATGACAGGTATTGGGCAGAGTTTACCAAGAAAGCCAGATAACTGTTTAGCCACATGTTGCTATTTTCATATCCAGAAAAATAAATAATAGGTTAGAAAAATGATTATAAAATTGGATGTTTGTCTTTCAAATGCAGTCAACACAACAGCAATTGAAACAGAAAGAAAGTCTTGTTTTTATTTATTTATTTATTTTGTTGTTGTTGTTTGTGGTGCTGGGAATTGAACCCAGGGCCCTGTACATGTGAGGCAAGCACTCTACCAACTGAGCTATATCCCCAGCTCCCATTCATTTGTTTTGGTATGAAGTAATGTAAGTTATAAATTTCCATTCCTCTCTGTGGGGTTCCTCAGCCTTTTCCCAGTGGCTTTCTTATTCATCTTGCATTCTTTAAGTGGACATCCAAGTGCAAATGAAAATATTAATTAATGCCCCAATATTAGTAGTAGTATCCAAATGTCTCAAGCATTTCTCTTGAATTAACATACTCTGAATCTTTTTATTTGTCAAATTACTTGGTGTGAGCTTAGTTGTATCCTTCCTTCTGAAAAAAAAAAAAATCTTCCAGAGTTCTGGGGCAACTGTGCTTCCTAAAAATTCTTAGGTGTTTTCTAAGAGAGTATGACAACAACTGCTCTTACCTCTTAACTCCTGTGGACTACATCTAAATGAGTGATCTAGTACAGACCATCAACCTGACTTTTTCAAAGGAAATTGTGACATTATAGCCAACATATGTGGCCAAGAGGTTAACTCATCACTTAAATATAAAACAATTTTCTTTTATAACCTCCATACTTATAAAACCCCCAGAACCCCCCCCCAAAAAAAAGATCCACAACATCAAGCAGTATGTACATTTTTTAAATTCACGTTCTACATACTCAACATACATATTGTTTGTTATATAACAATACATATTTTATTATTAATTTTAGTAAGTTTATAACATTATATACATAATACAAGAATGCCATATTTTGTCCTAGAAGCTCTCTCCCATAATATGGACAGAATAATGTAATTATCACTCTGATTGTATGATTATCCATTTGTTGATTGTCATGTAATATCCCATAAACTTATATTCATGTAAACATTATAAAAGTAAACAACAGGCCTAAAACTTTAAAGACCACTGGGGTGAGTTTCCAGAGAGCCACCATCATTGTTTTAAATAGATTCAAGTATTTCTTCCAGAACAGAAGTCCCATTCTAGGGTGTGCTTTATGCCCACCTTAGTAAATACATTGTCCCCAGAACCTAACTCCATTTCTGACACATACTCAAATATTTTGCTCAATGGAGTCCAATGTCCTCCATAGTCTTTACTGGCCTCCACACCACCCCAAAGCTAATATTCTTCAGCTGGAAGTTGGAGGACAGTTTGGATCAGTACCTCTGGGAAACATTGGTCCTTTTACCCCTGACAGTGGTTTCCAATAATTTTCAAGGAAAGATACTTGTTTTGGTGTTCCTCATTAACCACAGCAGTTTAGTAAATTTTTGTGTAATTCTACACAGACTTTGTGTAATTTTACACAGAGAGTTCTAATGTGATCTACTCTGTTTGATTTTCTTCATAGCACTCATCCCAATATGAAATCACACTGAGTTACTTTTTTCTATTGCCTGTTTCCTACTTCTAGAATGTTAAGTTCTACAAGAGCAGAGTCCTTACCTTCCTAGCAGTGTTCACCTCCAGACACAACAGCAACAGGCAGATTCAGGAAAAGATTACAACACATATTTTTTAACAGGATGAATAAAATTATGGGAAACAAAGACATAATGTTGTATCCATTGTTAGCAAGCTACATCAATAGGTTTCAAAAATTACTACAAAATTAAATGGAGTTGTTGATTTTGAGGTAAGCTACATTCTGATTTTTAGGAGCATTAACATAGGAATTCTAAAATCAAGAAAAATGTTTGGATTTTATCTTTTTAAAATTAGTCAAAGATTTAAGTAGTTGCCAGAATTTCTCGTCAGCATGGAATAGTAAATATCTTCTGACTCTGTGATAAACCCAATTCCATTTTCCCAAGGAAAAACCATTTTATACAGTGCATGGCATATAATAGGAGCTCAATTGATGTCAGTTTCTTTTATTCATAAATTTATAGTTGCTGGGAATAAATAAACAAAAAACTAAATCTTCAAACTCTATAACAGATCGTAAGTTAGCCCGATGGTTCTTTAAGATCTCCTTTCTGGCACTCATTCTTATGCCAGGAAAAGTTGCACAAAGGAAAATCAAGAAGTTTCACATGACAATTTTGCTCCTCTAAAGCTCAAAGTAAGTTTTTGCACTGACAGATCATTGTTTTTAAAAACATAAAGGAGACGGCTGGGTGGGAAGACAGAGAGGAGGGGAGAGTGAGAATGAGACAGATGGGAATGAGAGAGATGTCAACACTCAGCAGCCCAGCAGGTTCCGAAAGCTCTGGATTTTGTTTGAGCCCACACTGCAGAGTTCAACTCTGATCTAACTACTAGCATGATTTTTGGGCGTCTGTTTGCAGATGCAGTAGAATTATCAATCCGAACAGACACACAATCCGGGTCCAATGTCACTTCTCCTCATTATGTTAATAGTTAATACATGCAAATGAAAACACTCTAGCAATTTGATTTCTTTGAAGATAGTTTGCATATTGTCTTAGCCATAATGACTGTACACTTCTCTTGGCTCCATTTATGCAAGGGTAGTGTAGTTCATTTTTATCAGCTCAAGTTCATTCTGGCTGCTACTGGAATGTATGTGCATGTTTCTTTTCTACCTTTAGCCTAATTACCATTCAGGTACCATAAGCAGATTTTTCATGCTATTGGTGTTTTTCTTAATTAAGAAACAAATGAATTCTCCCTAGCAAAAAAGATGGAACAACAGAGTAAGATGCCAGGGGCTGATGTTCTGTTTCTTAATTGAAGCAGTTCTATTGTTCGGTGTCGGTAGTGAGGGGCAGAAATGTCAGAAGTGTAGAATGTTAATAGTACAAAAATAACATAAAACTACTTTTAAAAATAAAGAAGGGATACAACAAAAATGCTGTAAGAGCTTTGAAAACATAGATTTTTATCCACATATTAATTCTGACAGTAACAAAGTAGCTTCATTTACAAATCCCTCACACTTAGAAAGCCTGAGGTTGTAACCTCAGCCCCGAGAGATGCGCCTGCCCCTCTCTGCGGGTCTAGTTAACTGCATCCTACTTATTTGCTCTTCATCAATTAAGGAGGCACCCAAGGGAACAATTTGTTTCTTTAATTTGTGAATAAACCATTTCTCTTTTAATTTGCATTCTTCCTTTTCCACCCACAGTAAAATCTCAGTGTCATACCCATATATTCAGTATGCATTACTACAACCTTAAAAGAAGATGCATGTAAATTGAGAGGCAACACTTCCATTTTTCTTGGGGTGATGAAAACTTTGAGAAATCAAGGTTTTAAGAAAAATTTGAGTTTTCTACCTGCTTCTAACACTGACACTGATGGCACAAATCTAGACCAATGAATGGCATAAATGATAGCATATTTTTCTCTTTAACAAAAGCTATAAACAGATATTCTTTCATTCTTAGCTTGATTCTTGTCTCAGATTACTAAAATTCTACCTTATTATTTAACTTAAATCTATGAAATGAAAATCCATTGATGTATTTTAAATAAGCCAATAAATATATAGACATGTTTTTCTGACAGGGAAAGGACATTATAAATATGGCCTCTAGTTAAAATTACTGAGTTTCTACTGATATTGATAAATTCATCTTTGTGATGTTATGAATTATGTGGCAGCTATATCTAATAGTCAAAAAGAGTAAAAGGATTTTAGTGTACACAATTATAGATGGTAACAAAATACATCCTCAAGTGGTTTCTCCCAATGTGGAAGAAAGGGGTCATAATGAACTTGTATTATAACTATCACTATGTGCAGTAATAAAGAAAGATGATCCTTTATTTTTTAAAACCTAACATTTTATGATAATATGTACTATCTCTTGAGATGCTCTAAAAGCATAATTCATGTGTTTTGAAAAGTACATACTATAAATAAATTCAATGTGAGATGATTCCCAAAGTTTTTAAGGTACAGAAATATTTTTATTTCATGGAGTATCAGATAATTCAAAGAAAATTCTTTATGAAAAAGATCCAAGATAAATGAATTTGCAGTACACACTATTACATATGTACAAAAAATGAGAAATCATTTGTACAATCATCATCATTTCAAGAATCTTTCTTTGAAAGTAGTATTGTTCAAAGAGCTTAACTTACTTACAAAATTTGAAATTCTATGAAACTGTCAAACGAGTCCTCAGTCTGTTTGCTTTTCATTCACCACTTTTTTAAAAAGTGTTAACAGTGACCAAATACAGATTTTCACATCTGTTGTCTTTATGCTCTGATATAAGAGGATTTTCTTACTCCACTGAATAAGATCAGTCACACTACCATAAAATGTCATATGATGTTCTGTTAATGACTTATTTTTGATCATACAAACTATGAAATAAGATCTAGGGACACTATTTTACTGACTTTTTTGAGTTTCTGTAATATTGAGATGGGTGAAATGGGAAGAATTTTGGAATTTTGAGATTTACAAACAACTTCCATATATATGGAAGAGTGCACTAGTATGAATAAAATTTTCCTTAAGATTGTTTCTAGAAACCTGATAGATTTTATTATTTCTTCAAATTCACCATGAGACTAAAAATGTCCATTATCTTAACACAGTGGCAAAATGTTTAGAAAGCACTTCTTCCTCACCCTGAGGCAGGGTGAAATCCTTGCTGTCTCTCCCCACCCCCAGTCTCTGACTTGCTAACATGGTGTCCCTGCCAAATTCCTGGCACTGGAAGTGAGGGGGAAGAGGCCATACCATAACGTGTTGATAATGAGGAGATAGAAATAGCAAACCAGCTGGATTGTCCTAATAAAGTATGTCTGGGATTTTACAGACACAACAACTATGTGTTCAGGTCATCCAAATGCATTTTAACTAATTGGTTCCTTTGATGACCTTTTCAGATACCATTCAGGATCTTTCTAAATAAATTTTGTATATTAACCCCAGAACTGTCTGGAAAAACAAAATAAACCAAAGAAGTTTTTTCACTACTTACTTTTTCTGGGAATGATTATTATACCTAAAATACCTCTGTACTATTTGTATTAATACCAAAAAGTGCTATTTAATATTTAAAAAAAAAACAGACAAAGTGATCTATAATATTTCATAGTTCCTAAAGTCAAAGGGGAGAGAGGGGAAGAGAGAGAGTATGGGAATAGGAAAGATGATGGAATGAGATAGACATCATTACCCTAATACATGTATGAAGACATGAATGGTGTGACTCTATGTACAACTAGAGAAAAGAAAAATATGCTCCATTTGTGTACTATGCAAATGCATTCTGCTGTCATGTGTAACAAATTAGGACAAATAAATAAATAAATTATAAAAACTAAAAAAAATTTTTAAAATAAAGTAAAAAGCTCTTACTTGTTTATACCTCCTTGTGTGTCGCATATACAATCTACTGTCAATCTACTTCATCAAACGTTTTCCAGTGGAGCTCGAAATACACATCTCTTGACAATAAAATATTTAATATTTAAAAAAATATTTTTGAGTTGTTTGGGAAAAAATATTAAATTGTTTGATCTGAAGGTCTACATTTTTATAAAACTTACTCCAACTAGAAAAATATTTATAAAAACAAAATGCTTCATTTAAATATTTGTCTAGTTAAGTATAAAGATACTTAACATTATATTTTAGATACCTGAAGATATTCACCACAACAAGAGAACAGTTTCCTTCCATGGACTTGATCTCAAAAGTAAAGTTTTATTAGTGCATTCCTGGGACTGCTCTTAACTCTTTGCATATATGAATCCATTTAGTACTCTCATCAGCTCTTGGATAGTTTCTTTAATAACCTCTTCTTTACAAATGGAGGAAACTGCTCAAGAATACACAAAGAAGTAACTGGAACGTAAAACCTGATGCAAGGCTCCAGAGTTCTGAAACATTTTAACATAATTTCTCTTTATAGAATGATTGCATAAATCAACCCCTTTCTAAATAAAAACATAAATACATGACTTTTCCCAGTACCTCCATTCAAGTACTATCTTACAGGCAGCCATTAAAGCTAATATGTAAGTTCACCTGCACCCTCATTTTCAAGTAAGTACCTTGCAAATTTAATTTACAATACTTAGACCATGAGGGTAACAAATTTCTTCAGGGTGGCTAAGGAGGAACAGTGTACCATTTGATCAGAATACACTACATGTAGCATAGCAGGTTATCCAATTCTGAAAACGAATTCTAGTGACATCAGTAATCCAGAGGTCTTTTCACCCCAGAAATTTTGCTTATTCCTCTGGGATTTGTAGTTCTAACTGGATCATCTCCAATAACTTATTCTACTAGGTTTTTCTGTGAGTCTATTTTTAGTACCAACCACTAACTTTATCATCAAGAAAACTACTTGTAACTTTTCAACAGTTGATGGCTGGTACATCAGCAGACTACACAGAAGCCAAAATTCTTGATGGCAAAACATACCTCAAGAGATCAACGTGATTATTTTTTCCAAGTAATTACTTCCCTATTAACATAAAGTCATCACTGAATGCTACTGATTAGATAAATTAGATCATGCATCTTGGTAGATTCTCAGTTTAAACTCAGAATGTAAAATTTTTAAATGCAATAAAATTCAAAATACAATCTTCAAATCTATCTGGGTTGTTCAGAATACATAAGAATAGATTTAATAAAATTTACATTTTGGTCATATGTGATAAGAAAGAAAGAAAGAAAGAAAGAAAGAACAAGACTCAAAATGCTAGAAGAATCTAACAGGTAACAACAAACAAGCACAATGCATTAATTTTCTAGGCTCTAGATTCTTTCAAATGATAGAGGCAAACACTGTATTTGTTTATAGGTTCTAATTTCCCTTACCTCCGTATGTTACTTCCTACTAACTTTGTGTCCATGTATTCAAAATCATTTGACAAAAAGTCAACATATTTTATTTTCTTTGCCCCTTGTCCTGATTATTAGAGGATACATATGGAGGCATTTGTGAATTAAGACCTTCCTGTTTTCTGCAGGGGCATCCTTCTGAAGTCCCCATGACTCTTCAGGCTTAATGCTAGGCCATGCACTCATTCCCTTCCTGCTTCTGCTGTTGCTGTGACTACTTCCCAAAAGAATTCAGGAGGTAGCTTGGAATATTTTTGAGGATACAAAATCCCTAATAAGGCGCAAAAGCAAACAAACAGATTTCACCTTGAACCGCTTTTAAAATATGCTTGCATATAATCATGTGAATAAAAATGAAAGCCATCTTAAAATCACTTGAAAGATAAAACATTTGATATGGGTGAAGGAGGAACCATCTGAGGTAAAGCATAGAAAAATTTCTGAACTCAGGAAATGGAAATCACAGAGATGAACTTCTTTTTGCATAATAGGACCTAGAACTGTACATTGAATTTTTAAAAATAGATCTTTTATCTAAAACCAAACAATCATACACTATTAATTTGAGGTTAACAACATAGCCCTGACCTATGCTAAAAATAGAGAAATACTATACTTTAAAAGGCAATATTTTTAAAATCTTTTCCCCTGTGATATTTCCTTCTCCAAAGTAAAACAGAGCTTAATCTCCACTGGAGTGCCCACTTTGGGTATATTCTTATATAAGCGTAATAAGGACTATAGCAAAATTTGTCATTATAGCTATTCTTCCCTATATCAGTGTCTGAATTAGACATATATTGAAATCATTTATCAAATATTTTTCCTTCCACTTTTTCTTCCTAACCCCTAGCAGCATTGCTATCCACTCAACTATGCAACCAAGGGGAAGATGAGTAATTTAAATTTTCACTATATTGGCAATAATTATTTGACTATTTTCTTGCCCCCAAACCCCTATCCCCACAACAGGATATATTAGTAGCAATGCTGGGTGGTGGTATGAAAATAATACACTTTCCAATGTAAGCATTCTAGTTTTCTTTTGATTTTTCTTATTGGTATTAATTAATAACTGATAATCATAACTAGTTTAAAATCAAAATAATATGAACAGGCATTCAGTGGAAAGAAAGATTACGGGATACTTCAAACTCACAGGTATAATTCCCAGAGACAAGAATCATCAAAAATGTCTTGCACATTTTTATAGGAATTTCTCATGAAAAAATATTCCTGTATCTACTTATCTATCCATGCTTCACTTTAAAAAAAAAAGTACAAGCAGAGTATGTCATGCTAATTTTTTCTCCTCATTTTATGTGTCTTTGAAGAGATTTCCATATCAGCATGGACACATCTATTTGATCCTTTATAATACATGAGAGAATTTTACTATAATTTTATTTAACCCATCCCCTATTAATGGACGTTTAGGTGATTTCTAATTTTTTGCTATTATAAACCATGCTGTAATGAGCACACATGTGGGTTTCTATGGGATATGTGGAGTTACTGGGTCAAAGAGTATATGTGCAATTTTAATTGCTAAAGACTGCCAAATTATCTTTCAAAGGGGTTGCAACAATTGGCAATCCCAGTAACAATTACTCTGCCCATTTGTTATTGAACATTTATCCTTCTTGATACTCAGCTATAAAACTAGGCTAATGCATATGATTGAATGGAAAGCTACTACCAAAGACAGTCTCACGAGTTAAGCACAAACAGAGTCAATTAAAAAGATACTGCTCTGTTCATTTACTTTTGCATGTGTTGTCTAGCCTCATTAAAATATTCATACTAAACTACTGAAAGCACTGAGTGATTGTTTTAGCCATCAGCTACAATGCTGATATTAAATCTCTATGTAGAAGTTAGAAGGTAGCACAGAAGGTCTAAGGTTGACTTTGAGATAATAATTTTTAACAAAAAAAAGTTAACTGAAGTCCATTGTCAGCTCACAGACTTCTTGTCCTCTATCATTTCCAAACTGTAATTTGGTAAGGCTGAGTAATTATCAAACAGAGTTAAGTCACACTAATCAGGCTCTACTTTCAAAATCTGCAATGAACATCAATTACTTGGATGAATCTAAGTTATTTACCGGGGCACTTTAAAACTCACCCAAATCACCTCTCAAGCTGTTTTTTTGTGACATTTTCCCATGAAGTTTAATCTCTGGCCACCATTAGTCAATGGATCTTGAAAGTGTCATGCTCTTTGATGCTTTTCTGCTCTTTGCCAAACTATTGATTATGCTGAGAGGCAATCCCTTCTACTTATGACCAGATCCCCTATTTATTCTTCAAAACCAAGCCAAAATAAGACTTCATGCTAGAGGCTTATCCTGACTCACCTAGGCACTTCAAGACCCACATCACATTATACCTCCAATTATCATAGATGTATCATAGAGTGATGCCTTTCTCCCTCACTACTTAATGTGATACTGGAAGGAAGAGACCATGGTTTATCAACATTCATATTCTCCCCTCCTCACAGAGTAACACATTACACAATATTTGTACTTGTTATATTTCTGTTTAATGAACAAGTGGAAATTTTTATTTAAGTTGAATTTATAGCATATAGGTAAAATTTTTCTTGGAGGCAGAACTGAAAAATCACTTGTTTTGCGATATATTTCTGGAAATTTAAAACAATTTAAATTGGTTTTAAAACAGTTGCTTATTCATTCATTTCTTCAACTAATATTCTTTGAGTGTTTGCTATGTGCCAGGTACTCTTTTGGTAACTAGAAGTACTGAAGTGAAAACAAGACTAGTTCCCACACCCACTGAATTTGGATCCAATCAAAAAAATCATTTAATAAACATGTAAATAAACTAACAAACAAATGAGATAGGTAACAGGCAAGATAGAAAACTGAAGCTTTTAGGGGGATAGAAAATTTTAAAAAGAGGCTAGAAAAGTCCTTTCTAGTGTTGACTTAGGACATAAGGAGCCTGTGATAAGAAGCCAGCCATATAGAAATCTAGGGGAGGGGACACACCAGGAAGAGGAGCAACTGAACATGTTCAAGGAAGAAAGAAAATCCATAGGATGAAAAGTAAAGCCGGTGTTTTATCAGAGTCAGGGTAGGGATTGGGATTACACCTGCTGATCAGATGGATGCATGGAATAGACGGTGGAGAACATGGTAAGCCATGGTAAAAAGTTTGGTTATTCATTGTAAAGGATATCAACTGGAGAATTTAAAGCAGCAAAGTGACATAATTTGATGTTTCTGTAATAAATCGTTTGGGCAAATAAAAGTGAAACTGCAACCAGGTTATATAATTACTTAAAAAAATTTAGTAAGTGACCATATCGATGCCTACATGGAATTCTTCAGAGTGATTTTAAGGTTTTGATGGGGCTGTAAAGCCCATTGAGTGTCACACTGAAGTGAAAACTGTTTCCTAGAAAAGTTCTTGAATGCACAAAATTTTGCATAAAAATGTGTGAATCTTCACACTCTTCAAAATTTATGGATTCCAAGCTAATAATAACAATGTTCAGTCAACATCTGCTTCACCTCCTATAAATTTTGAGAATTATTTTTGAATATTTAGAACACCAATACTAACCAGAGTTTTGAAAATAGATCCCATAAGATCTGCCATAGCAACAACCTGTAACTAAACCTCATTGTACTTTCTTCTAAATGAGAACTTTTGAATCAAGAGTCAAAGAAGAGCAAAGTGAATGTTGGACTATTAGTTTGGCCACTGAATCTTAAATGAATACTCTTCCTTAAATGAAGTTTCTCATCCTGAAACTGCAGTCTAGCTAACCAATGGGCTCCTTGTTACTTTTCATATGAGAATGGTCGACTATAATTATTTTTATGGTGTGATTTTTTTTCATCTGACAAGTTTAGTTTTACTCAATGTACATTCCTTAATGTATAATTAGTTATTTTTCAAATATGTTAATCCACATATATAAGAAAGTACGCACTTCAAAATCAGATAGAATAAAAAGAAAAAAAAAAAAGAATTAAGGAAGAAAAGGATGGCAAAAGAAGTGTTAGGTAATGTATGACATAAAGCATATATGTGTACACAGAAAAGTAGGTCAATAAATTTTAGAGAATTGCTAATAGATACTCAAAAAAAAAAAAAAAAAAACAACAAAAACCTCCATCAAAGCAATTTGCCTTTAACAACAGCCACACTTCCTGAAAATGAAACATTATTTTAACTGCGTAATTGAGAAAATATCACAGACTTACATGGAGATCATACAAGATAAATCCACTTTGTTCTCCTTTCCCTCATATAACAAAAGCATTGACCATCTTTAGCTACCACCAGCAGCTATAACTACAGCACTCCCATCAGTAACATGAACATCAGAATAAGATCACTAAAGGTGAGCTTCTTTGCCTGAACCATCTGTTCTGCAAAGTTTTTTATTTATTTATTTTTTATCATATCTAAAATGGTTCCTTGATATTTCTGAATATATACATATTTGTGATATATGTGTATGCATAGATAGATTTGTTTGTTTGTTTGTTTCATATAAATGTATGTAGAAGAAACCAGGTCATAATCTCACAGAACCTTCCTTGTACATATTCCTACTCACTGCTGAATGACCATCAGCCCACCTTCCCTGATCATTAATTGTAAGGACCCTCTCAGGTTTGGGCACAGCCACTTCCATATACTATTCCACTTGTCCTATCAACCATACACAGCACCTTACAGAATTTACCTTACTGATATTAAGCCTGTTGTGTTAACTGAGACTCAATTGTTCTTTGGAGATCTGACCCTTAAAACTCAGAGAAAAATGGTAGATCCAGAGGATTTCTAGAGAAATCCAACTGTCCTAAATCTAAATTCAAATCCAAGTTGTCAGAATTCCAACTCTCTAACAATTATACTAATAATCATAGCTAACGCTGGAAAACATTTTATCCTATAACTATTATAGTTTACATCTGCCTCCCTTCCTTCCTCCCTTCCTTTTCTCCCTCCCTTCCTTTATACCAAGAATATTTATCCATCTATAATTTTATTCAAACTCAGAAATGCTCTACCATGTATTTCTGTAGAAACATGCAAAGTAGCTAACTCATGATATTTTAGGGTGATTTTTACATGTCAAGAATATATGGATTTCTATGACTGAAATACAAATACTAATAATCTGATCAGCAGCAAGATTAAAGTTCAGCAAATTTCAGTGGACTCATTCATTGACCATGAACTTGTATATAAAGTTCTCCCACTGTGACATCCAAAGTTTCTACAATGTTGACATGTCTGTGTTCTTTACCAGAATAATTTTCACCCAAGCTTCTCAGAATCTAAAATACCAAAACACCTAGAGCTAGCAACTCCATTAATTTATATAGAAATTTTTTCTTCCCAAGAAACCTGTACTTCTTTTAAAAAAGTATTTTTTTCAAATATTAAATTTGGCCAGTTTAAATGCTATACTTTATAACACTTTAACTTGTAAAATTATAATTAAAAATTAATACATAGTAAGTCTCTGTATATTGAAAGTAGCATGTAAAATATGACTTAATTATCAAGTAAACATGCCCTTCTCCTTTATGACATTAAAAAATGTAAAAATATTAAATTAAATACAACAGGGAGGCAGTCACACATTTCTGCTTGTAGACTGAATCTTCATACCTTTAAAATGACTATCAAATGTTAGGACCTGGACCTAAAAAAGAAAGAATGAAATATTAATAATGTCCCACCTTGTGGGAGCTCGACATTACTTGACACTACACAAAAACCGACCTTTTTGTCCTTCAGGCTTGCCTACCAGGCCCCATCTTCTATCGCAAAAGCCAAATCATCTGATCCCAAACTAACTGTCAACTGCCTGTGATGGTGGGGAAGCCAGACATCAATCAATCAGGTTTTATCAGACGCTCTCTTCGTTTCTCTGTTGTGCTCATCTTATCATCTGACCCAGTTGTAGCCCTGACTTCAGAAGCTTAAGCAACTTGATGACAAAATATGCGCCTGTTTGTCCAAGATGCACATTGTTAAGAAGTGGGTGATATTTTTAGCAGTCACCTAATATATTTGCAAATGAACTCTTGAATATTTCAAATTTATACAAGTCCCACGTTGGTCATTCCCCCCTGTGCACTGAATCTGCACTTGCCAGTGGGAGGCCCAATATTTCCAAAATATACAAGAGTACTTTCAAGCAAGGGAAATGTCATAGAAAAATGTGGTTATTTTTATGTCAAGTAGGCAGAAAGCCTTTCAAAATGAAAACTAGAGAATATCATTCCAAGAAGAGAAAGAAGATCTGATTGATAAATGTGTACAATATAAATGCAGACAACATTATTCCAAATAAATAAAAATAACTCGGAAAATTAAAAATCTTTTTATCTACTTATATAGATTGTGGTTTTGGAGAAAAACAGGCTTAAGCCTTCAAATACTGTTGCCAAATCTATGTTAGCTGAGCCACTGCTTCCTGGCATACCACAGAATATATTCCTCTACATGAAATAGGTAAGGAAGCAAATATGACAATTTATGAATTTGAAGTGTTTAATTCAAAATACACATTTGTTCCATAATTTCTACACAAAAGTGAAAAGAGTAAAATATACTTCACAGAGATAATATTCTACATTAGCAAATGTGACTACTTGCTTAACGTTGTCTTCTTTTCTAAAAAGCAATCACTTAAACTTTTTGACTTTTCTTAAAATCAAAACAATAAACTTCATGATAAGTATAAGATTTCCATTGACAGGCAGTGTTGTCAATATATCATGCATCGTTCAAGTATATATTCACTGAAGTATAATCTAGTTTGAGAGGATTTTTAAATTAGCATAACATTTATCCACAGAATCTAGACACATAAATGCACACCACACATCATGAAAGTATGGACTATTCAGCACCACAAAGTAAGACAGTGATATAGTTTGACACGGATGAAAATGCACATTCATGAAGGCAATTTGAATACGGTAAGAAACACCTCATTCCAAAAGATTCCCACTGAATTCACAGGGTTTTGTTTTGTTTTTTCCATAGTTAAAAAACAGGGTTATATTTAAAAACAAAAGCCTCTGAACTTCTTAGCACACACAGTAAGCAAGAAAACTTATTAGTACATAGCATTTTATATTGGAGTCATTATAGAGAAAACGAAAGGAACTTCCAGTGGTAATATGAAAAAAAAAATGTTTACACTATTGAAAGAAATAAAATTTACAATTTTTCTTAAATGCCAAATATGATAAAATCAATCTGTGACATGCAGCCAGGTGTGGCGCTCATTGGAAAAGCACTTGCCTACTATGTGGGAGGTCCTGGGTTGGCTTCCTAACATCTTCAAAAATAAAAAATTTAAATAAATCTATGACACAAGTTTTATCAGGTAATTATATATAATCAGATCTTTTAATCTCTTCCAAATTAGGTAATCAAAATGTAGTAAACAAGGGATAAATCGACAACATCAAGTAAGTGCATTTAATTATGAAGCATAATTATTATTTTACTAATATTTTAAAAGGATTTTTTTGCTATTTTTGTGCATAAATTTAGAAGATTTGGCCTCTCAATTGTACTCAAAGACTTGCAAATTCCTTATTTTTAATCTGCTAACCCCAGTTCCTTGCAGGTTCCAATAATTCCGTCATATAACACAGTGAAGTGAACTCAGTGTTTATTCAAGAGTATACTTTTGTTCAATATTCCTAAAGAACATACAATAAGACAATTACATGTTAAAAGTTCCGGATTAGCAGGAAATTAAAAATGAATATTTGTCTCTCACTCCAAATTTTGTAATTAGTTCTTCACCCTAGTTAACTTTAAAGACATTTTTTAATTTTGTGAAAATTAAAGAATTTTAGAGGTCGTGCCTGAAAAACCTGTCAGTTTGTTTACATTTATAAGAAATTTTCCATATGAAATAGTATCTAGTATAATAAATGTCAACTAGCTGAATACTATCTTTTATTCTCTCAATGAAAGATGCCCACAAGTTTTCCAAATGTAGATTAAAGTAATTTATATCTTCGAAAGAATTTATCTTTCTAAGAAGAAACTCAATGAAAACTAACTTCCAATAGATGCCCATTTAAAGAAAAATTTCAGATCCACTTTATATTTTAAACAAAAATTAAAATATAGCTTTTTACTGGCCTACACAAAAGGTAGATGGTAAAGCTTTTGTGCAGACTATTAAAAATTATATATTTTGTGATGTCCTATCTATACACTATCATAACTATTTGTAAGTTTTCTATTATAAATTTGACATTACCAAAAGCCAAACCAAGTACATGAAAACATCAGGCTAACAACACTCAACATCTTCCAACAATTCAAAAGGGAACACTTTCAAAAATAAATGAAGCAGTCAGTGGCAAATTCCCAGATGAAAAGAGAATATATTAAGTATTATACTAACGTCTCTTATAGGCATATTTCTTGCCTTATATACATGGAGGATTACCTGAATATTAAATAATAAACAGCATCACGTTTTAGACATAAGAAGAGTTGACTTTAAGCTTTGTGTGGACAATGCCTGGAATGAGTTATTATGTGATATTGCTTATAGCTACCAGGCACTAGACATTCATTTTAAAGTCTCTATAATCATGAGGTGTATATACAGGTTTTCTTAATGCAAAAACATTTAAATTCATATAAAGCCTGCAATTTCAAGAGTGGAATATTGCAGGTACCATTTCTAAATCTAGTGTTTACTCTCTAGAATAACTTTTTTAAAAGAAAATGATGAATTTTGAATGATCATATTTTTAAAAATGCTTATTTAAGTGTCAGTATATCCTTAGAAATATCCCCCAAATACCCTGTATTTTATTTTCTGGATTTAGAAACTTATGATCCTTTATTATCCTTGCAAACCTTATTCAAACACATTTATCCCTTCAGCTCATTGTTTGGTATTTCACTTATTAAGAAGAATATTTGTTAATATTAATATATTCTGCTATAAATTTCTTCCATGGACTTGAAAATCCATTGGGGGGAAAAAAAAAACTCTCTTGCCTTAGACATGGGACAAGTTGTCTCATACCATCCTTAGGCAAAACTGGTCCTCAAAGGTACTTTTTTGTGTAGTGGGTATTATAATAAAATACCAGAAAAGATGAAAAAAAAAACAAGCCTTTTATTTTAACACTTGAAATCTTGACCAAAACCAATTCTATCTAGTAATTATCATATATTCATTTTCAGAAGTATTTGTCAAAGGCACAAATTACTAAAGCTTTAAATAATCCTGACTAGACAATTCTTCTCTACCTTTTTGTCATCTCAAAAAGACAGTCTGACAGTAATGGTATGACACCCTCTCAGGCAAGCCTCTCGGCATTAATATTTAAATCTTACCTATCCTTTGTGATTGGAATTCAGCCTCTATTCACAAACAAAAACTAAATCAATGTTCTTAGAGTTCAAACTAGATCCCTAAACAGTTTGCCACTCTCTATGCACAGATAAGATAAACTTTCTTTGACCCAAGAGATGAAGTTGCCATGACGATCAGAGAGTCCACTTTCTATATTGATATTTTGCTGATGTAACAACAAATAGAACCAGATCTTAGTGATGATAATGGTGATTAATTAATACTAATATTGATCCCTACAAGCAAGAGACAAGGCTATTAACTTGAAGCCTGAAAAGTCAATTGTTACCTGTGGCAGAGATACTAGGAGCTGATTTGGAAGCATAATAAACAAATGTGCTATCTTTATGCTAATACCTTTAAAGAGATAGTTCTTTCCAGAATGCCAAATATTGCCATATCGTAGTTTATTAATTTAATTGCATTTCAGCTTTTAAACATGTAACCTTATTGAGTGATACGTACTTACCCCTTTATCTATGGTGGAAACACATTCTCTGGCTACTGAAGTAACGGACTTTGCTGCTATTCATTTGGTAGAGAATGAGCTGATATTTTACACAGTGGCAGGTGCTGAATTAGACTGGGTTTCAAAAACATCTGCAGCGTTTTCTGAAATGTCCTACTAGTCCTTAGAAATTGGGAAAGTAACAAGCCATTCAAAGGAATATGCCTTGGAGAAGAACTCTAATGTTAAGATATCTAATCACACTCTTTAGTGAACAAAGATTGCATTTCAAAAAAGAAACTATTCTTGAAAAAATATTTATTGCCACATAATCTAAATTTTTAGATTCTTTACACAGTTTAGACTAACATAAAAAATTTCCTCAAAATAGTATCACTTAATTTAAAACTTGAATACACATTAAGTTACTTTGAAGGACATTTCACTTGGAAAAGGTTTTTCTCAAAATGTAAAAACAAATTACAGAATGACAAATGAATAAAATTAGTTTATTCATTTAATACCATTTGAGCAAAAGTTATATATTTAAATACAAATGTGATTAAAATGTAAATGACAAGTTCATTGTTGATTTGCCTCCATTTTGTTTGGAAGGACAAAATTATCAATATTATAAATTCACAAATCTAGTCCCAATTAACTCATTTTAGTTTACATGTTAGGTTCAATCTTGTCCTCTCAGAACTTTTGGTAGTGCTAATCACTGGTAGTCAAATGGTTAGAGCTACAATTCTTTTTTTTTTTTTTTTTTTTTTAAGGAAAAGCTAATTAGCTCTTCTAGTCCTCAACTAGCAGAAACGACATGGATGAAAAAGCCCCTGGGTAGTTCATGAACAAGAGCAGTTACCTTAACAGTGATACAATGTTAAATTAATGCACACTACTGCATGGATATTGATAGATAATAGCTAGAAGATGGGCAAGTGATATAGTCAACAAATGTCTTAATTTACCCCAAAATAAAACAATATATAAGTCTTTTCATTGAACCCTTAAACATAAAATTTTAAATTAACAGTATGTACAAATCAGGAGCAAGTCATCTAATTTTGCATTGCCTTCCTTCACAAATCAATAGCACCAACTTACATAATATATGGCAAGTCACATCATATTTTCTATGTCTATCTTTAAGAAGCTCAGGAAATAAAATTTTAATTGACAAAGACTTATTGGCACAAATCTTTGATGTCTAAAATGAACACAGATCTCTTTAAAGAGACTAATCTCTTCCAAAATTCAAAGAGATGCTTGCACTTGTAATTGAACAGATACAATTACATTATTCTTAAGGTTTCTATCTCTAATTTATAGAAAATGAACACTATTTGTTCATTTAAAATTAATGTAATATTTTTAAAAATAAACATCATAGTTATTTTGACTCTATAATTTTTCAAATGAACAACTCTGAAAGTTACTAGGAGTAGAAAATATAAGAAATGTTCTATTAATTACAGATCACATCACCAATATTTATTCCTAAACTGTTTTCCAGCAACCAGACATGAAAATTCACATTCACTTATATTTGCATTGTTGACTCTACTGAACTTTAAAAATGCTGACTTCGTGATCAACAATCTTTTACAAATAAACTTTCTTCTATTCTCTTCAAGTTTTGAACACTGGCATTACTATATTAGCCAACCTACTAAATAATTATTCCTACTTTTTTCTGAAAAATTCTATGCATTAATATTTTTTCAAATTTGAAAATAAAGAAACTAATTTTGTTATCTTACAAAAAATGGGTACCATTCTTTGTTTTGATACAACATTATTAGAATAAATATTCTTTTACTCTGTGGCCAATATAAAAATAGGTTTTCCAAGATGTTTCTCAATAAAAAATATAGAAAGTAAAATCTCCAATATGAAAAGTATTATAAACTAAAGAGAAAAGATTATTTTAATATTGGATTCAATGATTCCTAAAATTTAGGGAAAAAAAGAGTAATTTATTTCAAAGCAAAACCCTATTTTAATATTTGACAGGTGAAAAGCAAGATATCCTAACTGTATATGAGAATGATCAGTGTATTTCAAATGTGCGTAGCATTCCCAAAACCCTTTTTAAAATATAATGCCAATAATAATACAGAAGATAATAACCAAAAAAATTATGGATTGACTATTAACAGAAGAAACACTTAAAAGAAACCCTAACAGTGTAACAATAAAAAAGGCAAATTCACCTCTTTGTATGATTTTAAAATTATAAAAATTATACAACCTGTTTCACATGACAAATATTAAATAATCAATTTAATATGTAACATTCTCATTTCTAAACTATAGTTATCTTACAAATAATTATTTTAAACCATTTTCTATTGCTTACTCTCCCCCCCCCAAAAAAAAGCACACAACATTAAAATGCCAATGTGTAACTTTGGGACTCCCACGGCCTGAAACTGATAGATCATTTCAAATAACACAAAGGTAATTTAGTCAACATGAACAAATTCCAAAAAAGCCTCTCTGCAGAACTACTTAACAAGGTTATTCTTAACAGGGAACCTTTTTACTTTCAACTATTGTCTATTAATTCCCAATATCTGCTTCATTTTTCAGAAAAAAAAATTGCCTCCTAATTCAGCCTTTCTTCTTCACTACAAATTATTGGGCAGCTGGTCTAGACTGAACATTTGTGTTCTACACATGTATGAAAAGACCAAGCCTTCTAAAAGTTTTATGAAAACTGTACTTCAGTGGTATAAATGAGTGCCTTTACTTAATTTTTTACAAAATTTGAGTTTTCTTCCCTCCTTTTTAACCTCTCCATTAGTTATCAGAGAGCAGATAATCACACTCCTTCCCCCCACTCCCCCCAAAAAAATCTGATGTCCACCTTTTCCTGAACCCATAAGCAATATATTTAAGAGTGAATGAAGTTGAGAGACAGGGCAGTAAACACATTACTAGAGACAACAGCTTGAAGAAGAATATAACAATAAAACTACACACACAACACGTTTACTAATCATAAAGAGATGCATTGGTAAAAGAAAAAAAAAATCATCATTTCTGTCATAAATTTTGCAGTGCAGCCCCAGAATGGAGAACAATCTGGGCAATTTATTGGCATATTGGCAGGAGGTGATAAGGCTAAAAACAACAACAGCAAGCAGCTGTGCGGGGAGATGGGCTGATAGCATGATATGGCTCCCACACCAAACACCTCCTGTCCTATCAGGGCTTTTTATCAAACCAGGATTACAATAATAGCTTATGAGAAAAAGCTTCTGAAGGGAAGGCAGAAAATATAGTCTTGGAATAGGAAAAAAAATCTGAATTTTGGGACAAAACATGGGGGCAAAATACATAATTTATCACTGTATTATCAGGAAATCCAGGCAGTCTAATCAAGGAGCACTGAGTGACTATTTTTTGCCTTATCATCCAAAGTGGTGGAAACGGAGAAGGAATTATCAGGCTTCTGCAGATTGCTGGGCTGGAATTTTAATGGTAATAATCGGGTTTCTGATGGTATATCTTCTCCGCTTATCTTTCCCATTATCTCCTCTTATCTGGCCAGTCATCATAGCAAATTAATGGTGCTCTTTCAGCGTCGCCTTTTTATCGCTGCCCGGAGAGCACCCAAGGGGAAAGAATAAGCAAAATATTAAAATACTGCATAAATCACAATTTTAGATAGCAGGGAAACTGTATGCAGTAAAAGAAAAAAAAAACTGTGCCCAACAACCTTTTTGTCCTTTAAATTGACTGTCTTCAGAGTTTCTGGTATAAGCTGACTTTTTGCTTGTCATAGTTGCTCTAAATTGGGTGTTTTATCAGCAGTGCCAAAGCTTTATTTTCAAATCCTGGATGTTTCCAAGTTTAAAAATGTAGTTTTATTAGGGATGTGAAATGCTATTGTTTCACAGAGCATCTCTTTCTGCTATTTTCCAAATTATATTTGATTCAGAATATCAAAAGTAACAGTGTTATTTGTAATAGGAAACCGTTCACTTCTTAATGCATTACTAAAATTGGAGGGGAGACCTATCATAGAAATGTCTTTGAGTATCAAGACAAACTTCTTCCTCCGCAAATTTGACTCTTATGCTTGGACAGGCAAAAGGAAACAAATGTCAATAGTTTGCAACTAAAATGACTTTAGAGCTGCTTAAACCACATTTAAATATCTCCTCCCCAAAAGCTATGAGATAGCCCTGCTCTAATGTAACAATTCAAAGACCTCTAATTTTTCATTTTCCTCAACAGAGGAAGGGAGAATAAGGGTTTCCATATTTGCATAGATTATCACTGTGACCCCAACCTGAATCCAATAAAAGTCTAAAATGCATGTATATTAATAATATATATATGAATGTATCATCAGGCAATGATCACTGTAAACAAATATGTAAATATAATTATTTGTTCACTTTCAAATGGGAGAACTTTGATGCATTTTTGTTAATAAATCACAGCATTCAAATAAACCAGTAAAATGTTTTATGACCTATAACACAAGAGTAGCATCAGCAATTAGTTCCAATGCTTTAATCTTCAATTATATGAGGTGGACATAGAAGGAAAGAAAAAAAATTTAATGTAGCTAATTGAAAAGATAACAAAGTATTCCCAAGTAAAATCAGATGCTCCTTTTGCCATACAATCAATTAATATTAATTATTTATTAACAATCTAGATGACAGCCATGAACTAAAAAGCATTTGCATTTAATGTTTATAATCCCATCTTGTAATAGGCACAGTTTTGTGCTAGAAATGTAATATCTAAATAGAAGAATCTGATCAACTTAGTTCTAAAAAGTATAAGGCAATTAATTCAAAGTGTGAACAATCCCTCTGAAAAAGTGAAAGTCTTCAAGAATGGTGTTGCTATTTGATAAAAACTGTTTTCAAGCAAAAGTGAAGTTCACTACTTACTTAAACTCAAGTTGCCTACGAGAACTTAAGTATAAGGAAAAACAAATCCACTAAATAAAAGCTAGAAAATTATGTCTGATCTCTCTCTCTCTCTCTCTCTCTCTCTCTCTCTCTCTCTCACACACACACACACACACACACGACTGTTGAGAACCATTTAAAACCTGGTTCCCATTTCAAGGACAAGCTGATTGATAAGATTTATTTTTAAACTACATCGAATGAAGCTTTCGACGTTTGGATGTGGACATGAGCATGGTTAATAATCAAGGCAGGAGGGGGTACTAATAAAGCTCTATCCCAAAATTACATGACAATTAGTTTTAAACTAGCTGCCAGAAGCTAAACAACACGAAAAAAAAAAAAAAAAACAGACACATCACATGGCTCGCAAAAAAATAAATAAGGTTTTTTCTTCTTTTCGGCCAAAGCGTTGAAGATATGTCGCAGGCCTATCTATATAACATCATTGGAGGATTTTTCTCCAAGCAAGAAAGTTGACCTAGGGGATCTCTGTGAGTTTGTGTGTTTGGAGCAGGTGTCTTCTGCCCCGCAGTGCCCTGTAAGCACGACCGAGGTCCTCTGAGACTGGGGGCACTGGGCCACTGGCTCTCCTGGGCGCCCGCTGCCTTGAACTCAGTTTCCGCGCAGGGAAGTGATCGCGGCCCCTCCCAGCGAGGACTCTGCGCGCCTCCAGGGCCAGACGCAAACTGAACCCTGCTCTGCAGGATGTCACGGCGGCTCCGGCGCGACCCACTCAGAGTTCCCGGGTGCGACCCGCCTGCCACCAGTCCCGCGCTCGCAGGGTGGAGGCGCGCGGCTAGCAGTTACAGGGGCGCGAACTTTTACACCTACTTTTTGTTTCACTTCGGGTTTAACGTGACTCTGGCACCGCCTAGAATCAGGTCCCAGACACTCCGATTTTCCACCTCCCGGGGAAGTTACCTCCCTTGCCCAGAGGTCTCCACCCGCTCCTCATCCTGGTTGGTAAGAGTGGTTCCCAAGAATAGCACCCCTTCTCAACAACAATGACAACAACAATAATAATAAGCGCCTAAATGAGTGGGACTGCCCTGTCAGGCTCCAGGATAAAGCGGCGGTGACTCACAGCTTGCGGGGGTAGGCAGTGGGAAAAAACCTGGGAGCGCCAAGGCTAACCCGAGCAAGAAAAGGCTGTTCCTCGAAGCCTCCTTCTAGCCCGGCGCTTGGGTTGGCCCTCTGTCTGTCTGTGACTGTCTAGTTGTTCCTCCCCTGGCTCAAGCAAAGTTTGACAAATCCGGGGGACAAGAAGCGGATTTCCCCGAGTCCCCCTCCCCCGTTCCCACCGCGTGCGCCCCTCTCCTCAGAAATAATCCCACCAACTCCGGGCCCCGCGCGAAAACTTACGTTTGATCTGCCGGGGTTTGCTTTGCTTTCGTCGGGACATCTCGGCGGCGGCCGCTGCCGCTGGGGCTCCTGCGGTGCCCGCGGTCCGGGCTGCCGCTCCCTCGGCTCCCGCCGCTCGCGCCGCCGCCGCCGCCGCCGCCGCCGCTGGCCAGGCTCAGGCCGCCGCCCGCCGGACTCCAGGTGCTCCGGGCGCGCGGGATCCGGGCGCTGGGCTCCTTCGGGAGCGGCGGATCCACGTTTAGAGATGAACAAGCAAATGAGAAGACGAGAGGGGGGCCAAGAGAGTGTGACAAGGAGGAGGGGAGGGGGAGAGGGGGAGAGTGGTGGGGTGGGGGAGAGAATGGGAATCAAGAAGCGAACGGTCAGGGAGAGAGAAAAGGAGGAAGAGAGGAGGGAAAAATAAGAAAAGAAGGGAGAGAAGGAGGGAGGGAAAGGAGAGCGCTGAGGGGAGAGGGGCCTAGAGGGGGCGGAGGGCACCAGAGAAGGAGCGCGCTCGCTTCCCCTGTGCCCGGCGTGCGGGGCAGATACTCGGGCGCCGCTGCCGCGGGTCCGGGCCGCGCAGCTTTTGCTCTGCCGCGGGAGGTGGCGAGGCGCGGGAGGGAGGGGCGCGCCAGGCCGTGGGGAGGGGAGACTATTCCATCAGCGAAAGAAGGATTGGCTGCATCCAAAGCCAGTCCGGATGCAAACTCGGGCCCTGGCCTTGGTCGGGTGGAGTGCAGGGGATCGCGGCGTGGGTGGGGGTGGGTGAGAGTTGTGGAGGAGGCCTGGAGCACGGGGGGTGGCCACCTTCTGCAGTTGTCACCGCGTCAACGCTGGGCAGCTGCCAGAATACCCATCCCCCCCTCTTCCAGCAACTTCTTCCAACAGCCTCCTCTGACGGACCCCAACTCTCCTCTCTCACGCCTCGCCCATCTAGCAGGGCACAAAGAAATCTCAGTCTTTCTATAAACTTTGCGCTTCCAGTTATGCCCCCTCCCCGGACCCCCGACCCCCGCCCTTCCAGATTCTTGGCAGGAAGGTTAGGCCACTGGCAAAGTCCTCAGCGAGAGCCAGCTGATCACAAATGCCAACTGTGTGTCTTGGGGCCAGTTAAGTCCTCTCGTCTGCCCAAGCTCTCAGGACACCATTTCATTGCTCTCAGGGTTCCCAGGAGACTGCTGCGGACACGGACCATCCCCCACTTGGCCCGCATGGATGGGGTGCTGAGCAGCGTCTTCAAAGTGCTCTTTCTCACCTCGAGTTTCCATTTTAAATAGTAAAATGCTGGAACTAGGAGACAGGCAGATATTTTTCTCTCATATCAAAAAAGGAAGACCGTTAGCTAGGTGATTAGCTGTAAGTGGGAAGCGAACTATCATCTCCAATAGGAATACTCACTTTTTGAGGAAGTATGTGGAAGTTCTGCAGTCCCACCTTGCCCTATGACCTTTAATTCTCTTAGTTCTTCTGCCACAGGGAAGCACCGAGCGACTAATAAAAGATTTGATCTTGCCATAATTTCCCAAGCAGGTAAGACCCAATAACTATTTCATGGTTCTTTAGTTTCTAAAGTTTTCTTTCATTCTTACTCAATTATTGTGTTTGTAGTATGTTGGAAACTGCAAGGCAAAAGAACAAATTTTGAGATGATTTGCATAGTTATTATTTTGGCCAAGTGAAACTGTATGAGATTCGCTTACTTTCTCATAATTTCATATACACTAAGTATTAAATATATTCACCCGGTGGGCGGGAGGGATTTCTATCCAAAGGGCAGTGGAACTGGTTGCTTTATGTAATTAGTATTTACTAATAAACTTCTTTGCAGTTAGCATGTATGTATCCCCCAGAGACTGCTGACATTCCCCACAGGAGGTTGTGAAATTGTCCATTCTGATCTGAAATTGTGTCCCCCTTTAGTTGACTAGCATTAGTGTGAGTCCCACCAAATGATACTCTAAAAGGGTCTGGGGGTCAGCAGAGAGCATGGGCTTATTGAGCATAATGCAGGACACTCAGTGTGTAAGATGCACTGTAATCAGTGTCATTTATTACCCATCAGGACATCTTCTGGAAGGTGTAAAGAGTTGCCTCATGAGTAGTATGGCTGAGAGAATCTTAACACAAAGCCGAAGACCAATTGTGAATTTTATTACATTATCATTAGTACTAGTACCACATTGAGGTTTGTAAGGACATAGTACATGGTCCTGTACAGTAGAAAATGCACTATATAATGAAGTCCCTCCCCTGAAGAACCAACAAATTAAGGTCCTAAGTACCATGAAAAGCAGGGTTATTTGTGCTTGTGTTGTAGAATGAATAAGCAGACAGAGAAGTACAGATTTTTACCTCCTTCATTTTCAATTCATTACAGTTGAATTGGTGTGCATAGAATCTTAGAATCCGTTATATTGTACCTTATGGTTTTCAAAGATCCTTTACAGAACTGGCTGACTTTTTATGTCACCCAAAAGGAATGCCCATTGGAATTAAAATAACATAATAGTTAGTGTTTCTTTTGGCATTTGAAATGGTTAAATATGCAAAGCAAAAGAGAAACAAATAAAGCTCAACTAAATATTCAGTTTAAAAACTGAAAGGAACAAAAGTCAGGGAATTTTAAGGCAAGATTCTAAAATAACCAGAATGCATTAATAGAAACAGTGTATTTCTAAATTATAAACATAGATATTAATTATAGTCAATATGAATGAAATAAACTAATACTGTAAAATCTTGTATTTTTACATCACTTTTAATGAAAGTATTGATGATATGGAAGGTTCAATTTTTTTTCTAGTTTAACTCACTAAGGTTATAAAATAAAAAGACAGCAAAACCTATAAGCAATTATCTCTGTCCAAATGGATATAGCAGCTCCAAACCACAGCTACATGACTATCAAACAATGATTATGAAAACCACAATTGAGAAAAGCATCAGGGAATGATATTGCAAAACCACAGCAACAAATGTGTCTGTGATATTGAAAACCACAATTCAAAACTAATACCCTGTGTATCGCAAATTACTATTTAACTATAAATGTGCAAATCTATAAGTAAGAGCACAAAATAATTTTTCATTTAGTTAACAATGAATTATTCATTTTCTAGACTCACCAATCTAATGTCTACATATTGGTTTGTTTTGAAAAGTTTCTGCTTTCAAAAACAGATCGTTTCAAATCCCATAAAAAAATGTTAGTTAATTTAAAAGCAGGAAACATGCAACTTTTGATCATATTTTTTCAAATGTTTAAAGAATTGATCTGAAATCAGTCTGAAATAAAGGAATATCTACCTCTGTATAGCTTTCTTCATAAAGTTATTTAGAAATGAATAGGTATGTTTATGGGAAAAAAAGCTCAAAGTATTCAATTACAACTTCAATGAGAACATACACATTCTTAGTCATTTTTAGCTAAAGAGCATATGCCTGACAATGAAATGAAATGCCAGTTCTAAAGCTGTTTTAATATGCAAAATCAAGTTTTTGTTTACAAATGAGTAAATTGATATTTTATTTGGGAGCTCAGGGGGTTGCCATATTTTTCTAATTAATAAACAAGGTGCATAGTTAAACATGAATTTCAAATAAACAACAATAATTCTTTAGGATAAGTATTTTCCATGCACTATTTGATACATATTTATCCTAAATAATAATTGTGGCTTATTTGGAATTCAAATTCATCTGGGTATCCTGTATTTTATCTGGCAAACCTACAAGTTTAGCATTTAAGCTTTTTTCACATATTTATGGTTGTTTATAATATTGTTTATAGAAAAGGCAGAGAAACTCTAAAGTGCTTCCTGCAGGCATAAATATATTTAATTCCTGAATGTTGTGTTATTTAGGGAAGGCAAGGTAGAAGGAATAAATTTATGTATAAAAATTCTTACTTTATTTGGCACAGTATAGAAATGCGCTCTCAGTGTAAATGGATTGCATTCATGTATGTCTTACTGTTGGATTTGTTTTTAAAATGTGTTTTTCTTCCCCCTCCAAGGGATCAACAAATTGATAAAGCAAACTCAGAGGCCACATCTTATTAGACAGCAAGCTGCCTTCTTTATTATGGGAGTAAGTAATATCCAAAAGCTTCAGAAAGACTTAATTTTGCCCTTGTATCCTCACCAGAAATTGAATACAATTTATCTGCCTTGATTTAAGATTGTGGCACTGAATTGAACAAAAATACAGTGTGAAAAATGTGTTTAGTATTTGTGTATCTTTATAATTTCAGCAGTTTTAACATGAAAATCATATTCATCTAAATGGCATTCCTATTTTATAACTAGGAAAAAGACTGTTTACTTGCAAAGGAACTGAGGACTTCCAAAAGATTCATTCTATCTAGATCAGGGGGGTTAACTTGAGCTTCATGTAGACCATCTAGCTCTTGAAAGAAGTTTGTAGGTTCAAATAATTTTCTTAGGAGTGAGTATATTGAATTCACCAGATTTTCAAAAATGTGTGAAAAAAATCTGTGACCAATGTAGGTTAAGAAACACTATTTTCTTTATTTGTATATGTTTATGATATACTGAAAACTAAAATGTGAATGATTTAAGTTATTACTCTTTGTACCCATCCTTTAGGTCCAAGTCACTACTCTGAGAGAAGAGAATCATAAGATAAATGCTACTTAAAAAAACAAAACAAAACAATATTTTGTTCCTAGGTTTGTGTAATGCATAACATTCTCACCAAATATAAAATAAATATTAAAGGAATGGCCTCCTACATTTTAGAAATATCTGTTGATTTGGTCTGCCTAGCATCCTGGTAGTAATGCCATAATACCTTTTATAGAACTCCTTCTCATTCACTATATAGTCATGTGGTGCAAGTGTAGCCTTTTCCAACCCCTGACCAATCAAAATATTCCATTTGTCTCTACAGTGATTGGCTCAATGTTCTAAATTGTTTCTATGCAAGTCTACCCTGGGAATTTTTCCTAAAACCAATGAGGAAGACAGGCTGTTTTACCCCTGGGGTTACTGCTTGGAGTATACACATAAGAAATTCCTAATGGCCGTGCTTATGAAAAGAATCTAGTGTAAATACAGATCACTTTTTAATCTTACTTTGTCTTAGAATCTGATTTTGGGAGAATCTAAACCAAAACACTCATCAACAGTCCCACATTGCTTTGTTTTGAATCCACCAATATTATCTGTGTCTCTACATAAATGATGAAGTTTCAGTCAGTTCTGCTCTATTTTACCTTTTTCTTTTTGATCAGGCTAACCCTTCTGTATTTTTGTAGTCACAGTATAGATACTTTTCATAGGAATAAATTACTAACCTCTTAGTCTAAGTGAGATACCACTTTTTAGTTGTTTTCATAACACCTTTTTATCTACCATAATATCACTTATTGCATTGTATTGCACTGGAAATTTAATTATATATAAATCCAGTCTTCATCAGACCCTTTCCAATCTTAACACACTTACCTGGCTGGTAAAATTTGTGAGGGCAAGAAACATATCTATATTTTTAAGATTTCTATTCTCAATGCTGGACACACAGAAGTTCCTAACAAAATTATTGAAAGAAAAAGTAAGTTCAGAATTATTCAGGCTTATCTGGGGACTCCTTACCATTCCCAATCCACATTCAAAGAATCACAGGTTCAGGAGATGACTGCCATGTTTGTGCAACACAAAACCATATTCTCATGGTGAATGCTGGGACCAAAGGGAATATCTAACCCTCGTTTGACCAACTAAAATTCTTAAGAAACTAGAGCTAGTATTAAGAGTTTCAGTCCTTACATGGCTGATCTCTTGAAATAAGAAGTAAAACCTTTGGAATTGTGGCATGGTTATTACCATGTGAACAGTGTAAACAAGATTGTTTGATAGCAGAGAGAAAAAGAAGCAAAATAAATGTTATAAGAGAAGCTGAGATAAGAACAGAAACTGCTATACCAAATTCCTGTCCAAGATGTCACTGAGATATTGATGTTTCCTTAGCCTAAATTTCTTACTACCTTTCTTTTTTTGGTTATTTTTGGCCTAAATTAGTACTAGTTGATTCCTGTTGCATTCAAATCAAAAAACTAAACTAAGGCAAAAAGTAACCATCTCTATGACTTTGGTCTACTTGACTCAATATCTGAATTTAGTAATATCAATCTACCTATCTTTTCCACTCTCCTTTAGAAAGTTTATATGAAAGCATTTTTGATTAACATTTCATTTTATCCTGTACAACTGTAAACAAATATATTATTAAATAATAATTTAATTGGGTAAATCTACAATTTTAACATAGGCAAATCAAGATCTTATCAATTACCAACTTTGGATATTCACTTCAACTTGGTGTAATTCCTAGGGAAAAAGTATTTTCAGAGTCAGAGTTCCTCAAGGACAATATAATCACTTGACATGCATATCCATAACCCTCCTGATTACATATATTTTCCCCCAGATGTTTGGTTTCACTTTCAACTTCACGTTTCCACCTTTGAATAACCATCTAGCAGATTACCTTCCATATAAACTTTATGAATGTTGTTATAATTTACATGAATGATGTTTGTACTTCTGTGGTGAATTTTATTTTCTAATCTGGAACTTTTGCCATAAATTCTTAAATGCAAAATAAGAAATTAAACCAATTTTGAGAATACTCATTATGTATATAGACTTAATCAGATTACTTATCTTTGCTGTGATCTACTGGCTAAAGTATATTAAAATAATGTAGTAGGAGTGAATTTAGAGTGAAGTGAAGATATAGGACTGAAAAGGATAATTATATTATTTTTCAGTTTATTGGTAGTGAAAATTGAAAAACATCATTCACATAATTATTTTAAAATATTAATTTTAATTTTATTAAACAACTACTTGTAGATAGATTTAAAGATCAAATTGATTTTCAAGGCTTGTAATTAGCAGTGTTTTCTACCCTGCTTCCCAATAATTTATGATCTCAGAGGTATAATCATCAATTGTTTTAGCTGATTCTTTTATTGTTCACCCCATATTTCTAAACAACATGCTTCACTATGCTTAAAAATTTTATTAGGTTAGGTCTTATTGATTATGTTGACTATCTGACATGAAAATACAAAGATGCAAGAGCTTTCTACCCTTCCAACACACTTTATCCAAATTTTTAATCAAATCAAAAATTTGTGTATTAAGTGTAGTCTGTTATATTTTCTTTTAAGCTAATTCCGGTTTTCCAAGGTATATAATTATTTTGCTTGTCATTTCCTCAATTTTCTATTCACTTTCACTATTTCACACCCAAATCCTTGGTGAGTGTCATGCATTCAGATATATCAGCACAGTCAAAGACGTCCAGTTTGGAGTTATCTCTCTCCTATGGAGCTGTCATTGGAGCCCTCATTCTTCTGCTCCACTTTAAAGTAATTGCTCTCTGTCACTGAAATTTCCTTTTCAAAATCATCCTGGGAGTTCCATTGATTTTCTCCTGCATTGGATTCCAAGTTTCTTGGACTACTGTGTATTCCTTTTTCATCGCTTTCTACTCTGCCCTACTCCCTGCCCTGCCCTGCTCTGCCCTTCCCTTCTCTCTCTCTCCCCCCACCCCCGTTCTCCCCTCCCTCCTTCCATCTTGTAAATACAAGATGTTTAAGTTACCTTTTATAAACAACTTTTACTGGCATTTCAGAATTTCTAGGAGTGAAGGCAAACTCTTAGAATTGATGATACAAAGATGCTCCAACTATAATTGTTCTATATATCCTTGTTATTTTTTATCTCTAAAATTTAATTATATGTTTTTATTTTATCAAAGTAATGTTCATATGTTATAAAAATCATAAAAGGGGAGTGTCATTGTTTGGATGGGGTTTTACATGTACCTCAAAGGTTCATCTTTTGGAAGCATGGATCTCATTATGGTGGAACCTTTAATAGGTAGAGTCTACTGGGAAGTAATTATGTCATTGGGTCATCATTTGGAAGGGATTAATGTAGTCCTTAAAAGACCCTAGTTAGTTCTCATGAGAGTGGATTGTTATAGAAAGAGCAAGCCTGGGCCTGTATCAATCTGTCATTAGGTCTTTCCATGTGATAGTTTGTTCTACATGTGCTCCTGCCTTTGTGATACCATATGTCATGAGGACTTCACCAAATTCAAGCAGCAGCCAGCACCATGCTCTTGAACTTCCAGAATTAGGAGTTAAATAAATCTCTTTATATTTTAAAACACTTAGCCCTGTGTATTTTGTAATAGCAACTGAAAATGAGCTAATACAGGGAGGATATAATTAAGAGTTTCTTCTCAGAACTCACCACTTGGGGGCAACCACATTTAACCACTTCCATAATACTATACTACTTGAAATTCTATAGTCACAATAAATTTAGAAAGCATCTCTGCCCACTATAAAGAATGAAGTGATTTGTATCTTTAAAGTTTTCCTATTCTTCTTATCTCTTTCTGCATCTGACCTAAGTTTTTCATATATAGGGTAAAAGTTGATAACACATTTTTTTTTCTGCAGCTATATTTCCTTTCCTCTTAGGTCTCCACATTAATTCTTCAAGTCGAAAATGAATACACCATAACTATTTTATTATGATTATTAAGTACTCTCATTGAAGAACAAAATACTTGTCTAAGAGTCTATTTCCTCCTACTTGAGTCTCATAATGTGAGCCGTACTCCATTTGTGAAAGAATTTTTCAAATATAAGCGAAGTGGTTTTTCCTTGATTTCCATCAGTTGGTTAAAATCATATTCAGATTAGTTTGCTTTGTAATCAAATCATCACTTTTTCAAGCAGGTCTTTCCTGTTTTTTTTTTTTTAACAGATAAATTTTACTTCATGTAAATCAGTACTTTTTAATTCTGTATACATTTGGAGTACAGTTTGATGACGACATTCCAATTTGTCTTTCTTCTTCTTGTGATGAACCACGTGCTTTCTTTACCATCACTAATATTAACTAATTCCTTACTCATTCTGGCCTTGGCATGAGTCCATTTCAGTCTCATTCTTGAGAAAATTCTTTATGTGGCTCTTCACCTACCTTTTCAACTATTTGTTTTTGTTGCCAGCTGCTCATCCATTATCCTAGAAACTTTATTCCAATGGGATGATTCCTAAATTACTTCCAGAATGTTTTTATATTCTACACTTTTCTCATTTTTTCACTTTCATTTTTCTGAAGTGTCTTTATACCCAAGGTCCTCAGAAATGAAACATGAAATAAAACTCTATATATGAGAAAATGTTTTCATTTTGTTCCTATCCTCTGTTGATAGTTTAGCTGGGAATATAATTCTGCAATTAAAAATACATTTCCCCCCTGAGAAACTTGAAAAAAGTATCACTCTATTTTCTTCTGGCATTTAGTATTGATGATCAGAAATCTGGTCCTAATCAGAAAATGTTGATATTGATTTCTTATTTTTCTCATGAAATTGCTAATCTGGAATTTTACAATTATGTCCTACTGAACATTGTTCATTTTAACCCAGCAGTATCGTCTCCCCCATTCTGCAATAGAAGCTAGCTTCATTCAGACAATTGTCTCTCCCTCACATAGCACTTGTAATTAAAAAAAATTGCTTTAGCTGTACTATAGGAATGATTTTTAGTTATTTTCAACTCCTATAATATAATATCAGCCCCTACTTTTCAGGGATTAGCTTAGAAATTGACAAGGGAGCCAATTCTGGATCAGAGGAGAACTATCAGAGTTATTGGAGAGACCTTCTTGTCCTAAGAGAATTCTGGGGATCTTTTCTTTCTCATTTCAGAAATAGAAAAGTAGAAATATTGCTTTACTTGCTTTGTCTTCCACTTTTCCCAATATGGAAAGCTACTCCTAAAACAAAGCCAACCCACAGAGCAGTACATAATAAAGAGAATTGCATTCAAATAAAACTGAAGCTTCAGCATACAAGGCTTGGCATCTGCTACGCTTTTGGACTTCTTGTTCAATAAGATTTCATATTGTTTGAACAGTTTCTTTTGGGGGTTGTGTTACTCAAAGTTGAAAGTATCTGAACTGTTACAAAGCTGTAGAAAGATGAGTCTTTTTTCTTTCATTCTTGAGTCACATGAGCTGTGGAGGAGGGGTGTTTTGTTGTGAATGCACACGAGAATGTGGATAGGGAGTAGGATTACTACTCTGGTAAAATTCAGTAGATAAATATTCAGTTTAACCAGAAGCATTGCATTGACCTTCTTTGTGCCTGCCAGTTCCACATCTTACACCTCTTTCCAGGGTCACATACACAATATAGTATCATCCTTGTGTCTACAGATGGATTTCCCGGGTTCAAATCTTGGCTCTTCAGTTTCTTAGCTGTGTAAATATTTTTTTCAGGTTATTAAATTTTTGTGTGCTTCAGTTTGCTTATATTCAAAATGGAAATGTAATGGTGTCTACTGCAGACAGTTATTTTAAATGAATTTATATACATAAAAACTTGGCATGTAGAAAGTGTTGTTTAAATATTAACTCTTAACAGTACCCCAAGTCTTTACTCCACTGGTGTTGTAGGAACAGAACCCTAATCTTATTCAAGATATTCAGTTCACATTAGTACTAAATTCATGAGACTACCTTCTTGTTAGGTTTGGCCATGTGATGTGGTTCAGGCTAATAAGATGCAACACAGAAAACTACCAGATGAAGCTTTACAAAAACCTATAATGTCCTTGCTCAAAAAACAAGAAACACATTTTCTTCTTCACCTTTCACATGTTCATATCTCTAAAGTACCGTGATACTTGAATATAATAAAGCCATTTTGCAAACATCAGAACAAAATCAACAATGGATGGTTGGAAGGCCAACTTTGATAGATTTTACTTAGCAGTCTACAGCCCTGAATCTACTCTGCAATTCCCAATGAGTGAGGGAGGAGGAAATACCTGTTTGTTAAGCCATGGTATTTGGATTTCTGATACATTCAGCCAAATGCAATCTTAACTGCTACCCAAGGGAAATTCTAGACAGAGTGGTACTTTCTTTTTGCCTTTGAAAATCCTGCTTTGGAGGTCTATATTTTTACTCTGCTTTATATACTTCAATATATTTCTGTTCTTCTTCCATGTTTTATAAATTGCTTAATAACTTATAAAAATAATTTGAATGGTGTCCTACCATCCTCCTTTCTGTTAAGATTTATGCCTTTTCCACCATTGTATTTGTTTCTCTGGAGGAAGGAGAAATAACAATAAAACTTATTTTGGGGACTACAGACTTCAATAATTTTAGGATACATGTAGTAATGTCAAAAAAAAAAGAGGAGGAGGAGGCACAGGAAGGGGAAGGGGAGGGAAAGGGGAAAGAAAAGGAGAAGAATCCAGCTTTCAGATATAGAGATGAGTGAGTATTATGGAGACATGAAGACTATATCTTTGTTAAAGGCATTTAAGTGCAATTAAAGTAAAGTATTGTGTTTTCCAAAGAAGATAGACCTGTAGGCCCAATCAGGCAACAGGGTGCAAGTTTGTGAACCCTGATTCTGCTTTTAAAATCTATATATCTATATAGATATATAGATATATATATAGATATATAGATATATATAGATATAGATATAGATAGATAGATAGATATAGCCGTGTTCGGTGGTACATGCCTGAATCCTAGCAGCTCAGGAAGCTGAGGCAGGAGGAACATAAGTTCAAAGCCAGCATCAACGAAAGTGAGGAGCAAAGCAACTCAGTGAGACCCTGTTTCTAAATAAAATACAAAATAAGGGTGGAGATTTGGCTCAGTGGTCGAGTGCCCCTGAGTTGGTACCCCTCCCCAAAAGAATAAATAAATAGATTGATTGATTGATAGATGATAGATAGATGGATAGATGTGAAAATACACCATGTGCATTCACAACAAATCACTATCAGTAACAACAAGCAACACAAAATCAAGAACTTTTAAACGTAAAAGTATTTTTCAACTAAAATATTTCCACTTGTTTTCTTATAGCTTTTACCTATTTTTCCTCCTTTTATTTTTTGGCTTATACCACAGATAATACATTAACTCTTAATATTACACTCATAGATAAAAACAAATGAAAACCCGCTCTTCTTGGGTTGCTATGGCTTTGGAAGAAAGACAACAGTATTTTAAAATGTAAGAGAGCAAATATTTGTATTTTCCACCCTCATCCCTCTTCAGTTTTATTCCTCCTAATATATATGGTTTAATATATATGTTGACTAGTTGCACTATCGTAGTGCATTTGAGGACTATAAAACATGTTGAAACTGCCCCTGACAAATAAATTGTTACTAGTGATACCCATTTCTCATAGGTTCTCTGTCTTCCTTTAAGATCCCACCTGAATGGAACCCACCAAAGCCCAGGCCTGCAGTGCTCTCTCTCAGTGGAAGTGGAGACTAACTGTGGTTGTTTTGTTGATTAGCAGGGCTTGGACCTACACACATCTGTACAGAGAACATTTTTCCTAGAGATGGAATTAAGGTTCAGAATAGAAAAGTGTACTTCTTAAGCTCCCACAGGAGCTGGAGAAGCTGGAATTCTAGCAACATGCTGCCTGATTAGAAACTTGGTGGAGTTTTCCCTATGTCATTCAAGCTCTTATAATAATGGACAGTTAAAAAAATTCTCAAACAAATGAACAATGGACTGGATGGATAATTGGAAAACCACCAGTCTAGCTTGCACTCTCCCACTTGGGGGATATTATTGATCACTTAGCTTCTTTGTTCACATTAGTACTCATTATTTTTTTTAAGTTCTAAATTTGATATGTCTGTAATTCTAAATGTTAGTTTTAAGAACTGTATCTTGGACTGTTATTTTCTAAAGATCAGGAACTTTGTGTAAATGTTTGATTTGTGTGGTGCTTACTCACCTAGGAAGACCTTTGAAATGTTCTTGATAATGTTGACAGTTTGTCAAATGTTGAAATGTATTTTCCTTATTATTTTTGCTTTTCAAATACTTTGGAGAATGCTGTATGAGGAAAGTCCCAAGTAGTTCATGTCTTTGGAACAAGTTTCATTGAGAATTCCCAATCCAGATGTCTGGGTGCAGAGAACTTGACCTTTTATCATGTTTTTGGCAGTTGTAGGAAATGCAGCCATATTTAATCCAGTGTGGAGCATTGCCTCAGAATTTCCATAATATAGATAGATGCATATTTGAATATTTGGCAGAAGAAAATTTCAAAGTATTGAAGATTAAAAGGAAATTTAGTTCATAACTAGATGTTTCTAAGACTGTAAAATCTCTTTTTAACTATCCCCCTGGTAACATAACACTTGAATGACTGAAGAGCTAAATAGAAATGACCAATAATAGGTTTTGTTTCAGCCATTTTATACAACCAGTTTTTATTTACTTAACTTTTAAGCCCCTTTTCCTGTAAAAATAAATCTACTCTGTCACATTGGCCCACAACATCCTGTTCCTCTGTTTTCCCAGACTGGCAGGAAACTGTCTACTGTTAATGAGTAAAACAGGAAGACACTTCCCACTGATCACTTTCTTTATCAAAAACTAACTCATTAATATGTATTACTTAAATGACACAATCAGAGAAAATTGAAGAGTTTCCTATTTTTATTCAATGACAAGGGAGAAATCCCCTTTCCAGTGAAATATAACAAAACCCAGACTTTCATTTATAAGGTGCCATTCTCATCTTCTCTCATCATCAGTAAATAAACCTTTAGTGCATATCTACTATATGCCATCCACTCTTTTCAGGATCACCTTAGTTCCTTGGATTACTAGCCCCCCCCCCCCCGAAAAAAATAGACCTGGTTACAATCTAATTGTATCTAACTACCTTGACTAAAATGCTATAAAATAGAATTAACTTAAAGCGATAAATTTGTGAGAACCAATCACTTATACTATGTTAATTATTGCAATTTTAATTTTATGTTTTATAACTTGTTGAAATGGAAACAGTGGAAGGAGCTAAAATAAGGAAAGAAAAATTAATTTGTGGTTTTAATTATAAAGGAGAAGGAAATGTTGATCAAGCTTCAAAGTAGGCACACTATAATTCATTCACTGACTACATTCATTCATTTATTCAACCAAATATACTTTCTGAGTATTTTTAATACGATATCCCATCTTTAAAAGGCTGACAATACAAAGACAAGTTGCAGCCATAAACAAGATGACAGTATTCAATAACTGTGCTGCAGGAAAAGAAGATGATCAAAAGATGAGAAGTACAGAAGTACAGAAAGCTGAGCTAAAGGAAGCTGTGTTAAACTTTGACTATGCAGATATTTGGCCTCAGGCCAACACTGCTTTTCTTTATAATGACACTTTAATCAGAGTAAACAAAATCAAGTGTGTAGTTTAAAGCAAAAACAAACAAACCTGTATCTTTCAACTTTTTTCCACAACTATTATTTCTGCATGGGGGTGCTTCAATAGTTTCCATAAAACTTTCTGATTACAAGATATTTATTTGGCAATATCAGTGACCTAAACCATGCATTCATTTATCTATAGCAGAGCCACAGGTTTATAGCTCACCACATGGTAAATAATAAAGAAGGTTCACCACACTCTAGTAAATAATAGAACAAAATATCCATAAACACTGAAAATGATGAAGACATTGTTTTAATTAAATAAATACCTCAATGATTTTTCTGATTCTTACTTTTTCAAATATTTATTTAGCTTGCTAAGGCTTCTTTTTTTAACAATATGAAATGATTTTCCAGTAGAAGACTTTAGGTGAAACAAAAGATTTTACATGGGCAAAGCACAGAGAGAAGACAAGCTTTTGGAAAAATAATTATTGGTGCATTATAATTACACATATTAGTTGGATTTATTATGACATATTAGTAATACAGCCATTTTAAAGGTACACTTTGCTCACATTTTTTTCTGTCACAGCCAGTCATTTGTTATGATGCACAAATGACTGTATAATGCATAAATATAATATAGATGGTCTCTTTGAACTCAGGGAAACAGGAAGCAACAGAAAGATTCTTTGAGCATAGAGCAAGATAATTATTCACTATAATTTAATTTAAGCATGTTTTTTCCTAATAAATAGTAAGGAATGCACATTTAATCTCTAATATAAGCCTTGCGATTCTGTTCAAGAAAATATTGACAACAACTATTATCCAAGAAGTAAATAAGTAATTTGGGTAAGAAACATTTTAATGAGCATATTCTTTGTTAAGCTGTTATGTGTTATGGGTTTAATTGCATTTTCACCGAATTAACCCCCAGTACTTCCAAACATCACCTTGTTTGGAGAAGAGCTCTTTATAAAGGTAATCAAGTTATGATGAGACCATTAGGATATCACTAATCCAAAATGACGGGTACCATTTATACCATTTATGTGTGTGTGTGTGTGTGTGTGTGTGTGTGTGTGTTTGTGATTAAGCCAATAGCACAAACTCTAGGCAAATGTCTAGCTAAGTTTCCCAGGCTGGCCTCAAACTTGTCATCTTCCTGCCTTAGTCTTCTGAGATGGAATTTTAGCTCTGTCCCATGGTTTCTACCTAGCGTTGTTTTGAGGATGAGAAATGTGGAGACAGACATAGGAAGAGGGAGAAGACCATGTAAAGTTGAAGGCAGAGTTAGGATAATGCTTTACAAGTCAAAAAATACTGAAGATTTCCAGCAAAACACTGGGAGCTAACAGAAAAGCATGGGATAGATCCTTCCGAACAACCCTCAGAATGAACCAAGCAAGCCTGCCAGTGCCACATCTTGCAAAATTTCTATCCTTCAGAACTGTGAGACAATAAACCGCTATAACTTAAGGCACCCAGTTTGCAGTAACATGTTACCAAACCCTAAAAAACCAACATGCTGTGGATCTCTTTTTTAATATAGTTTTCAAAATACTGTTTTGTTTCTTGCCCAACAAATACCCTCTGTCGGTCATTTGGGTATGTAACTCTCTGTAACTCCAGTAGTGATAGGAGTAGTATAGTATTAGTAATAATAACAACTAGGTTTATTGTTGTTGTTTTAATGCACTCACCATATCCCATTCTCTGGCTTTTATCAGTGTGACCCCATGGGATGAATGGGGAATGAAGGAACGATTTCTCATGTGGAAAGAGTAATTTTATTATTTTATTAAGTATTAATAATTAATGTTAAGTATATTTTATTAAAGTCACTAAAGGTTTTGGAATAGTTTAAAGGAATTAATGTTACTTACACTAACACAGAAATTGTTTAGCATGAAGTGGGTTGTTATTCCAACAAAATCCAAAAATATAAATACAGTTTTGGGGTAGATGGCATGTGATAAAGAAACTGCTGGTTAAGCTGGATATACAGCAACATATTGTCTAGAAACCATATCCCACTCCAAGAAAGAAGTCTGCTTGTCTACTCTTTATTTCTATTTAAATGTTGAAATGTTTCCCAGCCCTACTAGTCCCTGTTGTCTATTATTAACTGCAATTCACAAATCATTATAAAGAAGAAATAAGTTCAGGGAAGAATTAGCTTACAAGCAAATTAAAAGAGAACTGAGAACACCAGTCCTTTCACTGTTGGAAAACTTAATTGTTTGTAGAGCTTGAACTCTAAGGATGCAGTAGCAAGGTATAATTAAAAAGTTTCCAATTGAATGAAGTGACACAGAACAGAGATCAGAATAAGGATGAGGCTTGATCCCAACTGTTCAGGCAACCCAGTGGTAGCCACCATTAAGTTGTGCAGGGAGAACCATGGGCCAAGAAAGTAACCATGTACAAGAAATTTAAGTATTCTTTTTAGGAAATAACTCTGGTGCAGTTATCAGCTACATGGAACTGGTTGAAGTAAATAGATAAGAAATTTACCAAGTTTTCAAGAGAATTCTATTGTCAAAGGAACAACAAATCCCCCTTTGATAAAAATCTTTCTTTTAAATCCAAATGCTAAAATCAGTTCTTGAATTTGCACATGTAGAAAGCAGCTTTTGAAAGACCCCTCCAAGGAAGGCACACTCTCCATTTCACATGTTACTAAGAAAAATGCCAAGGAAGAGGCTCCAAGAAGGAACAGAAAGGGCCAAGGGAAGAAGTGACAAGGTAACTCCTCCCAGAGAATAAAACCAAGGTCTCATCTAGAAAACTTCCTCTCCACTCCACATCCACTTTATACAGAGGACTTTCACAGCATCTGTGTGGTGGTATTTCAAAATCACTGAAGAGCATCGACTACTGTATTTGCCTTATTTTTCCCTTCCCAACTCAAAATATTCCTAGTAGACACCCTGCATTTTATGGTAAGGTGGTGAGTAGACAACTTGTCATTTGGGCTCATAAGTCACCTGACCATGAAATGCTTTGATAGAGAAGACTGAGATTCTGGATCCTAGGATTCGTGCAGTGAATGAAGGATCCTTGTGTTCCTGACTTCAGGGAGGACATTAGTTTATTTGATATGTGAGAAGAAGAATGAGGCACCTATTTTGTTGACCAGATTATGGACCGTGACTAAGACTATGCCATGTCAACAAACTATTTCATCTTCTTGGGCATATAAGATACTTGTCTATCTTATTTTCGTATGGGGCTGGGTTGTGCACCAAGTGTCTGAATTTTGGTCGACGGAACGTGAACAGAAATAATGAGAAACACTTTCTGATCAAATCTCCTTAGAGCAAAACCACACAATCTTCTATCCTTTTATTTTCTTTCAATGTTGATCTTGAACATCTTTCAAATGTCTTAAAAGATAAAAACCATCCTGGGTCCCTGAGTCACCAGTAGGAGAAGAAGTAGCCAAGTCTATCCGTGAGGACCAATTTCTATTCTGCACCATATATCCAGAACAATTTGCAATTGTGGTGAATGTCTGTAACAAGTTAATACAAAAAATGGCTAGACATCACACCCTGAAACACCATCTCTCAAATTACCCATGGTAGTCCCCTGCTTCCAGGTGTAGTTTTTTACTTACCAGAGCTAAACTTTTCTCAAAGGATCAGACAAAAACAAAAACAAAAACAAAACTCTGATTTCTTATCCCTTTCTCTGCTTCGAGACACTACTGAACTTTAAGAGATTTATTATATAGCTAGAAGAGTTTTATATTGCACACTTAGATCTGTTTGATGCGTATCCACACATCCATTTTCCCAGGGTCCATAAGTTGTCTACATTTCCTTAATTGGGACCACTCTCATCTGTTGTGTTTCCTTCTTTCAGGATTCTGGAGTGGAGAGTTAGGTACAGATATCACAAAGATAATACAGCTAAAGCACCCTTCCTTCATTGCTCTTGGTTTGGTGTCCCTTTGGTTTATTGTCCAGTGGCATTTTTTTGTGACACAAGGAAGGGAGCAAACAAGGAGTTAAAAATTATGTTAATTTAGAAACTAGTGGCCAACCTAGCATTTAGCAAATAGTTCACTTATCACTATCATTGCTCCCCATGGCTATAGATCTAAGATAATACTCACTTATTTTTTAAAAATATTTGTCTTTATTTTTCCAGACTGATTTATGAGACTATTTATATATGATAAAGCCTTTTTCATACACATTCCATTTTTCCCTCTTTCATCTTTTCCTTTTGACTTTGTCTGTTCTTATGGGTTGTTTTTGTTTTGTTTTGTTGTGTGTGTGTGTATGTTTCTGTATGAAACATGTACCTATTTTCCGCTCATTTAATTAATTTTATTTCTTCAGTGTTTTTCAGTTTAAAATTTTGATCCATCTGGGCTTAATTTTTGTGTAAACCATGAGATATAATTGCAATATGTTTTTATTTTTTTAATTCAAGTGGTTAAATGGTAGTTCTCGCAAAAGAATTTGGATAATACAATTTTTTTCTGCTATCCTGTCAATCATTTTTCTCCTCTTAAATTACTATCTGTACTTATTTATATTTCTGGAAACCTGATTCTTTTTTATCTTTATTTAAAAATATATCCTAAACTAGATTTCATTTTCTTCCAATTTTCCTCTATTTTATTTATATATTTTCTTTATTGATGTTTTTTCATCTGCCTTCGGTATTGGCATTCCCAGGATTTTGTCCTTGATCACTTTCTTTCTCACTTTTCATATTCTTTTATATGTACTTCAATGATTCCAAATAATATCCATGTGGAAAGGACTCCCAAACTATATCTTCTGTTGTGGGCTGTCTCTGATATGCTAAATCATATATTTCACCTGTCACATATCTCTCTTTATCCTGTAACCATCTTACAATCAACATTTTTAACATGGAAGCACATCATTCCTGCAATTTCCCTCATTTCTTATTTCAGCCAAGAACTAGAGTTCAACCCATATTGCTCCAATTCATAGCCTTCTTTCACCTCCCTTTTCTTAATTGTCATGCTAATCCTAGCTTAGAAACATTTCTCAAATACACACCCTACTCTCATGCCTTAATTCAGGACTCACTTTTTGTTTAGAACCTAAGCAAAGCCTTAGTTTCACTTTCTTCAATATCTACTTTCTTATCCACTCATCCTTCACATGTTTGCAAGAGATATCATTGTTTTTAGATCTGATTTTACTGCTCCCCTACTTAAAAGCATTATGTGTCTTTAGAATGCCAAATTCCTTAGCCTCTTGAACACCCACTCTCATCCTCAGTCTTAACTTTATGTAGCCCTGGATTACAGCTCTTCTGGTCTGCCCCCTGCACATTGAATATGCACCGCTTGCTTCATTCTTCTAAACATATGCCTTTAATCTCCTTTTTTCCTTACCCATCTAACATTGAATACTGGAGCATCTTTCATGACACATCTAATAGCCATATCTCTGTAGAATTCCTTAACCTTCCCCATGAAAGCATCCCATTTTTGTTCCCATTCACTTTAAACAAATATTCATAATCACGTTCATCACAAATATTATAATTACTTATTTGAATAGCTGACTGCCTTAAAGACAGTTTTTTTTCTTATTCATGTGTATATTCACAGCACCTAGGAAAGACCATGTCATTCATTATGTGTTCAAAAATTGTCTCTCAAATTGAATTCAAAGTATAAGAAAGTCTCTAGTAACATCTGTCTTTTAAAATTTTTATTTATAAGAGTATTCATTCATGTTGACACATCCAGGTCAATTTTCTTTTGAACAATTTACCTCTCCATCATTGAATATTGTCCTGACATGGGAATAGTTCCAGGTCTCTCTCCCACTCTTCAGGTAATGGACCCAGTTTCTTCTCTATAATTTTTGGAATGGCCAGGTAAGAGCTTATGAATGATACAGGAACAGAATTCAGTATGCAGTGACTGAGGAATGGGCGGTCTGTAAGCTCATTCCCATCAACAGCAGCAATGGGGTTAGCACTCCAACTAGTTACCAGACTAATTTGATTGAGTTTTACTTCTTGACCATGCAAAGTTTCCTCTGTCTGTTGAATAGCACATTTTCAATGATGTCTACCCTGATTGACCTGTTTAAAATGTTAACCTCTGGGTAATCCCAAATCCTATCCTCTGCTCTACTTTGTTTTTTATTTAAATAGCACTTACTGTCTTCTAGTACAGCAGGTCATTTATTTGGTACTCCCCAACCCAGACTTTTATGTTGACTGTTTACATATAGTGCCGTTTCCCTTACATTTACTTTCAATGTATCTGCGCTTTTATATTTAAAGTATCTTTCTCTCATAATCATGTAGTTGGGTTTTGTTTTTCTCCATTTTGACAATTTCTGCTGCTTAGTGAAGAGTTTGCACATTAAAATTCAATGCAATTATTCATATGGTTGGATTCAGGTCTGCAATTTTATTATTTATTTTCTCTTTGTCTCCTCTTTGTTCTCTTATCCTGATACTGATTTCTGCCTCCTTTCAGATTACTAGAATATCTTTTAAAATTCTATTTTGATTTATCTATGAACTCTTCAGTTGTGCCTCTTTGCAACTGTTGTGGTTATTCTAAGAATTAAATTATACATCCTTACCCATTCAGTCTACCTAGCATTCATATCATGTTACTTCACATAAATACAGAAATCTTGAAATTGTATAGGCCTATTAACTACTCACATCGTTTATCTTAAATCGTCATATATAAAACATCTACATACGTTGTAAACCTCAGACGACAAAGTAACGAATATTTTTTTTGCTTTAAGCAATCTAATGTGCTTTAAAGAAACTAAATGTAAAATAAAACAGTCTTTTATATTTATCAAGGTAATTATCACTTTTGATGCTTTTCAACATTTCCTAAAAGTCCAAATTTTCCTCTGGTATCCCAACTCTGTATAGAGCAGCTTCCTCTAGCAATGTTTACAGTGCAGATGGGGTAGTGACAACTTTTTGTAGTTTTCTTTTTAAAAAAATTTTTTTTTATCTCTTGTTCATTCTGGGAAAATTCTGTTTGATTCTAGAATTCTATTTTCTGTACATACTTAAAAATGTAAGCATGTTATTCTTCTTATCTCTCACATTTTTTAAAATAAATCAGAGATCATTCAAGTTGTTTTCCCTCCCATGTCCTGTGTCATTTTCTCTTGCTGTTTTTAGGATATTTTCTTTATTGGTGGTTTCCAGAATGGCTTTCTTCTTTGGGATACTGCTTCATGTTCACCAAGCCTCCTGAGACTAGAATGTATGGTTTTCATAAACTTTGGGAAGGTTTTGGTTATTATTTATTCAAATATTTTTCCTGACATGCTGTTTTCTCTCTGCTTTGGACTTATATTCAGATTTTTCTGTTGTCTCACAGTTGTTCTGTTCAGTTTTTCAAATTTTTTATTATATCATTTGTATCCTCAAGGGATCCTTGTTTCCTTCCCTCTTCTCCTCTTCCTCCACCTTCTTCTCCTCCTCCTCCTCCTTTTTTGCTGATATATTCAGATAAGTAGTAATTGTGTTTGATATATAATTAATAGTCAGTTTATATTTGTGAAATGAATAAATGTGATATGCAATATCTTAGGATGGCAATAACCAGTGATAAAATCAATATTTATGGAGGAAATATGATAATTTATTAAAAGATACAAATTTCCACTGAATGGACTCAGGTGCTGTGGGTTCTAGGCTCCAACTTCAATCAGAGCAACCCTCCTTTTCTCTGTCAAACATATGAGGTTACCAATTCAGATTCTGACAAAAGTATTCTGTTGTAAATACAAAAAAAAAATGTTAGAAACATGTGCATTGATCTAAACATTCATTTATTGATTATGACCATTTTTTCAAAAACAATATCTAATGGTACTCATTAAACCAGAAAAAAAAGTTCCTGTCTTTGGAATTAGGTATGAATCAGGAAGTATAGAACAATAATTGTAGTCTCAATTAAGTATAGTTGGCCCTGTGTGTCCACAGGATTCTCATCTGTGGAATCAATCAACCATGGGTCAAAAATTTCTGGAAAAATAATTGTGTCTGTGCTGAATGTGTACAGATTTTTTTTAATTAATCCCTAAACAATACAGTATAACAATGATTTACATGGTATTTATATTGTATTAGGTACTGTAAGTAATCTAGAGGTAATTTCAAATATATAGGAGGGTACATGGAGGTTATATGCATATTTCATGCTATTTTTTATAAGGGATTTGAGCATGGTCACATTTTGACATGCACAAGGGGCCATGGCACCAATTCTGAATAGATATCAAAGGATAACTACTCAACAAATAAACAACCAAAATTTCTTAAGCTTGCAGAGTTCCATAAGTTCCAGTGAACTGCTATTTACCTTTGTAGAATGTTATCAAAAGAGACTGTGAATTCCACAGAGATTTTTTTTTTTTTGGCAGTAATAGCGTCTCATGAAATCTAACCTTTGTTTTTCTCAACAAAGAAACCAATGTAGTTTGAGCATTTAGACAAAGAAGTAAAAGCGTTCTTCTTTTAAAAAAAATGTCTTTAATGGGTGTCATTATTTCTTTTTCAATGTGGTAAGCCTACCATGGAGATATTTAAGAATATAGTGTATTTTCCTATATCAGCAATGTAGATGGGAGTCCACTAATATATAATCTGTTCACATAAAATTTTAGATATCCTAACAAATAATACCAACCAAAGTTAAGTTTCATTAAGGCAGAATTCTTTCAACAGAGCTTCTTACCTGAGTTTGATGCAAAATTTTAACTCTTATAGTAGTTAATAGTTAGGCTGGTTACTATTAGGGTATGCTTATTTAAAAATTCTGAGATTCTTTATCCTCAACTTGAGGTATGTTGATGTATGAACTTGTATGATGGTGAGTTTGAAGTTAAAATTCTCATACCTTAATACATACCAAGATCTATTCTAAACCACTTATGTAAAATATTTCATTGACCCCTTATAACAACCCTATGAAGAAGGAAGCATTACTATCTACTATATCCTTTTGAAGCCAAGGACACTGAATTCAAAGAGAAGGTCAGTAATTTCCCAAGATCACATTGCTGTTAAGTCAAGATTTAGAACCACATAAACCAATTCCAGGTTATTACCTTAAGCAGTTTACTAATTTCTCTGCAATAAACATGAACATTTTTTAAAAAATATTTTTTAGTTGTAGTTGGTCACAATACCTTTATTTTGTTTACTTATTTTTATGTGGTGCTGAGAATTGAACCCAGGGCCTCACATGTCCTAGGCGAGTGCACTACCACTCAGCCACAACCCCAGCCCTAAACATGAACATTTTTGACAGTATGTTCAGTTTGACTTATATTTAGTAATTTATAAAATATATAAGAATATCCTCATAATGATTTCCAGATATTCCTTTATAACTGATACTTGACCAATACAACTCAACCATTTCAAATTGTTATTCATATATTTCATGAATATTTATTGCATACCTACTAAACATGTGGGTAAATGGTACATATGTCTCTATGCAGTATCTTATTTTTTCTTTATTTTTTGCCTCTATTAATCATGTATGCCCATTTTACTGAAAGCAGCATTCTGGTTTTGTTTGGAGAACTACACATTCCCAATCATAAATACATTTGAAGAGAATGGCCTCTATGGACTTAAATGTGTCCAAAACTAGGTCAGTAGTTCAATAGGACTCTCCTTTGTGAATCTGACACTCAAATTGAGTGATACAAGGATGAAGAATAGCACTAATTTTTCTCTATGTTCTGGTCTTAATTCTGCTCATTGATTTCTGCACTCTAGCTCATGTGACTACCATATCACTTATTATTTCTGCTATGGTTATTGAGTTTTTTTCTTTGATGTTTTTAGCTGTTTGATCATTTGATCATCCCTCCCTCTTCCCACACATACTTTTTTTTTTTTTTTGGTTAAGCTAGCCCAAATGGATTTCTTGCTAGAAACTAAAATGCCATAGTTTATAGAGAAATAAAATTAGACCCTTCTCTCATAGAATTTACAGTCTAGTGAGAGAGATCACCATATCAATAAATGATGTTAACTCATTATAGAAAATACCTCCATCACAGATGGAGTTAACTATATGACAAGGAAAGAACAGGTGGCTCCATACATAAGGAGGAGGACCTACATTGGACTTTCTGGGTCAGGGAAATTTTCTTCCAATCATAAAATTTTAATGTGACATGAAATATCAGGGACAATTTCCAAGCAAAGAGAAAGTAGTATACAAAGGTCTGAAGCTGATGATAAGAAGTAGTGGAGAAAGAATAGAACTTACTGTGACTGGATCCTAGTGCATAGAAGAGCAGAAAGAGAAGATGTGGGCAAGATGAAATCAAGCATGACACTTGTGAAGGAATTTGGATTTTGTCTTAAAAGTAGTGACAGGCTACCTAAAGATTTCAGTTGAAACAAAGACTGAATGAATTAACTTAGGATTTCTGAAAATTTATTCAAATGATAGTAGAGATTAATTGGATTATTTTTAAGCCTCTGGCAAACAGATGAGTAAGGAGGCTGTTTTAGTGAGCCCATTCCAGTGGTTATGAACTGATCTAAAGTGAAGGTAACAGGAGACAGAGGATGGATGTGCCATGAACAAAGCTGCTAGGACCAGGAATTCTGGGACAATAGATACTAGAACGTTCCTCTCTTCCTCTCCTTGTAAGCCCCATTCTTTTCTTTTAACTTAAGTGGCATTAAAGTCTATGAAATGTACGTTTCCAAATACCCAAGATAGTCCAACAGAGGAAATGGCATGGATTTTCTCCTGCTCAGGATAGATATCTGTGGAGGGCAGCCTCTAAGGTGGCTTCCAGGATCCCCATGCATGGCATAATGCCCTTGTGTGATACCCTTTCCTTGAGTGTGGACAGGAATGTGACTTGCCTGTAGATTCTAGCCATATAGAGTCTGGCAAAGGCAGCATAATGTACATGATCACATTCTATAAGATGATAATACCTGACTTGAGAAAAGATTCTTTCCCTTACTCACTGGCTTTAATGGAGCATGTGGAAGGTGCTATATAGAGGGAGCCACACAGCAAGAATCTGAGCCCTCCACTTGACAGCCTTTGAGGAACTCAATGCCACCAACAGACAAGTGGCAGATGAGCTCAAATGAAAACCCAGCGTTAATGAACAATTGACTGTGGTCTTGCAAACGACCCAGTTCTGATGTACCTAGATTCCGGCCCAACAGAAACTATGAGAAAATAAATCTTTATTGCAATGCACCAATAGCATTAGTTCAGTGACCAAAAGTCATGAGCTAGCATACTCTGAAAAGAATATAGTCTATAATAATTTTTGGATTCTGAGGAAAATCAGACACTAGCTGTATACTTCCAAAGGTCTAAGAAGAGGAAAATGGGAGCTAAGACCAAAGGAAGATGAACACAAAGACTCAAGAGTCAATCCAGATGCATAGGCTGGGAACAAAGGCCAGCCTGGTTCGAACTCTGCAGAATAAAAGGAGAAAGAACTTGACAACATTTATTTCCTGAGGAATGGATGACACTGAGGTTACACCAACAACCAGAGGTGGGCCACAGCAAGTCCAACAAGGAGAGGTAACTGTAGGAGGGGCCTGGAAGCCAGAGCAAAAAGATCAGCCAGAATACACAGATTGCCCAAGCAATTAATGTCTAGAAAGGGACCAGTGGTTATTGAGACAGAAAAAATAGTAATAGCACTTAGGTAGAGTGGAGCATAACTAAAAAATATAATTTCCCAAAATAATCTCTTTCAGGTAAAGTAGGCAGAAAGGATGATTACTGTTGACAACCAAATTAATTACCTGGATGATCAAAAGGAAAATCAATATAAAAGAATAAAGGAAAGAAGGGCTTATTGTCTTACAGGCATGTTAGATGAAAAGAGACACCTATCCTGGAAATAATTTTGCAATCCATGAAAAAGAGAAAAGCATAGCAAGTTGTCTATAACTGAAAAGGAATTTCATTAGCATCAGACTTCTCATCTGCAAAATAGGATGAAGAGAGTGAAATAACATCTCTTAGTAATATGAGGGAGACCCAGCCCAATAAAGATTTTATTTACCCGTGAGGGTAAAAGTCCAAGTTTCAAATATAGTTTAACCAGGCTTTCTAGAGAAAAAAAATGATGGAAGGCCAAAACAAGAGAAAACAACCTGAGTCATTTGAGTTAGTAGCTCCATGCTGAAGAGAATTCTTGAAAACAATCTAGAGATGAAACTCTCAAATTCTCTGAACTGAAATGTTGGTGTAGGAGCGAAGATACAAAGAGAGGAGTCAAACTATCCCAAAGCATATGATGAAGACGGGGGAAAGGAAAAGGAGGAAGGGGGTGTGCTTTTGCAATAGCTTCACCTGAGAACTTGGTTCAGTGCCATTGGACTTCCTGTATGACTCTTTTGAATGCTGGATATTTCAGTTTTGTTTTTTTTTTAAATGAGGTTATGGCTGAATCACTTCATGCCCAATATAGCATATAAGTTCAGGCAAACCATCTGCCTCACCCTGTTATCCACTTCTGCAAGGCATCTTGGAATCTTTAAAAATTTGTTTTATTCAACAAATCATTAGTGAGTGAGTAAGAAGAGCTACTAACGTTCAGTGGGATTTTATTAAAGGGTTTTCTTCTTTTGGTAATTACCAAAGTTGTTTTTGGTGACACTTCATACATGATTTCCACCTTCCTAGCAGCTGCTTTCCATCTGCAGGAAGACTAGAAAGGCAGCAACAGCCTAAGTTAAGTGCCTGCCATAAGCTTTCAACACTGCAGAGTACCTCTTTAGTAGCACCTCCTCCCACCTCCTTAGCTTTCCTGCTCTGATCTGTATTCTGGGTGCTCTAGTACTCCCATCTTGCTTGTGGGTTTCTGGCTACTAACTCCTCTGGATCCATCCCTCCATGAGTATTGCCTGGATGAGTGCAGTCTCTGCAGTAGCTCTTAGCACCAGACACTTCCACCTCCTCACCATGTCCCTTACAGATCCTCAAACCACTAGCCCTGGCTCAAAGCTTCAGGCTCTTTCTTGTCCCAGAAATAAATTTAGAAAAAAACTTTAAATATAACAAAATACCATCAACTACTATTTCAAAGATCTGTAGATCATGCTTTCTCTGAAAGATTATTTTCTCAACTGAATCTTACTTGAAACCAGGAAAGGCATCTTTTTTTTTTTTTTTTTATTAGAGCAAGTCTCAGGGAACAAAAAGTTCACCTATTCCTCCTAATCATCTGAAGGCCTTCTGTGAAAGTATGTTCCAAATATAAATCTTTTGTATACACCTTCACATCTAATTTATTTAATAACAACCTTTATTGTAGAGTCATTTTTATTCTTAGTGAAGTTTAGTTTAAAATTTAAAATATAGATGAGAAACTAGGAAGAACAACAGTCCCAGATTACCAAAAAAAAAAAAAAAATGCTCTCTCAGAGTTAACACTGAGATTTGGCAGGTCAAAATTTAGCTGAGACTAGTGTCCTGGGGCTGGCCATCCAGGTGCACAGGCCTTGGACATAAGACAAGAGGAAGTTGGGAAGAATAAGAAGGAAAGAAGTAGTTGGACCTGAGTTATCTGATCTATCTTTGGAAGGGACAAGTTGGGGAGGAAAATTGCATAATGAGGTAGAAAAAGAAGAGAAGCTACTGGAGGATAGTGGATCTGGAGTAAGGGTACTGATGGGGAAATAGCAGTACTAAGAATTAGAAGGGCAGTTGTTTGGGAATTAGTGGGCCTGTAGTAGGACAAGGAAGCAGCTCAGGTGGAGAAACTGAGAGAATGAAGGCAAGGGAGTTAAAGAGGGATTGCTGAAATAAGAGTTGACTGTAGTGATGCAGCCACATCAATGTTTATAGCAGCTCAATTCACAATAGCTAAACAGTGGAACCAACCTAAATGCTCTTCAATATATGAATGGATAAAGGAACTGTGGAATATGTACACAATGGAATATTACTCAGTATTAAAAGAGAATAAAATTATGGCATTTGCAGGTAAACGGATGGAGTTTGAGAATATCATGCTAAGTGAAGTAAGCCAATCCTCAAAAAACCAAAGGCAAAATTTTCTTTCTGATAAGTGGATCTGATCCATAATGGGAGGATGGAGAATGAAGGAATTTTGGGCAAAGGGGAGGGAAGAGAGGAAGAGGGAATGCGGGCAGGAAAGATGGTGGAATGAGATGAACATTGACTCTGCATGATGTACAACCAGAGAAATGAAAAGTTGTGCTCCAGTTGTGTACAATGAATCGAAATGCATTCTGCTATCATATATACCTAATTAGAACAAGTTTACAAAGAAAGAGTTGAGGGATAGGCAGGGACCAGGGAAGCTATAGGAAATTAAGCAGCATGACCCAGGGGAAGGAAGTACACAATAGAGGAGAAAAAAACAAGAAATGTACAGACTTCAGAGGTGGTCCTCTTGGCACTGAACTGTGCCTGCTAAGGCTCCAATCACACCCAAATTGAAATATCATCTTGCCACTACCAAAGTGTTCCTTTAAACCACCATATTATCTGTCCTGTGCTTTGGCAAACCCTGTCATACAACAATTCTATACGTCAACGTGCAGGTTTTTGTAAGCACTCAGATGTGTACTCTAGGATTCTGGGGAGAGAAGGTCCACTCTAACCTGTATGCCCAAGTCCTCTTGCATTTCATCTAGTTGTTTGTGTAGGGAAGCACAAATATTGTGAGAGAAGTCTAATGTTAAGAGGAGAAATCAGCATTACAGTTGATAACATGCCCTTCCAGGTAGGCAATTATATAATGCCATTGAGTGGGAATAATAAAATGTAATCATGTCATACTAAATACACCATATTTAGGAGTTTCATATGCCTTACCAGGTAAGGCTAAAGGACATAGGGTCATTAACTTGTCCTTAAAATTTTAATGGCTAGTTATTTTGAGACCTCTCTGACCATTAACACATGCTGGAATCCCACAAATCTGAATCCATAAAAATTTTTTAAAAACAATTATCATGACCACTAATTATCATGACCACAGTTCCTCTAAGAGAGTGTCAGTGGTTAAACAGTCGTCCACCAGTTCCAAGCCATGTTCTCTGATTGGCTTTGTGATGCTGAGGTGATATTCTGGAAATTACAGTTTTCCACTGCCATCTGGCTCCCTGTTAAATTTTGCCACTACTTGGGCACTGGAGGAAACCTGAAAGATAAGAGAGAGAACAAAGGACATGTTCCTTTCTATTGGCTTGCCATTCTTGTCGGTGTCACCCCACCAGTTCCCCTTCACCTATTTCCAGAAATAGTTTGTTCCAGTTTCCAGATTCTTCTGCCATTCTCAGAACTAGCTTCGTTGATTGAAGGTCCTGGCCTGATGTAAGTAGTGTCCACCCTCTTGGAGGTCTGGATGCCAGCTCTGATCAGATCCCCGAGGCCGCTCCTTCAGGTTTCTGGGTTCTGAGAGTCCCACTCACCCTTCTTCGTGGGATGGGCAGATGTAGGGATGGCTGCTGCTTCCTGCAGTTATCATCTTGGTGTTGCTTCAGTATTTCCATTTTGGCTTGCCAGCCCTTCAATGCCTAACCAATATTTAACCTTCAATTGCTTATCCAATTTCTTATATGTATTTATCTCTGACAAAATAACTAGTGTAGTTTCTCTTTCCAGGACCAAAATTCTGACTATCTCAGAGATACAAAGTCTTATGCAGCGAATTTTATAGAAACCGTATTAAAAGTACTTTTAAGTCAACCTCTTTCCAAAGTATTCCACTCCTTGCAGTTGTTAAAAATCATTCCACTCATTGCCACCCAGCTGTCCCAGCTTATGTTTCACTTCTGAGAGTCATCAGCCCTCTCTTAAGCCACCACACGTATACATTTCAAAAACATGACTTATGACTCATTCCCCCTTGTGAAGCCACATGAGAGGCATTGTCTACTTTTCCCTCTAAATGTTTTCCACCATGAAATTCTAATGGAAAAGAAAAGTGATCACTTTTATAGTAGCTTAGCTACATCTTTGTAATCTTCAATAATAGAAGCATAACTTTTGCTTGTTTACCAGAGGTCTGTACTAGTTGTGTTCTCATTTTTCCTTCTCCCTGGACAAATAAGATTCCTTTGAAAATGCAGTTTCACTTAATCTGGCACATTAGTATCACTCTGAGCAAATGTATAAGGAAACACATCAACATTAGGACTTAATCCGTTTTTTTTTTTTAACCAATTCTTTGGTTCCTATGAAATACTGATACTAAACAAGCCTCTTGACTACAAATGTGGGGCCCTATGCATCTGACTGGAAAATGTGCAGCCCACCAGATATTCAAATTGTTATCACATTTTTTTTTTTCTGAGATCAGCTTCCCACCCTGAGCCTCTACTTTTCCTAAGAGGTTCTCTACAGGGTGCTGTGTTCTCTGAAGAGCAACATCAGAGACTGCATATTGACTTCTTTGAAATAGTCCAAAAAAGCCACTAAACAAATATACAAATAACAACAAGCCCAGAGTAGGAGGGGTATGTATACAGATTCTAAAGTGTCAAGTTTTCGACAAAAGTTCTAAGACATGTAGAAAAACTGGAAAGTGTAACCTGTACATGTGGGAAAAAATGTAGGCAACAGAAACTGTCTATCAGAGGGTTCAAATATTCAGAGTTAGAAGAGAAAGACTTGAAGACAACTATTAGCAATATATTTTAAAACTAAAATAATGCTTAATAAATAAAAGGAGGAATACTGACCCTATTTCATCAAATAGAGAATATCAATACAGAGACAGAAATTATAAGAAAGAAACAAGCTGCTATTCTGGAGTGGAAAGCATAATATCTGAGGTAATTCCTGAGAAAAATTCAAAAGTGATTAGAATCCACAGAAGGGAGAATTAGTACACTTAGGTTAGATTGATGAAGAGATTACATAATGCAAAAAAAAGAAAAAGAAAAGAAAAAAGATCGAAGGGAAATTAATGGGCTCAGAGAAATGTGGAACTCTATTAACATACATGTAATGGGATTACCAAAAGGAGGGCAGAAGAAGGGGAAAAAGAGAAGAAAAAATATTTTAAGGAAAATCATCAAACACCTTCCAAAATTTGATGAAAAACATTAACCAGCAAATCCGTGAAGCTCAACAAACCTGAAGTAGGATAACATTAAAGAGATTCACAAATGGGATACAAACATTTAAGTCATCAAATGCCAAAGACAAATAGAAAATCTTGAATTCAAGAGAGAACTTACTCATAGTGTAAAAAAGCTCAAACTTAACAGCCAAAATTTCTGCAAAAACCATGGAGGTCAGAATCAGTGGGATAAAATAGTCAGACTGAAAGAAGAGTATTATCAACCATGAATCTTATCTCTAGAAAAACTATCAAAAATCAAAGCAAAATAAAGACACTTCTAGAAAAACAAAAACTGATAGAAAAGCAACTTTATAAAATAGTATGAATATCATTGGATTATTGATCCTATACTAGACAGAAATATAATATATATGCTACACTTACCGCTGACTACCTGGTCCCCTTAGTATGTCAACAATTTTTTCAGTGATTTAGCACTGGAGAGGAAAGAGGGTAATACATTTTACTGATACACATTTTACAAAGATAAAATGTAAAATTAATTATATAAATTTCTCAGAAATACAGCTTTGTCTCATTATGAACTAATAGTAATAGGAACTTGAAGATTACACATGCCCTTTTGCTCAGTGTTTGTTCATATACATCGACTAACATTCTTTTATTATAGTGTGTAGTGGCCTTATTTTATGCCATTTATGCATTATTTTTATTGTTTTATTATTTGTTTTAGTTACTCTTTTCAACTTAGATATTTTTGCATTGTGTCATACAAATTCAATCAATAAGATAAGCCACTTTAAATATTTCAAGAAGGAGTGGCTCAATACAAGAAATCAAAAGCTAATGAAGTCTTTGGAAGTGCTAAAAGATGCAGTTTGTATTAGTGTTCTGCTGCTGCCAAAACAATACATTACAGACCTGGTGGTTTACACAACAGAAATATATATTTTTTTAACCGTTCTGGAGGCTAAAAGATCAAGATCAATGTGTCAGTAGGTTGGGTTTCTTCTGAGGCCTCTCTCCTTGCAATGTAGATGGCTGATATTTCCTTCCATCCTCAACATGGTATTTTTTTTCTGTGCATGTGCATCCCTGGTATTTCTCTCTGTGTTCTAATCTTTCCTTATAAGGATACTAGTAAAATTGGGTTTAGGTCCACTGTAACAGCTTGATTTGAACTTACTCATCTTCTTAAAGTCCCTAGCTCCAAATACAGTCACATCTGAAATATTGAGGGTTAGGGCTTCAACACATGAATTTGGCCGGGGGACATAATTCAGTCCACTGTAAATTTAGCAAAAGCTGTCTGCATTCTTAGGAAAATAGGCAGCTTCAGAAACTGGAAGAAACCACCACAAATGATGTCAGCTTCTGCCAAGGCACCAAAGTGGATGTTATCCAGAAGGCCTGTCAGCCACTGTGAGACCCCATGTCTGCTTTCTGCTAAAGCTCATATCACCGCCTGCTGCCAATGTCAGAACCAATAGGGGTTTTAGCTTTTCTTTCATCTTCTATATTTTATGCAAGAGTTTCTAACCAGAAGAATGTAAACTAAGTTTTTACTGGGCTGGAAAGGTATTCTCAGATATATAGTTTTCAGACATTAAGCCTGTATGATATAGGAGAAAACTTAGAAAGACCTTAATGGACAATATTTGACAAATCCATTCATTTTTAAACTCAGTATCCATAAACATATTTCTTTCTAACAACAGCAACAACACCATACTTTTTCCCCACCATGAGAGGACTGTCTTTCATGAAAATAAAGACACACATACTCTTTTTCAACAAAAAGTGACAAAAGTATAGTCATTCTATCTCTCTCTTTCTCTCTGGTTAATGATTTTTACTGTTTTGATAATCTATATTTTAAGTACATTCTGTTATGTGAGGACTCAGAAAGATGGATGTCTCAGAGAATATTCTAGATCTTTTTTAGATACCAAGACATCTCTTTTATAAGTGTCTTAATGCCATTCATAAGGGATCTGCCTCATGATCTGATCACCTCCTGGTGGTCCCCACTTACTAATTCCATCACCTTGGTGGTTAAGATTTCAACAAGTGGATTTTGGGGAGACACAAGTATTTAGATCATAGCAGTTTGCAAATTTGCATGTTTGTGTATGTATGTATATATATACATTTATATATATATATATATATATAATATATTATATATTATATATTATATATTATATATTATATATTATATATAGATGTATTGTTGATAACATAATATCAAGAAGAAAATATACATACTTTCTGTAGTTCTCATTTCTGCAACTACAGATGGGACTTGTTAATTTTAACTTTGTTGTTCTACTGCATTCTATAATGCCATTGTCTTTAGATAACACTTTAGATAATAATGACTCCTTACCTGGGAAGGTAAAAAAATCTTTTTTTAATATGGCCTGAGTCTTAACTGGTCCTTTCTGTATTGAATCAAGTAGTCTGTTGAGGTATTCTTCTACTAGTATATAAGATAAAAACCCAAACATTAGGTGACAGGAAGAAAATAATTTTTAAGATGCATTCACCAGGGTAAATACTGAGGGGAACCATTTCTAGTTCCTCTCCTTATTCAAAGATCTTCACATCATGAGAAAAATTGTACCTGACTTTGGAGATTGGTTCGGAGTATATTTTGCATATTATGAGAATGAGCCCCAGAAGATGTTGTGCTCCACTTGGCACCATAACTGAGGCTCCACTAAAATACTTCTCCATTGTGTTAAGTCAGTGGTTTTCCTATGTTCGAATTCATGATAAACCAGTAAATGCTAAAGATAATAAGCTATATGTTGATTCACCTTCTTCTTACAAAAGTTTTTTTGTTGTTGTTGTTTGTTTGTTTTTTGTTTTTTGGGTTTTTTCGCTTTGTTTTTTTGTCAGAAGCAGTGTTGAATGAGAGTCCATGTCCCTGGATAAGACTATGGCTATACACTAATAGGATGGTGCTGGCAAAACTTTTGTCCATAGAAAAGTCAACTGTATATAATAGATTAAAGGCCTATTTCATAATGAAGAACAACTGCTGCTAACTTTATTCATGAAAGGGTACAGTGTAGAAATCTGCCACCAGAGACTGGTCAGGCTACTGACAGAATGCAATCTTATTAGGGGTTTTACATTGGTTTCTGATGCTGGTAGGTTTGATACTCATCTAATGTCACTGTTTGCTTATCTTTGTTGAGAGAAAACATGTGTTACTGAACATAAAAATAATGTCCATTCCTATCATTATGACAGTCTTATTCATAGTCCCAAGTTAACTGTACAATAACTGGAAAGAAAGACTGAGGAACTTGTAGAATGTTCAAAGATGAAATTTCACATGGATCCCAAATATCCTAACATCCCATAGCTATTCCAAAAGATACAACTATAAAAAGTTACCCCAGACTTCTGTATCATTTCATAATCGAATGAAACATTAGAATGCAGATTATAATCAGAAGGTATGATCTGCTCTTGGTAAATGCAGTATGCATATGTGGGAGCCAAGGTTGAGGGATTTTATTCTGTTTTTCAATGAACAACTATAATGTGTTTTGTTATTTTTTGTGAGACATGCATAAATGTTAACAATAGTGTTTTTATTAGTACAGATGGAATAGCAGCCATGTATGTGACAAGAAAATATATTATGACATGAACAAACTTGTTGTACCTGAGTGCCAGTCAAACACTGCTTTATCCAAAAGTTACGTTGGCAACCAGTAACATATATCATTGCCTTAATGCAAAGTTGAAATCCACTGTGAAAACTATAGCTATGATCAAATGGTGGCCACAAATATCTCTGCTATTAATTCACTATCTATTTATATAAGCAATAACAAATACTTGTTATTACACATGGAGAAAAGCTTTTAAGAATAAGATGAGTATAAATAAGGGACAAAATATAAACATTCTATCAAGATACTATAATAATATAACAAAAACCCAAGTTAATTGTTTCAGGGAACTTCACAAAGTGAAATATGTCATAAGTACAGTCAGTATGTTAAAAGTTCCAATTTATTATCATTTGACAATCAAAAAATATCTTGATTTCTAATATTGAAGATATTCAGATGTTATTAGAAGACTACCTGCTCTACCATCTAAAGTGGGCTTGAAAATGTACTCTGCCAGCTTCACATATTATACATACGATAAGATTATTCTGGAAAGAGAAGTACAAGTACAAGAGAAGTACAAGATCTGCCCAAATGTCATACTTAGACACTTAGATACACCTGAACCAGGTATACCATGCAATGGGCTCCAGGTTGGGACCACACTCTAATGCTCTATATATTTCAGTAACAGTGGAGCAGGAAATAGACAAGCACTTATGAATAAGGAGTTTGATATATCTGAGGGCCGATCAGGAAAACATATTTGAATATAAAGTGACAGTAACATACAGAAACTGTAGCGGATAAACTGTTGTGACAGGATTGCACCTGGAAAAAGTCCCTTACAGCATGATACTTCCAGAGGCTGTAGTGAGGGAAACCATCCAGAAAAGAAGTTCAGCAGACCTTCCAGGAGAGGGGATCAGATAGACAGCATGCATGCCTCAGTAGTATTTCTCAGCAACATGGCAGGGAGTCTCTGGATCAGAAAACCCTCAAGGGAAGCAGCAGCTTGAGGTTTTTATAGCTCTGGAGTTTGTCTTATCTATGGCTAGCAGATGTTGGGTGCAGATTTTGTGGGGTATGTAAAGCAGGCAAACTCAAAATAGCTAAACATTTGCTTATTTGGACTGTTTAAAACAATTGTATGTGTTAAAAATTTGAGTTTGTTGCCCGCCAGTTTGGGAGCTTAAGGGTATCCACCTATGAAGAAGTAAATAACCTAAGGACCACTACACAGAGACCATTTTTTGCCTTGTTTCTAGAATACTGTGTCATAACTGAAGCTTCATGGCCAAGAAAATGGCCTTTTTAGAAAAGGGTAGCCTCTGAAGTTCAGTGCCTGGTGAAAGAGTGAACTTCAATTGTCCTCAGATATGTTGAATCCACTTTTTTGAAGAGATTAAAAGAAAGTGTGGGGCCACCTACACGTGATCTTTTCATATTTGCTTGCCACACGCTTGACTTTTTTCCAACACAATACAGTTTTGTGCTGCATAATAACCGAGTGCATATACAGCAGTAGTCACGTAAGATTATAATGAATTTAAAAGTGCCTACTGCCTAGTGACATGGTGACCATCAGACATTGTAGTGGAAGGCATTGATATTGGTGTGATAAAACCCAGTGTACTGCCAGTCAAATAAAAGTATAGCACATACATGTACATAATAGTGGTAATAAATGACTGAGTTATGTATTTCCTATAGTATATTTTTAGTGTTATTTTACAGTGCGCTCCTTCTGCATACATATTAACCATAAAAAGCCTCAGGCAGGTCCACCAGGAGGTTTTCAAAAGAAATCACTGTTATATAGGAGGTGACAGTATCATCATGCATGCTATTGCCCCTGAAGATCTTCCAGTGGACAAGAGGTGACGAGGGAAAACAGTGATATTAAAGATCCTAATCCTTTGCAGTCCTAGGCTGATGTACATACTGTCTTAGTTTTTAACAAAAATGTTTAAAAAAATAAAAATTTTGAAAATAGAATCTTATAGTCTACGGACATAAAAAAAGAAAATACTTTTGTACAGCTGTACAATATATTTGTGTTTTAAGCTAAATGTGTTTTTTACAAAATAGTCTAAAAGTTTTTTTTTTTTAATTAAAGTTTATGAAGTATTTCCGTTTCAGAAGTTTGTCGCTGATATACAGAAATGCCTTTGATTTATGCGTGTTGATTTTATATCCTGCCACTTTGCTGAATTCATTTATTAGTTCTAGTAGTTTTTTTGTAGACCCTTTTGGGTCTTCTAGGTATAGAATCATGTCATCTGCAAATAGTGATAATTTAAGTTCTTCCTTTCCTATTTTTATGCCTTTAATTTCTTTCGTCTGTCTAATTGCTCTGGCCAGTGTTTCGAGAACTATATTGAATAGAAGTGGTGATAGAGGGCATCCCTGTCTTGTTCCAGATTTTAGGGGGAATGCCTTCAATTTTTCTCCATTGAGAATGATGCTAGCCTGAGGCTTAGCATAGATAGCTTTTACAATGTCGAGGTAAGTTCCTGTTATCCCTAGTTTTTCTAATGTTTTGAACATAAAGGGATGCTGTACTTTGTTGAATGCTTTTTCTGCGTCTATTGAGATGATCATATGGTTCTTATTTTTAAGTCTATTGATGTGGTGAATAACATTTATTGATTTCTGTATATTGAACCATCCTTGCATCCCAGGGATGAATCCTACTTGATCATGGTGCACAATTTTTTTGATGTGCCTTTGTATCCGATTCGCCAGAATTTTATTGAGGATTTTTGCATTTAGGTTCATCAGAGATATTGGTCTGTAGTTTTCTTTCTTTGAGGTGTCTTTGTCTGGTTTCGGAATCAGGGTGATGTTGGCCTCATAGAATGAATTTGGCAGAGCTCCTTCTTTTTCTATTTCCTGAAATAACTTGAAAAGTATTGTATTAATTCTTCCTTAAAGGTTTTGTAAAACTCCGCTGTATACCCATCCGGTCCTGGGCTTTTCTTGGTTGGAAGTCTTTTGATTGCTTCTTCTATTTCATCTATTGTTATTGGTCTGTTTAAGTTGTGAGTATCCTCCTGACTCAGTCTGGGCAAATCATATGACTTAAGGAATTTATCGATGTCTTCACTATCTTAAAACACTCCATTCACAATATCCTCAAAAAAAATAAAATACTTGGGAATTAACCTAACAAAAGAGGTGAAAGATTTATATAATGAAAACTACAAAACCCTAAAAAGAGAAGTAGAAGAAGATCTTAGAAGATGGAAAAATATACCCTGTTCATGAATAGGCAGAACTAACATCATCAAAATGGCGATATTACCAAAAGTTCTCTATAGGTTTAATGCAATGCCAATCAAAATCCCAAAGGCATTTCTTGTAGAAATGGATAAAGCAATCATGAAATTCATATGGAAAAATAAAAGACCCAGAATAGCAAAAGCAATTCTAAGCAGGAAGTGCAAATCAGGCGGTATAGCGATACCAGACTTAAAACTATATTACAGAGCAATAGTAACAAAAACAGCATGGTACTGGTACCAAAACAGGAGGGTGGACCAATGGTACAGAATAGAGGACACAGAGACTAATCCACAAAGCTACAACTATCTTATATTTGATAAAGGAGCTAAAAGCATGCAATGGAGGGAGGATAGCATCTTCAACAAATGGTGCTGGGAAAACTGGAAATCCATATGCAACAAAATGAAAGTGAATCCCCTCCTCTCGCCATGCACAAAAGTTAACTCAAAGTGGATCAAGGAGCTAGATATCAAATCAGAGACTCTGCGTCTGATAGAAGAAAAAGTTGGCTCCGATCTACATATTGTAGGGTCGTGCTCCAAATTCCTTAATAGGACACCCATAGCACAAAAGTTGATAACAAAAATCAACAAATGGGACTTACTTAAACTGAAAAGTTTTCTCTCAGCAAGAGAAACAATAAAAGAGGTAAATAGGGAGCCTACATCATGGGAACAAATTTTTACTCCTCACACTTCAGATAGAGCCCTAATATCCAGAGTATACAAAGAACTCAAAAAATTAAACAATAAGAAAACAAATAACCCAATCAACAAATGGGCCAAAGACCTGAACAGACACTTCTCAGAGGAGGACATACAATCAATCAACAAGTACATGAAAAAATGCTCACCATCTCTAGCAGTCAGAGAAATGCAAATCAAAACCACCCTAAGATACCATCTCACTCCAGTAAGATTGGCAGCCATTATGAAGTCAAACAACAACAAGTGCTGGAGAGGATGTGGGGAAAAGGGTACTCTTGTACATTGCTGGTGGGACTGCAAACTGGTGCGGCCAATCTGGAAAGCAGTATGGAGATTCCTGGGAAAGCTGGGAATGGAACCACCATTTGACCCAGCTATTGCCCTTCTTGGACTTTTCCCTGAAGACCTTAAAAGAGCGTACTACAGGGATACTGCTACATCGATGTTCATAGCAGCACAATTCACAATTGCTAGACTGTGGAACCAACCCAGATGCCCTTCAATAGATGAATGGATAAAAAAAATGTGGCATTTATACACCATGGAGTATTACGCAGCACTAAAAAATGACAAAATCATGGAATTTGCAGGGAAATGGATGGCACTAGAGCAGATTATGCTTAGTGAAGCTAGCCAATCCCTAAAAAACAAATACCAAATGTCTTCTTTGATATAATGAGAGCAACTAAGAACAGAGCAGGGAGGAAGAGCAGGAAGAAAAGATTAACATTAAACAGATACATGAGGTGGGATGGAAAGGGAGAGAAAAGGGAAATTGCATGGTAATGGAGGGAGACCCTCATTGTTATACAAAATTACATATAAGAGGTTGTGAGGGGAATGGGAAAATAAACAAGGAGAGATATGAATTACAGTGGATGGGGTAGAGAGAGAAGATGGGAGGGGAGGGAGGGGGGATGGTAGAGGATAGGAAAGGTAGCAGAATACAACAATTACTAATAGGGCATTATGTAAAAATGTGGATGTGTAACAGATGTGATTCTGCAATCTGTATTTGGGGTAAAATTGGGAGTTCATAACCAACTTGAATCTAATGTATGAAATATGATATGCCAAGAGCTTTATAATGTTTTGAACAACTAATAAAAAAAAATTAAAAAAAAAAGTTTAACCTTTCAATAAATAACAAAAAAAATAAAATAAAATAAAGTTTATGAAGTAGAAGAGTCACAGGAAGCTGAGTTGGTTAAGGCTTTTAGGGCATTTCAAAATAAATACCTGGAAAGCTGCATCTTTAGCTTTGAATCCTATAGCAAGTAGACAGACAAGAGTCAGAAGGGGCTTGGAGCTCAGTAACCTCAGAAACAATTATCTGATATATTATGGTTGCAGGGATGCGGATGGCTGGCCTTATGAAGCTGGAATGCTGAATCTCATGTTTAGTTTGGTTAATACTTAAAGCTGATATTTCCCAAAATAAGGTCATGAAGGGCCCTGGTGTGATACATAATGGCACTACTATGGGGCCTGACCTTGGAGGTATGCAAACAGCTGAGTTGAGAGAAATGAATTCCAAACCTGTTTCAACTACTGTCTCAACTGGGTTAGCAGCATAGAGCACAGAGAACTTTGATCTCTTCACATTTATTTCTTCTGAGTTGACACTTACAAGAGAGAGATCTAGCATGACCACAGACAGTGTCTTTTACTTGTGTAGCTATAGGATCCAGGTTCCCAGGCCAAGTCAAGAGCATTAGGTTTAGTGGTTATTTAAAAAATAAATAAAAGAGATGAGAAAGTAACTCTAAGCCAGGGTACCATTTCTTTTTCCATGGATGAAATGAGGTTGGGGCTTACAATGAGCAGCCAAAAATAAATAAAAATAATTGTTGAAACTTATAGGGGAAAAAAGATCTAGAAAAGCTCCATTATCACAATTAAAGTCCTTCTGAGAATGTATTAAAGAATATTAAATTAATAGCATAATTTTCAATTCCAAGGACCTAAAAATTCTCCAGAAATCAGGCAGAAAGCAATTATTATTTTACAGGTGTGTGTGTGTGTGTGTGTGTGTGTGCGTGCAAGAGCACACACACACACATATTGGTTTTACACAAGCCAAATTAATATTCCTGGTATGTTTTTTGAGAGTATGAGTAGTTTTGGAGTTAGAGGACAAATGGAAGAAATTATCAAATACCTATGCTAATGAGAACATTAAAAAATACCTTCATGTGCCTGAAGATAAGAGCTGATTTTGTAATTTTATAAGACTGCATATATCAATCCAGAATACCCATTTCAAATAAAGATAGATCCTGAAAGGACTTCTTCTCCCATCATTTGGTTGCACAGTTATAGAATATAGAACACACTTTGAGGTTTATTGTTTGCTATAGGAGCTCTATAAAGGATTATTCTTAGAAGGATCAGTGTTAGCCTAGAAATAGGGCACTGCAAGCAAAGTGAAGAAAGTTTACAGGAAAATACAAATTCAGTGTCCCCCCTGAGATATGCAGGAAGATACAGGGGGAGACCTATAACCTGTTGGTGTTTTGGTGGATTATATAACCTCTGCCTCTGCTTGGCTGGTTCTTACTTTTCATTATCTACAGAGCCACCACCTTTGACTGCCTCAGGGCAGTAGTCTGTCAAAACAAGAAGAGGGAGCACAGGGTGATATCTATTGCCAGCCTGAGAGTGTCTATGGGTGACACTTAGTCATCTATCCACAAAATAGATCTTCTACCCCTAAAAAGGGTAGGTACTGATAAGTTTGAGGGCTATGAATATGGAGTATTTTTTAGAAGTGTGACTTGACAACAATCAAATTACATATGTGCTCAGAACAGATAACATGGAGAAGAGCGTGGGTGGCCATAACAGCTCACTAAGATTTTGGCATTAATTACTGATAAAGTTGCAGCAAAAGAGATCCAGATGTACTTTTCTTTTGGCTCCTTCCTAAGGTCAGTGGTATTTTCTGCAGGGATCTAGTCATAGTCATTTGGAGATTCTGAAGAAGAAAGGATGATAACTGGAGGGTATCTCCCAAGCTGAGTCTATTATATCTGTCTATTGTGATACCAGGGATAATTTGTCACTTCCTTAGCTGGAAGCAGAAGTGTAGAGAATTCCTGACTATGGGCTGAAGGAAGTGTCAAAAAGAAAGAACCGAGGGGTATTTTCTGAAATGCTCCTTGAGGGCATTTACACATTGCTACAAAAATAGTAACACAAACTCAACTCAACTATAGGCTACAGCAACCAAAATCAGGTTAGTACAAAGAATTAATGAGAGTATTGCAGTGTGAATGACTCCAGGAAATGATTATTTTCCCTCAAGGTGACAGGTGATGTGAATTCTGAAACATAGGTCTGTTGAATGTGCTTTGAGCAGATTATAATATAAAGGTCCTATACAATTATGCAAGTACTGTAAATAAGCTGAAATAATCCACTTGACGAAAATATGAATCAAACTATGAGGTTTACTGGAAATATTCTTGAGATAGATCAATGTCTATTCTAGTAGTTCTCAAATGTTAATGGGTAACAAAAATCACCGGGAGTGCTTGTTAAGATGAAGAATTCTAAGTATGATCTCCAAAGTTTCATGAAATTATTAAACACAGTTTCTAGACTTTCTGTTTCAATAGGTCATAAAGGGAGCTCAAGAATTTGCATCCTTAGTAAGTTCCCTGATGTGGTGGCTACTGACTGTCCCAGAACCTCAACTTGAAAACCACTTGACTAGTGGCAGTCTTGTGCCACTAATTAGCTGAATGGCCTCCAATACGCTAAAAATCGTCTCTTTATTTCTTGTGTTTCTTTTAAGGGGAAAAATGTCATCAATAAAACATATTTGTTTTAGCCTTTTTGATGCTGTGACCAAATGACCTAACAAGAACAATTTTAAGAAGGAAAGTTTATTTGGGGGTTCACAGTTTCAGAGGTGTCAGTCTACAGATGGCCAACTCCATTCCTTGGAGCCTGAGGTGAGGTAGAATATCATGATGGAAACATGTAGCAGAAGAAAGCATATGGGGCTATGGGCACCAGGATGGAGAGAGAGAGAGAGAGAGAGAGAGAGAGAGAGAGAGAGAGAGAACTCCACTCACTAAGAACAAAATATACACCCTAAACTCATGCTCACAGTGATCCACCTCTTTCAGCCACACCCTGCTTGCCAACAGTCACCACCCAGTTAATCCCTATCAAAAAATCAATGCACTGATATGGTTAAGACTCTCATTACCCAATCATTTCACCTCTAAATGTTTTAATGTTGTTTCACACGTGAGCTTTGGAGGAAAACCTAATATATAAACCATGACACTATTCAAAATTAAAAGACTGTGTATTGTATAACAATTCATTATGGAGATCATATTGCAATATGTATGAGAAATGAAACTTGATTATCTCTTAGCATGTTACGGGCATATAGCCCATCTCATAACCACCTGCAAAGAGTATTATAATAAATAAATAGAAAGGATAACACAAACAACTTTCAAACCTAGGTTGTTTGATCTTAAACACATGTTTTCTTGTACTGTGCTGCTTTATTCCTGGTTTAAGTATATTACACTTTGAATGTGTGACTGTATTTTTAGTCAGCCTTCTCCAATGAATTGATTGCTTCTTGACCAGAGGATTATATTTACAAAAAAAGGTAATCCAAAGACTTCTAGTTGCATAAAGATGGAGTAGCCCCTTTCTTCCTATGTCTTTCCTCTTTCATTGAAAAATTCTCAATTATGACTAAATAAAGAAGCATAGAAGTCTCTGAAAGATATAAAGAAGAATACAGGCCTCCTAAGGACCTTCAGATTTTAGATTTGTCATAACAGTAAGCTCCCTGAATTTCCATATTGCATATCATATATCCCAGAGAGGGTGCTGTAGAAACTCCCAACACAAATCTCCAACAATAGCAGACAACAAAAGCTGCAAGAACAGAAGCCAACATCAAGATGATTCAGAAGTTGGAATTATGATTAAAGATATGAAAACAGCTATCATAAAAATGTCTTCATCAGCAAATATGAAGTCTTTTGAAATAAGTGAAAAAACATAAAATGTGAGTAAAGAAAGAAATTAATTATGAAGAACCAGATAGAAAGTATAGAATTGAAAAGTTTTTGTTTTTAGTTTTTATTGTGTAATTTTCAATTCTATCCTTTAAACAAACAAAAACATGGGATTGGCTCAATAGTAGAATGGAGGATAGAACCGCTGAATTTGAGAGGAGAACAATAAATACACCAGTCTGAACAATGAAAAATACACGTAAGATAAATGAACAGTTTCATGGGTCTTTGGGAAAGTAAGAAAATAGCTAGCATTTATATCACTGAAATTCTAGAGAGATGTAAGACACCGGGATTGAAAAAGCATTCATAATTAAAGTCATCATCCTACAGGGAAACTTGCATACCCATGTTTATAGCAGCATGATTCAGAATAGCTAAACTATTTGACCAGACTAGGTGTCCATCAAAAAATGAATCGATAAAGAAAATGTGATAAATATACATAATGGAGTTTTATTTAGCCATAAAGAAAAATAAAATTTTGTAATTTTGCAGGAAAACAGATGAAACTAGAGACCAGTATGTTAAGAGAAATAAGCCAAACTCATAAGGTCAATGATCACATGTTTTCTCTGTTATGTGGAAGTTAAAGAGGAAAAGGGGAAAAGTGAGGGGAGGAAATCTAGTGAAAATCAAAGGGAGATCAGTAGAAGAAAGGGCCTGGGGATGGTGGGTAGGAAGGGAAGGGGGAAGGGCTAGGGAGTAATATTGGCCAAATTATAGTGTTATATTGTGTGTTTGTACAAATACATAACAACAAGCACCATCATTATGTAAAACTATAGGGCCAATAAAAAATTTTGAAAAAAAAGCATTAAAAAAATATTGTTGAAAATCCCTTGAATTTGGTGAAAGGCATAAAATACAAGTAGCTGAGCAAACCCCAAATATGATGAACACAAAGAAATTCATGCTAAGATGTATCTTAACAGTAGTTCTGAATACTAAGGACAGAAAAAGTAAGTAAGGAAGGAAGGAAGAAAGGAAGGAAGGAAGGAAGGAAGGGGCAAGCCAGGAACCAACAAAGCACTACCTATATGGGAACACCAATTTAAATGATAGCAGTTTTCCATCTGAAATCATTAGTGTCCAGAAAAGGAAAATGTTAAAGCATTTTTTTTTAATTACAGAAAGAACTATTCACTCTGAATTCTTTATCTGACAAAAATATCTTTAGAAATTAAGGGGCAATAAAGATGAATAAAAATTAAGATAATTTGTTGTTGGAAAGTCTACCCGTAAAGAAGGCTAAAGGAAGTTGTGTAAACAAAGAAAATAATGAAAGGTGATTTAGAACTTCAGAAAATAAAGAAAATCATTGATTTATCTAAAAATAGGGATTGAATAAACTGTTCTACTTCTCATTAATTTCTTAAATTGTATAGTTGATGCAAAAGTTTTAACATCTGTTAAAGTGTTCAATGTGTAGAGAAATACTTAAAACAATTGAATGTAAAAATTGAAAAGGATAAAGAATCTAAATGGAAATAAATTGTGACACTAATTGGTAAAATGTCAATACCAGAAAACTTTTGAAAAGAGCAATACCTAGAGAAACCACTAAGAGAAGCATACAAAGCAATAAGCTCAAAAAATTTTATACAAATCAAGATAGATTCATAAAAATACACTCAAATTACTATGAGGAACAATGAAACAGAAGATTAGGAAATTCATTAAGTAAATAGAAAATGTATAACAAAATATGAAACTTGGGTCATGACATATCATTAATTACCTTAAATGTACATAGTCTAAATATATCAATTTTAAAAAGCAAAAATGTTTGCACAGTAGATTAAGAAATCATCATAGAACAATATGCTGAATACAAGGAACTCATTTCAGATATTATGATATAAGCAAATTGAAGGTAAAAGATGGAAGTGTAATAACAGTTAAAGTAATTTTAAGAGCAAAGAATTTTACTAGAAATAAAAAGGAACCTTATAAACTGATAGATTTGAAAATAAGAATAGAGAAATCCACAATTATAATTGGAGACTGTAAGAACTCCACTCTGGACAACTGATAACTATTAGAGAAAAATCAGCAAGGGTATAAAACAACTGAACAACACAGTCAACTAAAGTACCAAATTGATATACAGTTATGCAATGCTTAATGATGGAATAAATTGCAGGAAGTACTTCATTAGTGATTTCATCACTGTGTGGTTATTAGAGTACACAAACCTAGATGGTACTTTCAATCACTCCAAGTGTCCTCTGAATGAAATCAGGAGGTGTTGTATGTATGAGAGCACAGGATACATACATAAGACTTAGTTAGTATACACCTACACACAAGATGTGTGAAGCTGCTGCTGGTGTCACATGACATACTGTTCTACAATATATATTTTTTAATAAGTAAAAACATTATACCTTAAAATAATAATAGTATAATATAATAAATACATAAATGAGCAACACAGTCATTTATCCTCAAGTATTATGTACTATATTTTATGTGCTACACTTTTTTATGCCAGGGAGTACAATAGATTTGTTTACATCAGCATCACCATGGACATGTGAGTTATGCATTGCTCTACATCATTATGGGAGCTCCATTGTTATTGAGTAGTAGGATACTTTTTTACTTCCATTATGATCTATGAGACCATCTTTGTATATGTGGTCTGGCATTGGCCAAAACATCATTATGTAGCATGTGACTCTGCAAAATACTCAACAACTACAAGCAGTAAAATACATGATTTTTGGGTTTTGTCAAGTAGGCAAGGAACACTCATCAAGACAAATGAAGTCCTCTACCATAAAACAAATCTCAACAAATATAAAAGAACTGAGATCATACAGAGTATATTCTTTTACTACATGGAATCAAGTTAGAAAACACTAACAGAAACACAATTTTAAAAGTATCTAGATATTAGAAAATTAAACAATATTCGAAATAATCTGTGGCTCAAAAAGGAAATCAAAAGAAGTTAAAAAATACCTAGAAATGATTAAAAATAAAAATATATCAAAATTTGTAGGGCACATTGTAAGAAATGCAAAATGTATAGCATTGATGTTTATATTACAAAAGAAGACACGTCTTAAATCACTAAGTACCTACACCAAGAAGCTAAAGAAAAAACAAGAAGAAGGAAGAAAATAGTAAAGATAAAAGCACATATCAACAGAATATGAAACAATAAAGAAAATCAATGCAACAAAAAGCTTGTGCTTTTTTTGACAAAATAACAGTTCTTTAGGAAGACTAACAAAGAGAAAAACAGACACAATAAGAATAATCAATATCAAGAATTAAACACAATTATCACTGCAGATCCTGAAGTCAGTAATAGACTAATAAGGGCTGAGGCTGTAGCTTAGTGATGGAGTGCTTTCCTAGCATGTGAGAGGCCCTGAGTTATCCCCAGAAATGAAACAACAAATAAAACAAAAATTGAATACTAAAATACTCTATGAACAGTATTATTTAATAAATTTAATTATTTAATTAATTTAAGTTATAATTAATTTAATAAATTTGATTATTTAATAAATTTAATTATTTAACAAATAAAACTTAGAAGAAATGAACCAATTCTATAAAAACTATTAACTACCAAAATTTAACCAAGATAAACATCTAGAACTGTCTTTAACCATTAAGGAAATTGCATTTATAATTTAAAAGCTCCTGAAAAGAATTTTTTGGGGGCCAGGTAGTTTTCTTCAAGAACTTAACCAAACATTTCAAGGAGAATTAACTCTAGTTTTATACAATATCTTCCACAAAAAAAGAAAAAGAAGAAATATTTTCTACCTTATTTTATCAGGCTGGTGATATCTGACACTAATAACAAAAACAATACAAAAAAGAATTGATACTAATATCTTTCATATATTTGAACATCAAAATCCTCAACTAGTTATTATGAAATCATATCCCCAACTATACACAAAGAATAGTCATGACTAATATAAAGTTATTTTAAGTCCACAAGACTATTTCAATATTTTAAAATCAATCATATGATCATATGAATTGGTGGAGAAAAAGTTTTTGACAAAGTTCAATATTCATGATTAAAAAAATTAATTATCAGCAAACTAGAAATAAAGGAGAAATGCCACAATTTGATAAATATCATTGACATAAAACAAGCAAACTCCCACCTAGAGGTGAAAGACTGAATGTTAAAACTGGAACAACATTAGGACATCCACCACTAATACTCTCTTTCAATATAGTACTACAAGTTTGATAATTGCAATAAGGCAAGAAAAAAAATTAATGGAATAGAATTGGAATGGAAGGAATAAAATTATATTTGTAGATGACATGAATATCTACATAGGAAAGAAATAACAAACAATGAAAAACCATAGATTTAAAGTGACTTTAACAAGGTTCCAGGGTGCAAGGTCAACATACAAAAATCAACCAGTTTCTAAATACTAAAAATGAACATTTAACATGTTCATTTAACAGTAAAAATTAAAAGTATGAAACCACTTATAATAATGTCCCTAATATGCAATTCTTAGGTAAAAGATTAAGAAAAAATGTGTAAAACAAGTAGAGTACAAATTATAAAAATGCTGATTTAAAAAAAATCAAAGAAGACCGAGATAAATGAGAGAGAGATGTATTCATAGACTGGATGGCTAACTTAGTAAAGATATTAATCCTGTAGAAATTTAAGGGTTTAATTTCTGTCAAAATCACAATAAATATTTACAGAAACAGATTAGATCTTTCTAATGTTTATTTGGAAAGACATAACTCCAGGAAAGCTAAAACAGTCTTGAAAGAGGACAAGAGAATAGTGGAAGGATTAACTCTGCCACTTAATGCTTACTACTTAGCAATGATTTTATTAAGACAAGGTGATTCTAGTAGAGGGAGAGACACATAGATCAATGCCATACGACAGAATACAGAGCCCAGAAATAGACCAATACGAAGTTTGTTCAAAGAATTTTTGACAAAGATGCAAAGGGAATTTAATGGAGGAAGGGCAGAAGCTTTTTTATTTTTTAAAAATTGTGCTGTAATAATTGAGAATATCTAGGGCAAAAATAATGATCCTTGACCTAAATTTATATCTCTTAAATATTAATTCAAAATGAATCGTGGACATAAGATAAAATTGAAAAGCCTTAAACTTTTAGAAAGCAAACAGAAGAAAATCTTTGGGATCAAAGAATAGAAAAAGAAATATTGGATTTGACATCAAAAGAACAATCTATAACAGGAAGACATAAATTGGCTCTCTTCAAAATTTAAAACTTTTGCTCTGTGGAAGAGTCTGCTATGGGATGAAAAGCTACAAAAACTTGGAGGCAATATTTACAAACTATGTATGTGACAAAGATTTTCTGCCTAAAATTTGTAAAGAATTATCAAAACTCAACAGTAAAATTAAAAACAAGACAGAAAATTGGCAAGACATCTCACCGATGCAAATAAACGTAGGCACAATCATCCCGTATCATTAGTCATTCTGCAAATAAAAAAAGAATCACAATGAGATATTGCTACACACTTAAAAAGAAGGGCTGAAATAAAAAGTAATGTGCCAAATCTAACAATGATATGGTGGAACTAGATCACTAGTTCTAGTGGGACTTCAAGGAAACTGTTGAAATATTCAAGATCCATGTTAGAGTGTCTGTCAGTCAAATGTAGTTTTAATGTGAGTAGAAACTTTTTCCCCTCTGCATCCAACAAAGTTATTAATTCACATTTATTTAAACACCAATTAAAATTTCTCCCAAAAAAGTCATAAATTTCTCCAGTTCCCTGATACCACAATGGGAAAATATTATGTATTCTTTTCAGAGTTGATCTCTCCAGCAATGCTACATCCTAACCCTTCCTGTCTTCTTAGGAGCTTCACTCTATCAATTATCCACTATCTCTGGTTCTTTTAATTTCTCCCTCTCTAATAGTTTTTAACCTACCACCTATACATTTGCTGAAACCTCTCTCTAAATTGTGTACCCTCCTCTAGTAAGTTGCTTCCTCTTTTCTTCTCTTTTTAGTCAAGTCATTTAGGAGAATGATCTACTTCCACTGTCACACTTCCCTTACATTATATTAACTCTTTAACCCACTGCAGTCTGTTTTCTGCCTACCAACACTCCACTGAAACTGCTGCCACCAAAGGTCACCTATAATCTCTTAGTTGCTAAATTCGACTCTTCATTCTTATCTTAGGTAACATTTAACACTTACTTAAAGTAGAATTTGACCCATTGACCATGTTTTTTTTTTTTCCTTCAGATTCTCTTCCCTTGGTTTTTGTGATCCCTTTCCTTCATAGCTTTCCTCTACCTTCCTTGGCCCATTCTTTCTCAGTCTCCTTTACAGGTATCTCTTCATTTTCCTCCTTTAAATATTGATGTTTCTCAAAATTATGTATGACAGAATTTTCTAACTTTCCAAATTCTACTTCTTTGGTCTCATCTACCCAATAGCCTTATGCTTTCACTTCTGCTGATGATGCCCAAATTCACCTCTCCAAACTTGAACCATAAATCTGTATGTTATATTGATGGTCATGCTCAAATCCCCAAAGTGAATTCGTCAGTAGTCTCCAAACTGTTCTTCCTCTTTTATTCTTTATTTTCCCATGGAATCCCCCACTTCCAAATAAAATAATTCTTTTCTCTTTTACCATTAAACGTGTTGATACAGGTTGCATATTATTTTGTGGATGTCATCCATTCATCTCTACCATTAATTTTTTCCTTTAAGTCATCATTTCTTTCCTTTTTCAGTTCTTTCTGTCTTAGTTTAATCCTGTCATATTCAAATGTTCATACTTTACACTGTTTACAGTGTCACTTTTTAAAAATGGACTATAGCCAGATCACTTGATTCTTGGAATCCTTAAACCATATTCCTTCATTTTTATTATTTTTGTGGTGTTGAGGATTGAATCCATAACCTCACACATGCTAGGCAAGTGAGCCCACCTGAACCCTTAACCCATATTCTTTAATATAAAATACAAACTACTTCATAAGTAAGGCATATCAGGTCCTCTGTGATCTTAACTTGGATACTTCTTGTACCAGTTGGAAACACTTATGACTATTAGTATTAGAAAGTTTGCATTCACAAGAAAAAAAATATACAGGTATATTTTATTCATCTAAGAAGAGTCTAGAAGTAGGCAACGCTGAAGCTACTCAAGAATGTCATCTAATATCCGTGCTCTTTTGGTCATTCTTCTCTATCTCTAGTACAACTTTTGTTGTCTTATGGTCACAAAAAGCCTAGTTCCCAGTATTGCATCTGTATCAAAGGCTGAAAGAAAATGGAGAGGGAGCCACTAGCTACACCTGCCCATTAGCAGGAAAAGCAAATTCCTTTCTAGGAGCCCTTAGAATTTGTTCAGTTGCTTTGCACTGATCATCATTGAGTTACATGCCTTCTACTTAAAAGCCATCCTGAGAAAATCACTTCTTGGCTTTTCCAGCTTTATGGTGGAAACAGAGATGAAAGGAGACTATTGGAAATTGGTTACATTACAAATTCCTTGTTAATCAAGAAACTTTTCAGTACTTACTCCTTACTTCCCTTGCTACATACATGACCTTATATCCGAGTCATACTTAAATATCTGAAGTTCTTGAAAGTACAATTACCTCCATTTTAAGTTGTTTCTGCCTAGCATATCCTCCCCATCTTCTCTGACCTGGAAACCTCCTCTTCAACCCAATTGTCATTTTCCTATACTAAATGATTTTCTGGGCACTTCCAGTTACATTACATCTCTCATGGTTATGTTATTCTTTCTCCTAGCTTTTTAATCTTCTAGGTAATATTCTTTCTTCCTTAGGAAAAGTTAAATTCAATTATATATATATATATATATATATATATACACACACACACACACACATACATACTTGTGATTTTAACCATTTGAAGTGTACAATTAAATGGCATCAATTAGATTCAAAATTTTATGCACCATCACTATTTCCAAAGTGTTTTATATAACCCCCAACAGAAACTGTACCCATTAAACAATAGCTATTCTCTAGCACCTAATAACATTTTATCTACTTTGTTTCTATGTGTCATATAAAGGGAACGATAGAATATTTATCTCTTCGTGTCAGCTTATTTCACTTAGAATAATATTTTTCAGGTTTAACTATGTTACAGCATATGTCAAGAACTTTTACATTTATGGCTAAATGATATTCTATTCTTTTGTACATATATACTATATTTCATTTCCCCATTCATCTCTATTTCCTTTCTCAATTTTTTGCATCTTCCTATCCTAGCACATTGCCAAGTACATGTCTAGTACTCATGAATGTTTGTTGAATGTCAGATATTTTTATTTGCATTCATAAAATAAAATTTTAAAATAAAACATTAATTTTAAATATAAATTTGAAGATTAAAATTGAGAAATGAAGAAACTGGGAGGTGAAGTAATACTGGTATCTACACCGGCTATTGCTCTAAAGAAGGATGGGCCCAGACAACTAACTAGAACATACATAGTTTCCTGAGGCTTGCTTTTGTGATTCAGCTTTGATCTATTGCACAGATGAGATGAGAGTGTTTAAAGGTTAAGATTTAAGATACTCAGTAATCATGGAAGCGTTTGAATGCTGTGTTACAAAGTTCAGACTATTTTATGAAAAACAGTGCAGATTTAAGTATTTAAAGGAACTGCATTCTGTGATATAATGCATGTTCTAGGAAACTATAGATCACATAAAGAATGAATTGTAATTATAATTCAAATTAATATATGTATCAACTTATGCATAGTGCTTTTGTATTTTAAAAGTGGACATATTAATACTTCCTGGGACCCACTTGTACATTTTCAAGTGATTTTTATAAATTTATTTTTTATTACTTTTCTTACTTAGCCAAATATTTGTTTTTAAATATTACTCAAATAGGGTATTGGATACTCATATGACACTTACTGATTTTTTTCTGTTTTTAAAAAGGGAGATAAGGGGCTGGGAACATAGCTCTGAAGTAGAGTGCTTGACTAGATTATGTGAAACCCTAAGTTCCATCCCCAGCACTGCCAAAAAAAAACATGGGGTAGGGGGAAATAAGTTAGTGTTGTCTTCAAATCTTAGAAGCAAACAAGTTAATGGATTGAATTTTATCAACTGATCTCTTTCAAATAAGTTTATTTAAACTTTGGCACTTGTTCCAGATTAGGTAGTATTGTATGAATGCTATATACATATAAAGACAAATAATATTAATGGAAAAAGGGGAAACAAGATTTCATCAAGATATGTATTTTGAGAAGTAGAGACTGAAATGATTTACATCATAATTTTCAACTAAGATATATTTTTAAATCTACTAATTATCCATATTTAGCTTTGCTTCATAGAAATCAAATTTATTAATTTCATAAAAAGTTTTTGGAAAGTTTTAAGAAAAATCTACAGTACAGTTTGTGCTACCATCCTAATGGTGTTAGCCTCTTTAAATATTTTTTCTATCACTTAATCAAATATTAAAAGTATATATTCATTCTATGGATATATAAGCTATGTGTTTTACTTATTTGCTAAATATTTTGAATGTGTATTTTTTTTATTGTAGTTGGACACAATACCTTTTATTTATTTATTTTTTATGGTGTGCTGAGGATCTAACTCAGTGCCTCGCACATGCTAGGTGAGCACTCTACTGCTGAGCCACAACCTAGCCCCTTGAATGTGTATTATTAAGATGACATAGGACTAGTTTTTCCAAATACCAAATATTAGAACTATAGAAATTTAGAAAATAATTATGACTTGTACATCTGAGATTTAGCTAGAGGCAGACAGAAATTTTCAGGGTTTTTCCTGATTTTTAAGTGTGTTGACATATTCTATTGGCATTTACAACCAGGAGAACAGAGTGTAATGGAATACTAACTATTTATAATAAAAATAAATGACTTTTAGAGATTACTATCTGTTCCAGATTTCCCCAAAATATGTCCTTCAGATTAATAACTGGGTAATACGTCTTGTAAAAATATTGTTCTAAATTATAATTGAAAAATGGTAGGTTGAGGTGGATGTGAAACCAAACCACAGCAAAATCTCTTACAAGAAATGGTTATTTTCAATTCACAGTACATGTTCATTGGGAGTTAACGGTTACATTGCTTTAAGTCATCTTCACGGCAAGCTATAGGTTGAAGGTATCCCCTTTATGGAATATTGCTGGACTCAAGCTGAGCTACAGAGTGGTTCTAAAAGTTTATGCTAATAGGTGACAGTCCAAGATTCTTAGCAGTCCATCTAAAATTAAAGATCTCCCTTAGACAGAGTAGAGTTGTCATGAGAAAATGCTTCTATGGTTGGGGGTAACTTATCTTCTCACTCTCTTTTCCATTCAAATGTAGTTATTTGGTTGAAATCAGGTTGATAGACTATAGATGACATATCACTATGGGTATTGCCTATAAAAATATCTCTACAAAAAAACTACATAACCTGTATCCTTCTCCCACCAGAGCATTAAAACTTAGAGTGACCCAGAAAACCACACACTGAAGATAGCAAACCTCCATCTCCATAGATCCTAGAAAGTCTCTAACCTTGACTGATGTCTGTCTCATTTCTTAACTTTAAGTGATTACTGACTTATTGGCAGAAATGATATGTGACAAAGATAAAACCTTAAAAAACCATAAATTATGTCATTACAATGTCCTTAAATTAGATGACTGACTCCATTGTTTATGGTAACATAAGGTACTCATGATCAAGGGCTACATTTCTATTTTGCTAAGTGATTGAAATTTAGAACTTTATTTAAGTAACCAGAGTTTACTAAAGATTTTAGTAAACTCTTTGAAAAGTCCTGAATTAAATAATCATATTAATCAGTATTGAATCAAGATTTTCCAAGCTTATTTGACATTGGAATAGTTTTTCACTTAACAGTAAGATCTTTGGAATTAATGCCATTTGTATAATACATGGGTAAATAATCACATAATTAAACCACTTTAAAGATTAATTCCATGTTATTTCTAAAGTACATGAACTTGGAATGGTGGGAAGGTGCTTTTCAGGTAAAAATTTTAAGAAGAAAGTATTATGGAATGCCAAAAAAGAATTTGTGGTAGTTTTCTTGTTCTTCCTAAAACAACAACAGAAGAAAAAAATCTAAAACTATAACTAGAAGAAAGGGAGTAAGAATATGTCCTTATGATGTTTTAAGTTTACAAATGCAAAATAGTAATTCATACTTGAGCACTTAAAAGCCAATGAAGTGGGACTGGTGAAACTAATGATAGTTGAGACATATAGTCTGACATATTAAAATACTCAGAGATATATTTATTTCCATGTTATGATTTGGAAGTGTCCCCCAAAAGCTCATGTGTGAGACAATGAAAGAAGGTTCAGAGGAGAAATGATTGGGTTGTGAGAGCCTTAACCCAATCAGTGATTAATCCCCTGACAGGGATTAACTGAGTAGTAACTGAAATGGTAGGGCGCAGATGGAGCAAGTGAGAATTAGGGGCATGGCTTTGAAGTGTATATTTGTATCTGGCAAGTAGAGACCTCTCTCTGCTTCCTGAATTTCATGTGAACTGGATCCCTCTGCCACACTCTTCCTCCATGATGTCCTGTCTCACCTCAAGCCCTGAGGTATGGAGCCTGCTGTCTGTGGTTTGAGACCTCTGAAACTATGAGCCCCAAAATAAACTTTTCTTCCTAAATTTGTTCTATTTGTGTCTTCTTAGTCACAGCAGTGAAAAGCTGACCAAAACACAAACTTATAATTAAAAACTAACATCTATCATCATCCTGATACTTTATATACCTTAACTTTATTATTTTATGAAGATTCTTCAGAATTAAAACCCAATATTTATCTTTCTTCATCACAAAACACCATCTTGAGATGTTACTAACTTTACACTGATGGGTGGGAAAAGAAATGATAATAGCAAATTTGTTTAATATTTACAAACATTTGTTTTTTTCTAATGAGCCTCCAAAAATCCCAATCGAGAAGGTTGCTTAGTAAGGGACCAGGAAACATTCAGGGAACAAAATTTTCAAGCTACTATGAACTGTAGACAGAATATGCATACAGAGATCTTCTTACTTTAGGTCAAAAAAATTGTGCACCATGATCAAGTAGGATTCATCCCTGGGATGCAAAATCCCAATGGCATTTCTTGTAGAAATAGATAAAGCAATCATGAAATTCATATAGTATGCTGATTTTAAATCCTTTGTACCTAGATGCTTTTATTCAATTTGTTATCCAAGATCTTGATTTCTTTCTATAACAGCCTCTTTAACATAGTCTCTGATTTTTTCAAGTATGTGTTATAGTTAAAAAGTCATTAATTCACACATGAATTACTGAAACAGACTCAGTGAATTCCTGCTGATGGAACTAAAGATCTAGCGACTTGGTGATTTTTTTTGGACTCACTGACCGTCCTGGCTGAACTCTCCCATATCATGGTGGCAGTATAGGGCCTTTGCAGAATTTGGCTGAGTTTACTTTGCTTATAGCTCTTCAACTTTGTTAATGAGATGCTGTATTCTCACTCACATAAAACTCTCTGTCAAGGTTGACTCAACAAATTCTAGAAACAAGAGTGACTCAGGAAGCCAACACTTCAGGATCCCCTTGGGCTGACCAGGCTGCTGAGCCAAATTGACCTCAGATTTGTCTAAACTAGTGTCCAGAGGGACGTCTTCCAGATCCCAAATACAAATTTGGGGGTGGTGGTAAAGGATCCCCTTCCACTTTGAGCATAACTCTTATATGTGGCCCAGAGAAGAAAAACATGGTTGTACCTTGATTATGCTTCTTTGCAGTTCTACTAATCTCCAAAATTGAAAGTTGTGGCCTTTTCTTTCATATTCCTTTTTCCAACTTTAAGCTTAGCCTTAATGGTGGCCAGTGATATCTCCATAGGATAATTCTCATGAGCACCTAACATTCAGGCTTGATTGTTAATGATGAAGTGAAAATAAATCTGGAAAGTTATTTTTCAAAATAATAGTCTATCTTCCTTCTTAATTCTATTCTGGCTTTCAAATGCTGGATACACCATTTGCTTTTATCTTTTTCTCTGAATATCTTCTTGCAAACTTCACAATATCTCCTCTCTGTCCACGCCATTCCTGACATCCATCTCCAGGGAGGCCATAGTCCTAGAGAGTGAAGGTCATGTACCCAGGAAGAAGGAGAGGAGGATCACATTAAAATTTATAGCTATTTTCAGTGTCAGAAAAGATTTAAACACATAGTACATAATTTCTTATTCTCACTTTTAGGATTGAAAGTTTCCGTACTCTACTTAACTCTGAAAACACTCTTCTATTTCACGCCCATTATTTAAAACCTTCTCTTTCCTCAAATCCCTCCTTAAAATTTTCTGAAACCTTTTTAAAGAAGGGAGCCTGAAGGTCTTTTCTTAAAGACAAGAAAGCAGGTTGAATTTAAATAAAAGACATAATAAAATAGACCAAGCATATGGGAGGTTAAAAATTAACAAGCTCACCTTTTTCAAGTAGCTTCTTCCATCTTTTTTTTTTAACATTTTAACTCTTTGTTTTATCCTTATCTCTAGTGTAGAAATATTCTTCATTGAATGTAATGCGTTCCATTTTGAAATACATCAAATTCATTTCAACCTCTACTACTAATAATAGTAAATTTAAAATACAATGCCAGCAAGTGTCATACTGAATTTCCTTCTTTCTCAAATGGAGATAATAATGCCTTTCCAAGACCTTCTCAAGGAATCTATGAGGATAAAATGAATAAAGTTTTAGGGTGATTTAAGCTTATTAGGGAAACAATATGAAGTATAATAATTCACATCTTTTCAGATTTCACTCTTCCTTGGACTAATTTCTAATTCACTATACTTGGAAGCTTTTGGGGTCTCTCCTATATTCACTGATACTTTACATCTGTATGCAAAATGAAGTAAGACAAATAGTTTGGGTTATATATAATTTACTAAATAGTTAATGTGAGAGCAGAACATAAAGCAAATGATTAAAAAATTAAGGATTGTATGGTCTTTAAAATATTGTTATTGTGGACAAAATTGTATTTGTGTAGAAATGTAATCTATATTTAGGTTTCTAATTTTAATTTTTAATAAAATACTTGATTCAGAAGTGAACTTTTACATAACTGATGTGGCCTATGGCAAAATGTTAAAGGAAGTTCCAAGTGTTCACAGCAGGTTTTGCCGGCTCTTTCAGGCTATAAAAAGGCAAAGATGATTTTCAATTTTAAGTTTCTAAATCAGTGGGGTGGCACAGGAATTACATCTCACTTTCTTATAATAGATAAATATGGACAGCTTGCATAGTATAATTTATGATACACTTATGTTGTATCCCAAAGAGTTTTAAATAACTTAAAAATAGATAATGTTTCTTCAACATCTTCAACAAATTAAAGAGTATTATAATTGTCACTAAAGAAGGCTGTAAGATGCTGCATCACAGAAACACCTCAAGGGTCCCATTGTTTCAGCAGGTTTATAAACCAGAACTCTGAAGGTGATACATATTTTATACAGTCTTAACACATACATAGAATGAGCTTTTTTCTTTTTCTTTTTATCTTCTTGGGTGCTACTTAACACTCAGTTTAGATGGAAATCTGTGAAGTGAATGTACACCTGCTATTTTCCCCCATAACAGAGAAACAAGATGTTAAATATCTGCCTCTCTTTCCCTGGCTGGTCACATGTTCAGATAAAAGAACTGAATTGAACGAAAGTACAAATATTGGCTCCCAGAACTGTGCTTCATCCCCAGCTTGCTTCATCCCCAGTGTGCAGACCTTTCCATGTGAACCTGGAGGGGCTTGTTTGGCAGGGCTCAAATCTCTGATGAATGATTGGCTGTAGCTGCCACAAAAATAAATAATTTCAGCCTTATTTAAAACTGTGTGTCTGATTTCTAACACCAGTGTCTTTGTACCTCCTACTGCTATGGCGATGTCTTTAATTCAAAAATATTAGATGATGTGGTAAGGCATTCATTGTTTCTGTTTTGTCCAGTAAAACCTTATGATCCAGTGCATGCAAACTGTGGGCAAATAATCCTCACAGCAACCATTCATATATACCAGGCTGAGAATATTTAACCATAACAAAGCCAAATAGCCATTATTTATGTGTTAATTACCTCCTTTCAAAAACAATTCCATAAAAGCACATTTTTTGTCTCTCTCTTTGCTTGTGTTTTTTGATTTGAGTGAGTGATAAGCCCATATGAAAAATTTGGAGTTATATTATAAGTATAGTAATATCTAGATACCCGCAAGCCTTCTCTTTGAGCTTATGTCTGCCTACACCCTCTCACTTGCTCTGCTATTGATACCCTAATCTACTTCTGGCCTCAGGATTCTTGGACTTGGCTCCTCCTTCTGCCTAGAATTTTCTTCCCTCCGTATTACATCGTTTAGATCTCTCCTCAAATGTCACCAAAGCAGAGAGCTCTTCTCTGATCATATTCTCATTTTCTATTCCTGACACTGTTTTCTTCACAGCATTTGTTGCTGTTTTTGATAATAGCTTTTAGTCTGTTTTTCATTTTTTCTCCCATTTTCACTAAAATAAGAGTTCCACAGGGCAGGGGCTTTGTCTATTTCATTCATTATTGTATCCCCTATGCACAGTGTAGGTGCTTCATGAATTACTGGCTAATGAATGAATGCTTATTATTAAAGTAGAATAGAAGTGGATGTGTATACAAGGTTTTCTTTTACTTTCTTTTTTGGAGGGAGGGTACCACAGACTGAACTCAGGGGCCAGGGCCCTCCACCAATGAGCCACATCCCCAGTCCTATTTTGTATATTATTTAGAGACAGGGTCTCACTGAGTTTCTTAGCACCTCACTTTTGCTAAGGCTGGCTTTGAACTTGCAATCCTCCTGCTTTTGCCTCTAGAGCTTCTAGGATTACAGGTGTGTAGCACCATGTCCAGCAAGGTTTACAAGTTATAGGAATTTAAGTGTGAATGAATGTAAAATATATAAAGTAGATTATGAATGGGAAAAAGAATAACCGAAATATTGTATACATTTTGCAAGTGCTTATTAAATATTATGAAAAATAAATAAAACCTTTCCCATAATGCTAGTTTTACATCTCTCTATATATTTTTTTAATGAGTAATTGCTGGATCAGGTACCAGAGAACCTGCTTTATATTGAATTCTTATTGTTAGGAAAAAATGTCAAAGTCAATATCTAATGCAGTCAGCAAAGACTTTTTAGTTTTGAAATAACATCATTTAAAAATATTTCTAAAAATGAATGTTCTGAATTCTTTCAAAAGCCTGGAAATGTTTTCTCATCTAAGATGTGTAGAGATAACAAGTGATTGGTTCCGGGACAAATCTCACCCTTCTGGTGTGTGGATGGTGAGGATCCTCAGTGATACATATGGAGACTGAATTATTATCACTGACATGAGTAGGCCTGGCAAACACAGTAATTTTAATAATTCGTCATGCGAAGGCTCACAGGCCTTTGTGTGACTCCGGTTATTTCCCTCCTCCCTGCTTTGACATCTTTGGGGACATAAACTTAAATCATTTACAGTTTAACATTCCAGTGACACAAATTGGGCTCTGTGGCTCTGTTCTCCCTGAAGAGAACACTAGAACTCAAATATTTCCATCCATTCCCTGTGTTTACTTGCAGAATATTTTTTTCATTTCTGTGGCAGTTCATATAAGCCTCTACAACACTGTGTTTCTGGGACAGTTATTGTGTAGTTCTGTTTCTCACAGGCTCCTAGAAAATGGCTTCTGATGATCATTAAGCTGTAATCATTTGACATGCAAGATTGAAGGGCTATGTTCAAGTAGGATATCATTGCACATACTCTGTTTTAAGTATTTCAATATTTTCAGTTCAAGGTTACTCAGAAAAGTGCAAATATGTCAATGAGATTTCTTTCTTATATTTGCAAGAAAATATTCAGTGTAGAAAGCCACTCACCGAAGTGCATCCAAATGGTACATACAGACTGAGATAACTGATCACAGGTATCAGCAATACTTGTATACTTACATATTGTAAGTATGAATGTCAGGGATCCCTAGTAGGAATATTACTGAAAAATGAAAAAAAATGCTCAGAATATCATCATCTCCATACATTCTTATACTTTTTCCCATAATTTGTGCAGCTGATCATTTTTTTCAAAGTGTATGGACAATTTTATACTTGTTTATAGTCACTTAACCTCACAGAATACACAATGATTAGGTTTCTACATTCTGCTTGTCATTTTGTTCTTAAAATAATTTTACATCAAAGAGATATACTTCACCATTTCCTTTACTGGACATTTAGAGAAATTCTAATCTCACACCATAACAAACCGTGCAATGATTAATGTCTTTGTCTGTGAAGAATTGTCTCTACACTTTAGAATACTATTTTTTTAAATAGATCTCCAGATAGGGCATTATTTGGCCATTAGTTAAAAATGTTTCTATTAAACTTGATACAATATTACTAAACAATTTTCCAAAACATCATGACACCATCAGTGTTTACATGCAAATTTCATGTTGCATTTGCCATAGCAATTATTATTATAACTTAATATATTAATTTGAATTCATTTAGATACTAAAAAAATCAAAAGGCTGAACATCTTGTCATATGCTTTGTTTCTAGTTTCCTTTTATGTGTGACCTTTTGTGACATATCCTTTGCTCATATTATTACAATTTTTGTATTGATTATATTTTGGATACATTGATGTTTTCTTAGATTTCCACATAAAAATCTCTGGTATTACACATTTAGAACCTGAAGATAATTTCTGATCAATTTCTATAGACTCTTTTTAGAGATAACATATTTGTCTGAAAACTTCCCAAATAAATTTTATGTTTATATTTTTATCATTTTACATAGATAAATTTAAGATGCTTATGAGTGAAAACATTTTTATGAGTAATGTATCCCTTTAATGTAATAAAACTCATACTTCCATAAAGTTCTTCCATAAGTTTCCATCTTCTATTTATTTCCATTTTAAGAATATACCTAGATATTTTCCAGGCTCTGGTATATTATTAGTGACAACTTTTAAATCATTTTAGGAATTAGTTCTTCTAACTTGATTCAAAGTTCCCATCAATTTCCTTTGCTTCCATTGTCAGATATTAAAAACTTATGAACCCCCAAATTTATTTATTTCTGACCTGTCTTTTTTATTCCTTTGGCTAAATTGCATATTTTAGTACTGCACACTAAGTCTTTAACTATTAATATTTATAAGTCAATATCCTCTAATTACACCTCTTTTCAGCATTTTCTTTAAAGTCTTCAAACAAAACTGAAAAATTTTTTAAAGTGTATTTTACTTTTAAAGAAATGTATACAATTGTGTGGAGATAAATTGAATATATTCAACAAGAACATACACTCTTTTATTGTGTAATATTTTTATATTTTGAATATATTATTTTTATACAAGAAAGTAGATTGTATATTGGCAAATTAAAAAAAATAATGAAAAGAAAATAAATGCACTCATTGGTAGTAGGAAATAGAACAGTGCCATTACCTTCCAAGCTGTTTACCCTTTTCTAAGTTTTCTATCTTCCTCCAACCAGACAAAAATATATCCTGACTTTTGTCATAATTTCTTTGCCCTTCCTTATGGTTTAACCATCCAGGTTTGAAATCTCAAGCAATGTATTTTAGATTTTACTGTTTTAAAACTATATATGAATTTTCTTAAAACTGCTTTTAATTTAATCTTGAATTTAAAAAAAATCCTTACAAGTATCTGCAAACTCCTGCGATTAAATTACTTTCAGTGTTGCACATTGTAACGTTTGGGGAAAAATGATTAATTAATTTATATTTATTTTAATGAAATTTGGGAATTTTTTCTTTGTAAAAATTATGAAGAGAACTGCTATTAACATTCTTTTGTACTTCCTTTTGGACATTGCAAGAATTTCTCAAGAGTATGCATCCAATAAATTAATTGCTGGGTCATAGGATATGATTAATTTTTGTTGACTAATTGTTCTGTAAAGTGTTTATAAAATTTATCTTTCCACTGGAAAGTTACCACTTTTCTTCGTTGATCTTCTCAGACATGTTACTTATCCATATTCTACATAAAATCAAATATGTACAATAATAGCTCATTGTGGTTTTAATTTACATTTCATAGGTAGAAAGTTATTAATAGTTTCATATTTTATTGGCCCTTTGTATTTCCTCCTATGTGAAATGTTTATTCAAATACTATTTTTCATTGATTCTTACAATTCTTTATTTATTCTGAATGTCTATTCTTCCAAGGTACCTGAAACTGGAGACTTTCAATGCATAGGAGATCTTCATTTGAATGCAGACAATTCATCAATTTTTACCTGTATGGTTTTCCTTTTTTAAAGTCTTAGTTAAAACATTTTTTTTCACTTCCACGGCTATAACTTTAATATACCTGAAATTAATTTTGTGTGTGATTTTCTGTTTTTATTTTTTTTTTCCCCAGAGCCATTTAATGCAAGGACCTTCCTGTATCTATTGCTCTAATTGCCACCTTCCTCATCAGTTCCCGGTTGTCCATATACACGTTGGTCATGTTTGGGCTCCGTATTTATTTCTATAATCTTTGTTTTTCTCTCCTTGTGTCAGCCCTATCAGGTTTTATAATTTCTACTGATTTAGTATTACTTTTTATACCTCTAAGCTTTGTCTACACCTGTATTCTTCCTTTCTAAGAGTATCTAGACTAAAATTGGCCCTTTGGCCTTCCATGTAAATTTTAGAGTTTGCTTGTAATTTTCCATCCTTGAAAAAGGGAATTTGAGATTGTTTTGAACCCATATGTTGCATAATTTACATTTCACAGTAGTGAATTCTCCAATCTGACAGCATGCATATTGTTCCTCTTTTTATATTTCATCTTTAGTGCCTTTAAAATTGAAATTATCAAGAGATTATCAAGTTCTTGATATACTTTGAAGATAATTCAATAGTATTCTCCATGGGCTGAATATAGGGCCTGAAGGAGATTTTTGACCTGAACAGCTGCATGGATAGAGTTGACATTACCTAACATGGGTAAGGATGTGGTGAATGGAGATGGTGACTGAAGAATTCCACAAATTTATTTTTGCACATGCTGATTTTTAGGAAATATCAAGTGAGAAATTTTAGATACAAATCTAGGGTTTGGATGAAAAGTCATGACCTGATATACAGATTTGTGAGATATATCAACCAGGATGATTTCAAGAAGTGTTTATAAAAATACTAATTCTGTCTGCTCCATTTTTATATTCTCTTAATATCTCTTAGTTTTTTCAACTCTGCATTTCACATTCCTGCATAGCAGTAATTAATTCATTCATTTATTTCTTCCTTTCTCTCTCTCTTTCTCTCTTCCTTTCTCTCTCTCTTCCTTCCTTCCTTCCTTCCTTCCTTCCTTCCTTCCTTCCTTCCTTCCTTCCCCTCTCCCTCTCCCTCTCCCTCTCCCTCCCCCCCCTTTCTTTCTTTCCCAGACTGGAATATTTCCTCTTGCTCTTTGTTTACTTAGTGAAAGCATTTTACTGGTGAGCTTTTATCACATGCAAGAATTTCTTTTCTTATTTTTCTTATGTTTTTTCTTGTTTAGAGGCAGATCATTTTTTTCTCTAACTCATAATTAAATAATATTTATTTTCCTAGACAACCAAATAGTGTTGTGAAAGGAATAAGTAAAGACATTATTCCAAGATTGAAAATTATGCTATGTATACCACCATCCTGTATGCAGTTAGGACATTCTTCCCTCTTTTGATTTCTACTCTTATTCCTAACATGTTAACCTTTATTGACTTTATCAATATATCCCTTGAATTTGACTACCTGTTCAATTTAACCAGAGAAGAACAACTGTAGGACCTTGGAGTAAAGAAGTATAATGAGGTCAAGAATAATGAGGTCAGGAGCTGGGTTTTGTCTCAGTGGTAGAGTGCTCGCCTGGGATGCATGAGGCACTGAGTTTGATCTTCAGCACCACATAAAAATAAAATAATGGTATTGTGTCCCACTTAGGACTAAACACACACACACACACACACACGTATAAAAAAATAATGAGGCAAGATGAATAAATTTCCAGAATCTGCAATTCATCTCAAGATAGTCTTCTATAAAACGGTCTCCTTCAGGTTCTGGAAAGTACCATTAGTTCCAGCTTCTGCCCAAGAAGAATAACAATCTTTATAGGTAGTATACGTCTCTGAAAATAATTCCTGTATTAAACTCCCCTCAAGTTAACCATTTTGAATAGAACCTTGCAGATAGAACTCTAGTTCTTGCTTCTATAGCAAAATACTTAAATGCAGCTTTTTTCTTCAATCACTTACTCCAAGTAAATATCCCACATTAATTCCTGAGGTTCTCAGATTACTTTAACTATGAATTTAGTTCCTTCTATATATATTTCAAGAGTATCCTAGTTTTTATTATCTGTTTTCTTCCAAAAGGTAAGGAATACCAGGTATTTCTAGTAAGTTCTATTTAGCTTAAAATATTCACGCACAACGTTTCTTATAACAAATAAAAACCAATTTAATGTGTGCTTATTTAGTCAAGGATATCATATTTTCTAATTAAATCAAACTACATAGAACAGGAGGGAAGATTTACCATTCAAATATATTAAGCTCAGAAAGACAAATGCTTGTCATATCACCAAACCAAATCCTCTAACTACATTGAAATATTAGTGCAGCATGCTTGAAAGGAAAGAAATGAGCCATGCTTCCTCTTCTGCTTTTGTTGTTGTTTTGGTTTGGTTTTTGGGAACTGGGAATTGAACTCAGGGGCACTTAACCACTGAGCCACATCCCCAGTCTCTTTTTGCATTTTATTAAGACTCAGGGTCTTACTGAGTTGCTGAGCGCCTCGCTAAATTGCTGAGTCTGGCTTTGAACTCACAATCCTCTTGCTTCAGCCTCTGGAGCCACTGAGATTACAAGCCTGGCTGAGTCATGCATCTTAAGATAATGCAACAGTTATTTTAAAATTTGAGTGGCTGCATTCACAATGATCACATCATTAAAAGTTGAAAGAATTGAAAGAATAAACAATCCAAAAACATATTTGAAGATTTTTAATATACTTCACTCAATAATCAACAGAATTGACAGCCAGAAAAAAAAAGGTTAAGGATATCAATGTTTATTTAATACTATTAATTAATTTCACCCAATTGACATTTTTAAATACTACATTCAATGATTGGTGTACATACATCTTTTACAGTGAAACATTTATTAAAATAGATCATAGAACATTTATTTATACATGCCTTACACACTTCAAAGAATTTAGAAGCTAATTTTTTCACCAGTGTGGAAATTAATTAGGACTTAAGTAACAGAAAAAAAAATTAGAAAAATGAAAATTTGGGGACAACAAATGTCTTTTTTTTTTTTTTTTTTTAATTTTTTTTATTGGTTGTTCAAAACATTATAAAGCTCTTGACATATCATATTTCATACATTAGATTCCAGTTGGTTATGAACTCCCAATTTTACCCCAAATACAGATTGCAGAATCACATCGGTTACACATCCACATTTTTACATAATGCCCTATTAGTAACTGTTGTATTCTGCTACCTTTCCTATCCTCTACCATCCCCCCTCCCTCCCCTCCCATCTTCTCTCTCTACCCCATCCACTGTAATTCATATCTCTCCTTGTTTATTTTCCCATTCCCCTCACAACCTCTTATATGTAATTTTGTATAACAATGAGGGTCTCCCTCCATTACCATGCAATTTCCCTTTTCTCTCCCTTTCCATCCCACCTCATGTATCTGTTTAATGTTAATCTTTTCTTCCTGCTCTTCCTCCCTGCTCTGTTCTTAGTTGCTCTCATTATATCAAAGAAGACAAAAATGACAAAATCATAGAATTTGCAGGGAAATGGATGGCACTAGAGCAGATTATGCTTAGTGAAGCTAGCCAATCCCTAAAAAACAAATGTCTTAAAAGCAATACAAAGTTCAGGATAGAGTGGAACAATTTCACAGTGCTAATAGTGAAAAGCTGTCAACTGTATAAGTACTCATTCAAATGGAAGGAAAAATAGGCCCAAATCTTTACCACGTCAGCCTAGGAACTGACTTCCTTAACAAGACTCGTAAAGCACAAGAAGTAAAATCAAGAATCAATAAATGGGATAGATTCAAATTAAAAAGCTTCTTCTCAGCAAAGGAAACAATTAATAATGTGAAGAGAGAGCTACAGATTGAGAAAAAGTCGTTACAACATGCACCTCCAATAAAGCATTAATCTCTAAGATATAACTCAAAAAAGTTAACACCAAATAACCCAATTGAAAATTGGCTAAGGAACTGAACAGACACTTCACAGAAGAATAAATACAATTGATCAACAAATACATGAAAAAGTGATCAACATCTCTAGCAACTAGAGAAATGCAAATCAAAACTGCTCTTAAGATTTCATCTCACTCCTATGGAATGGCAAAAATAAAAACTACAAGCAACAATAAATGTTGGCAAGGATGTGGTGAACAAAGTGTACTCATACATTGCTGGTGGGACTGCAAATTGGTGCAACCACTATGGAAAGCAGAATGGAAATTCCTCAGACAACTGGAAATGGAACCACCATTTGACTTAGCTATCCCACTCCTTGTTTTATACCCAAAGGACTTAAAGTCAGCATACTATAGTGATGCAGCCACATCAGTGTTTATAGGAATTCACAACAGCTAGACTATGGAACCAACCTAGGTGTTCCTCGACAGATGAATGGATAAAGAAAATGTGGTATATATATACTCAGTGAAATATTAGTCAGCTTTAAAAAAGAGTGAAATTATGGCATTTACCAGTAAATGGTTGGAGTTGGAAAATATCATGCTAAGCGAAATAAGCCAATCCCACAAACCAAAGGCTGAATGTTTTCTCTAATATGCAGATGCTAATGCACAATAAGGCGGGGGTGGGGGCACTAGGAAAGAATAGTGTTACCTTAGATTAAGTAGAGGGAAGTGATGGGGGGAAGGGAGATGTGGGGATAGGAAAGATAGTAGAATGAAACAGACATTATTACTGTATGTATATATGTGACTACATGACCAATATGATTCCACAACATGTACACTCAGAAAAGTGAAATTACATCCCATCTATGTATGATATATCAAAGTGCATAAGTGCATCTACTTTCATGTATAACTAAAACAAATAAAAAATTAAAAAAGAGTAAGAGTAAAAATTTTAAACTTAAGAAAAATAAGATTGGGATTTCTGAAGGATATAGCTTTAAAAGTGGGAAAATTGCTCTTAAATAAAGAATTTTATGCCAATAAACAAGTACATGAATAAGTAAAAGAACAACACTCTAGCTTGCAACATGCAAGAAGGACTCTAGTCTTCTCTAGCTATCCTGTTCCACTGAAAGGAAAAACAAGAGACAAAACAAAACAAACCTGAGAAGTGACAATGGAGCTTGTGATTCTGGAGCAAGTTTCACCAAAAAGGGGGAAAAAAAAGAAGAAGTAAAAAAAGAAAGAACAAAAACAAAAAACTGAGAGCTAGTCATAGGACTATAGAACAATATGAGTCTTGCCAGAGCCAGATATGGCAAAACTGTTGGAATTATTAGACCACATATTATTTTTTAAAGTTATGATTGATATATGCTAAGAATTTTAGTGGAAAAAGTAGAGAGCATACAAAAACAGATAATGTAAGTAGAAGATGAAAATTCTAAGAAAGAATAAAAAAAAAGAATGCTAGAGAAAAAATACTGTAACTAAAATGAAAAATGCATTTGATAAGCTCATTAACATACTGGACACAGCTCAGGAAAGAATCTTTGAGCCTGAGGACATGACAATCAAAACTTCCACAAGTGGCAAAAAAAAGAAAAAAAAAAAAAGAAGGAAGAAACATGAAAAAATCAGTAGAGAACACTCAAGAACTATGGAATAAGTAAAAACAAACAAGCAAACAAAAACTTGTAAATAGGTGAAAGGTTGATATCAGAAAGGAAGGAAAGAAAAGAACTGAACCAATATTCAAAGCAATGATTGAGAATTCCCTTGAATTAATGTTGGACAATAAACCAGGTTCACAAAACTCAGAGAACCTCCAGTAGGATAAATGCAAAACAAAAAATAAACAAAAACAACACTGCCCTAAACAAAACCCTATAACTAGACATATCATATTTAAACTTCCTGAAATCTAAGATAAAGAAAGTATTTTGTAAGAAGACAAAAAGCAAAAATCTTACCTACAGAAGAGCAAAGATAATAATTATTTGGGACTTATCAGAAATCATGACAGCAAAAAGAGAGTGAAGAGAAATATTAAAATGTTGATAGAAAAATCAGTAACCTCAAATTCTATAAATTATGCATCCAAAGTGAGTGCTACTTTCTTAGGTAAACAAAAATATGAGACAATTATTGCTGGTAGATCAGCCTAATAGGAATGTTAAAGAGATGCTCTTCAGAAAGAGATAAATTTATACAGGTCAATATCTCAAATTTACATAAACAAAGGGAGAACTCTGGAGAAATGATAAGTAAAAGTAAGGTTAAAACACTGACTTTTCTTATTCTTGACTCATCTATCACATTACATTTTGTATTGAAAAGTAGCCACAATATATACATAAGAAGGAAGAAATAAAATTATTTTTGTTCACAGATGACATGAATATATATGTAGAAAACCCAAAGACTCAACACAACATCTCCTAAAGCTAATAAATAGTAAAGCAAGTTTGCAGGATACAAGTTAACACACAAAAGTCAATTTTCTTCCTACATTCAAGTACTGTACAAGTGGGATTTAAAATTTAAAACACATTACCATTTTACTAATATGTTCCCAAATAAAATATTTACAAATCAATCTAACAAAATATTATAAGATCTACATGAGAAAAACTACAAGTTTCTTATGAACAAAATCAATGAACTTGATAGTCCATGTTCATAAATAGGAAGACTCACTGTTGTCAAGATGTAGTATCTTTCCAAGTTGATCTATAGGTTCTATGCAATCTTAAAAAAAAAAAAATCCTGGTAGCTGGGCATGGTGGTGCATGCCTGTAATCCCAGCAACTTGTGAGGCTGAGGCAGGAGGATCTCAAATTCAAAAGCAAACTCAATAATTTAGTGAGGCCCTAAGCAAATTAGGAGACCCTTTCTCAAAATAGATAGATAGATAGATGATAGATAGATAGATAGATAGATAGATAGATAGATAGATGATAGATATAAATGAATACAAATAAAATAAAAAGGACTGGGGATATAGTTCAGTGATTCAAAGTTACTTTGTAGATTTTAAGTTTATATGGAGCGGCAGAAGACCAAGAACAACCAACTCAATATTGAAGGAAAGCAAAGTCAGAAGAGTGCCCTAAGACTATCAAACTTCAGGACTTATTCTGAAGCTCCAGGAATCAAGGGGGTATACTGCGAACAACAACAATTAGACGAACAGATCAGTGGAACAGAATAGACATAGGCTCACATAAACAAAGTTGTTAATCAACTTTTTGTCACTGTGACCTAAATATTGGACAATAACAACATAGAGGAAGAAAGTTTTATTTTGGATCACAGTTTCAGAGGTCCATGGTATAGTCCATGGTCAGCCACCTTCATTGTTCTGGGCTTGTGGTGAGGCAGAACATTATGGTGGAAGGGGAATGGATGCTGCTCACATCATGGCAACCAGAAAAGAAGGAGGGGGAAGAGAAATGAGCCAGAGTCAATATGTAATCCCCAACGGTATGCTGCCAGTGACCTAGTTCCTTCATCTATACCCCACCTGCCTATAGTCATCACCAGTAATCCATTCAAATTATTCATCCATCAGATGGATTAGACTACTGACAAGGTTACAGCTTTCCTTGTCTAATCACTTCTCCTCTGAACATTCCTTCATTAGGTATCATGCTTTCAAAACATGAGCTTTTTCAAGGGAGATTCCTAGATCCAAACCATAATAGTCAACTGGTCTTTGATAAAAAAAAGTAAAAGCAAATAATGGAACAAATATAGTCTTCATCAAATGATGCTGGAACAACTGGACATCCACATGCAGGAAAATGAATCTGAGCCCAAATTTTATGCCTTTTATAAAAATCTACCCCCAATGGATACTCCATCTAAATATAAATTGCAAAGCTAGCAATCTCTAAAGGATAGCCTAGGAGAAAACCTAGATACCTTGGTTATGATGATGACTTTAGACAAAACATCAAAGGAATGACCCATAAAAGATATAACTGAAAAGTGAAACTTCATTAAAATTAAGAACTTCTGCCCTGAAAAAGACAATGTCAAGAGAATGAAAAGTCAAGCCACAGACTGGGAGAAGATACTTTCAAAACACACATATAATTAAGGGTCATTATCTGAATATACAAAAAAACAACCTTTACACCTCAACAATAAGAAAACGGATAATTTGACTTAAAATAGTCAAAAGGTTTGAACAGACACTTACTTCACCAAAGATTTATAGATGATAAGCATATAAAAAGATGTTCAATATTATTAACCAATTGAAAATTAAAATGACAATGAGATATATCAGTACACGCCTATTAGAATAAGCAAAATCTGAACACTGACAACACATAATGCTGGTAAGGATGTAGAGATAAAGGAACTCTTATTTTTGCTGTTGGGAATGCAAAATGATCCTGCCACTTTTAAAGACAGTTTGACTATTTTTTATAAAAGCAAATATATTCTTATCATATGTTTCATCAGTTACCCTCCTTGGTATTTACCTGAATGGATTCAAGACTTTTGCCCACAGAAAAATCTAAACTCAGGTGTTGATAGCAGATGATTAGTAATTGCCAAAACTTGAAATCTATCCTTCAGTAAGTGAGTGGATAAGAAAACCGGTAAAATCCAGACTATGCAATATTATTTACTGCTAAAAAGAAATAAGCTATCAAGCCAAAAAAGACGTGGATGAGTTTATATGCATATTACTAAGTGAAAGAAAGCAATATAAAAAGGTTATATACTAGGATTTCAACCATATGACATTCTAGAAAAGGCAAAACTATGGGGACATAAATGATCAGTGGTTACCAAGGACAAGGAGAAAGGAGGCAGAACACGAGAATTTTCGGAAAGCGAAATGGTGAACAGAGCTCATTAAATACATGTTAAAACTCTTCCAATAGCCAGGCGCAATGGCGCACTCCTGTAATCCCAGCAGCTCAGGAGGCTGAGGCAGTAGGACCACGAGTTCAAAGCCAGCCTCACCAAAAGGGAGGCACTAAGCATCTCAGTGAGAACTTGTCTCTAAATAAAATACAAAATAGGGCTGGCGATGTGGCTCAGTGGTCCAGTGCCCCTGAGTTCAATCCCAGGGAACCCCTTAAAAAAAATCTCTTAGGATAAACAACAAAACGAATATCTTGTTTTCTTCTCCAAAGAAGTTAATCCTGTATTTCTCAGGCTCTAATATTGTACATGCTATTTCTTTTCCTCTATTTTCTTATTAAAATTATGGTTTGTATCCTATGTTATTTAATGGTTAAACATTTACCGACTGTCTTCCCCTACAGAATTTAAGCTCCATGAATACTGGGAATTTGGTTTCATTCCCTTTTTAATCCCTAGAACCCAGAACTCTGCTTAGCACATGGTAGGAATTCACTAATGCTGCATTGGATGTCAGTCTTATTTCTAATCTGCTGACGCTTAAATATTTGTTCAAATTTAAGAACAAGTATTTAAAAAAATCCTCTGTGTGGATGGCGGGAGGTGGGGGGTGTCAAATGATGAATTATTGCAGGTGATGGAACAAACATCCAGCCAAATTACTTTGGGGACCCACAATATCAATATCTAAAAGTTTTCTCTGAGCTGATCACTTCCCCAAAGAAGAATCCTCCGGGCTCCTTCTTGAGTGATTTAACCATGGCTTCTAGAATACTAAAGCTAAGTAGATGAAGGGAGTTTGGAACATAACTGTCTTTATGTAGAATTCTACTTAATCAAGATGTTTTGGTACAACACTGCTGCTCACAGCTATGACTGATATCTTTAAGACCATGTCATAGAATGATTGGTGTCCTTCTGTGTCAACTTCTCTACACAGAGATCTTTTGTTCAGATGAGTGAAACATCTGTCAAGATGTTTGAGGTGGTGGAGATGATGTGAAAATGTGTTATTACACATTTTCAACTTATTCCTTTAATTTTGAATCACCCTCACAGTATCTATCTTTAGAAAACCTCTTGCCTCAAATTCTTCATCTTTTTTAGCTTTCTGCCCTGAGAATTAGCTTGCTTCTTGGCAAGGCACTTTGATTTCTGATTTCTATGGTGTGCGGAGTCTCTTCTCACTCATCCAGCTGCATTATGTCATCTCACATTTCTGTCACCTTTTGTGTCCACTCATTGCCTCTTCTATTCTTTTAGGATTTTCAGGTTGAAGTCTCATTGCAGAAGGTTGTGGAGGAATCAAGGATAAACATGCATGTTTACTACGACATAAGCTTACCAGAATTCTTCCTGAGACCTTGAGTCCAAATTTTTGAAAAAATAGCCAGTTACTACCACCAAACTGTCCTTGGCCAGATCTCAAGACAGAAGAATTGGTAAGACAAATACAATATTTAAGTAATTATGGAATTGGATATATTGTCAAGCTGTTATCAGGTTGAAGGAATACTATGAGATGTGCATAGCTCTCATATCACTTTCCTGATCACACACAAGGAATTATTTTCTCTGGTTCAAAATCAAGAGAATTAAGATAATTAGTAATAATAACTATTTTTTAAGGGAATGTACTTTCAGTACATTTTAGACAAATCCTCAAGTTCACATTAGATATAAATTCCTAAGATACATAATATTAATAAATATAATTATATAAATATAATAAACATATACAAAGTGAATAATATATAAACAAGTATACAATGTTCTGTATAATATGTAAAAAGGAAACTCTTGTCTCCATTAAACAAAACACTTCAAGCACATAAAAGTATATTTCACATCTTTAAGCAATATAATCCAGGTTTTGTTCAACACCACATTTAAGCTGTACCTAAATTCAGAGTATCTGGTTTCAACATCCTTTGGTGTATTTTTCTCCTAAATTATCCTTATCATAAACTCAAAGTACTGTATACTATGTTGACAACTACATTATTTTACTAGATAATGACTCAAAGCAAATGCTACATTGGCAAGAGGCTTCATTTTACATGGAATAATGTAGCGTGTAAGACAGAAAGATCGGATTCTAGTCAGATAGAAACATTGAAGCAATTAAATCAATGAAAAATATTAAGCAATGAAATAAACACAGAAGAAATCTCTGACATCAAGAAAAGTGTGCTGCTATCATAAAATGATTAAATTTGAAGTTTCAGCACTGAATCAGAGAGACAATTATATCCACAAGGAGGTGTATTCAAGCCAAAAGTGACCAGGATCAGAAGCAGACCAAAGTTGGGAGGAAACTCAGTAGGGGAAACTAGCCAGGTTCAGGAAAAGAAAATAGATCTTGATATTCTGACAAGTCCAAAAGTAACATTGCATAGGAAGCAATCGTGGAAACCTTTAGAGGAACCACAGATAGATGACAGACGCAAAGAAAAGAAAAAAGCCCAAGTCGAGGAAATGTGTTCTATGAATATAGCACCATAAAAGGAAGCCTAGATTCATGCTTGCTTTGTAACCCTAATCACAGAAATTCACAATTAACTGGTAATCTTGAAAGTAATTTAATTTCTTATTTTAATTCTTCAAGCAAGTGAAACTTGACAACGACATCACTATCCATTACCATAAAGGTTATCTTTCCTTTAGTGTATTGGACAAAAGATTATTTTTCTTTTCTCATGCATTGCTTATCTTCAGTTTTTTTGGCTCCAGTTCACCATGGATGTGTTCATTCTGCTTCCAGTACCTTCATGGACCATGGAAGCCACCAGGGGAAGCACAGCATATCAGTAGCCAATATTCCATTCATTGCCCTGAACTGTGAGTGGTCAAACATCACTTCTTACTCCATTAGGCATCACCAGCACAGAGGTTTCCAGTTTAACAGATTTGCTACAGAGAGAATGACTATAACAGAAAAAAACACTTAAGTTTTAAAACATCATCAGTGTTCAGAAAGTTCACTTCTTCCTGGAGAATTCCCTACTGGATTTCTTTGCCCTTAATTCTATCATGCTACCAATGTATTTGGATGAAATCTTTTAAATTTTTTGTCCTTTTCTTTTCCACTAAACCTTCTCTCTGTACACATTTACTCTCATAGAAAAAAATCACATTGTTTTTTCTAATATGCATAGTTGCTATAATTTTACAGAAGGGATCAGCTTTTTCTTACTTCTCATGCCTGTATTCATTATTCTTACATTGGCTTTGCTATGTTTTGCAACTTAAAACATCTTTTATCTGTTCTGTCTAAAAAGGAGCAATATTCTCTCCAAGACACATTTTTTCCCTCTCTTTCTTTTTTTATTTCTTATTGGTACATTTTAGTTTATATAATATTAAGATTTGTTTTGACATAACTATAAAACATGCATATAATGTGCTCTAATTCAGACCCTAGTATGTCCCCTTTCCTTTTCTTTTCCCTGTTCCTTTCTCTCCTTTCCTCTACTCTACTAATCATTCTGTTATTTACTTTTAGTATTCTTTTTTTTTTAATCAATGTTTTGTGGACATACATGATGGCAGGTTTCACTATGTTGTATTCACATACGTACATATGAAAGTTAGGTCAGATTCATTCCACTGGTGTATTAGTGTCCTCTAGAGGAACAGAAACAAGAGGAGATATGATTATAAAAAGGGGATTTATTAGACTGTCTTACACAACCAGAAGCTGGATAGTTCACAATAGCTGTTTACAGCCTGAAGAGCTGGAGGAACCAGGAGCTGCGCAGTCCAAGAAACTGAAGTCTCAGAACAAGAGGGATCACCGGTGCTACCCCAGTCTGGGACTGAAGGCTTCTGAAAATTCTCTGGAGAATCACTGGCATTGTCTGCTTTGGAAGAGTGAAGAATCCAGAATCTGATGTCCTGAGGCGATGGCAGTGGCAGTCAAGACCCCGTCAAGAAGAATTGAGCTTGCATCTGCTGCTGCTTCCTTGTTCTTCCAACTTTTATTTCATCCAAGCCTCCAATCTATTAGACAGTGCTGCCCCTGCTTAGGGAGAGTCTCCAGTTTGCTGTCCCACATACCAACAATTCCTAGACACACCCTCATTGACATAGCTAGAAGCTTCTTAATCTTTAGCATCTCTTAATCCAATATAGTTGATCATTCAAATCAAACATCACAACTAGTCTTTGCTTATCCCATCCCTTCTCCCTCCTATCTCAACCCCCTTCATCTAGTTCACCAATCTTTCCTCTATTTTGGTGGGATCCTCCTCTTCCCCCTTTCCCTTTCTCTGTCTTCTTCCTTATTTTTGTCTAGCTTCTGCATATCAGAGAAAAGATTCCACCTTCAGCTTTCTGAGTCTGGTTTATGTCAGTGAGCATGATAGTCTCAAGTTCCATCCATTTACCAGCAAATGCCATGATTCCATTCATTTTATGGTTAGTACTCCACTGTATGTGTGTGTGATGTATGTATATCACATTTTCTTTATCCATTCATCTGTTAAAGCTCACTGAGTTGGTTCCATAGCTTGGCTATTGTGAATTGTGCTGGTGTAAATACTGATGTGGATGTATTTCTATAGTATGCTGATTTTAGATTTTTTGGATATTCACTGAGGAGAAGAATAGCTAGATTATATGATGCTTCCATTTCTAGGTTTTTATAGGAATCTTCATACTGCTTTCCAGAGTGGTTGTACTAATTTGCAGTCTCACTAACAATGCATCAGTATTCCCTTTTCCCCACATCCTCCCAAACACTTGTTATTATTTGTATTCTTGGTAAGTGCCATTCTGACTGGAATGAGATGAAATCTAATGTTGTTTTGATTTGTACTTCCCAGATTGCTAGAGATGTTGAAAAATAATTTTGTATATTTATTGGCTAGTTATGTTTCTTCTTCTAGAAGCGTCTGTATTGATCTTTTGCCCATTTATTAACAGCATTATTTGTGCATGTGTGTGTCTGTGTGTGCACTCACACACGTGCATGTTGAGTTTTGAGTTCTTTATATATTCTGGATATTAATGCCCTATCTGAAGAGCAGGCTGCAAAACATTTTCTCCCATTCTGTAGGCTCTCTCATCACATCCTTAATTGTTTACTATTCAGAAGCTTTTTAATTTGATGCTATTCCATTTACTGATTTTTGGTTTTATGTCTTGTGCTTTAGGAATCTTGTTAAAAAGTCAGTTTCTGTGCCAACATGTTGTTTGTGTGTGAAACCTACAATTTCTGTTAGCAGTTGCAGAACTTCTAGTCTAATTTCTAGGTCTTTGATCCACTTTGAGTTGACTTTTGTGCAGGGTGAGAGATAGTTTCATTCGTCTACATACGAATTTCCAGTTTTCACAGCATCATTTGATGAAAAGGCTATCTTTTCTCCAATGAATGTTTTTGGCACCTTTGTCTAGTATCAGATAATTGTATTTATGTGCATTTGTCTCTGTGCCCAAGACACATTTGATTTCATCTACCTTGAACAATTTATTCAAGCTGCTAGTAGCTTTTTATCTATTATCTAAAATGTTAAAATTCTGTTGAATAATTCATATACATATCAAAAGAATATAAAATAATAAAAATTATAATAAAAAATTACTGATAAGAGAGAATATACTATTGCCATTTTGTTATTTATTTTTTTTCTTTCTGTCCTGCAGTTTGTTTGTTTTTGCCCCTCTTTTCCTGTCTTGTTGCTTTTCTTTTTGTTTCATTAAATTTTTTGGTAATGACATGTTTGATTCCATTCTCATTTTCCTTTGTATTTCTTCTATAGATATTTTCTTTGTGGTTAACATGGGCTCACAGAAAACGTCTTAGAGTTATAACAATCTGTTTTAAGCTCATAAGCTAAGTTATCACATACAAAACTTCTTGTTTTACTTCAACACATTTATCAATGTCAAATATGACAACTTTTTATATTGTGTGTCCATTAATGACTTTTAAAGACTTTTATACTTTTTGTGGTGCTAGCATCAGACTTAGGGCCTCATACATGTTAGGAAACACTGCCACTGAGCTTCACTCCTATCCACAAGATATTTATATTTTTGATTTTGACGTTCATACCAGAATTAAAAGTGATTTATGTACTACTCTTATGGCATTTTTGTATTTGCCTAAATATTTACCTTTACCAGTGAGCTTTATAATTTCATGCTTTTGCCGCTATCTAGTATCCTTTTGTTTCAACTTGAAGAACTCCCTTTAAAATTTCTTTTTGAGGCAAATCTATTGGTGATGAATTCCCTCAGATTTAGTTTATCTGAGGGATTTTTATTTATTTTTCATTTTGAAGATACTCTTTGGATAATATTACTCTTGTTTGGCAGGTTTGTTTTTTTTTTTCCTCAGCACTTTGAATAAATTTCTCTTTCCCTTTTGTCTGCAAGGAGAGGATTATCTTGTGCATGAAAAGTTGTTTTTTAATTTATATTTTTAAAATTCTCCCTTTGTCTTTGACTTTTAGTAATTGGATTCTGATGTGCTAGTGTGGACCTCTTGTTGGAATCCATTAGGCTTCTTAAGTCTGGATGCTTATTTTTGTTGCACCCATTTGGGAAGTTTGGCGATTATTTCTGAAAATAAGTTTTCTGATTCTTTCTTTTCATCTTTAGAGACTTCCATTATGTATGCTATGGTCAATTTGATGGTTTCTTAAACATTGTTGAAGACTTCCTTCACTCCTTATCATTTTCTCTTTTCAGTCCTGTCAGTGGGTAATTTCAACGACCTGCCTTCAATTTCACTGATTCTTTTTTTCTGATTCATCAAGTCTGCTGTTGAATTCCTATAGTGAAGATTTCAATTTAGTTGTTGTATTCTTCAGTTCCAAAACTTGTGTTTGTTCCTTTTCAATATTTTTAATTTCTTTATTCATACATAGTTTTTCTGAATTTATTGAAGACGTTTATGAAAGTTATTTTGCCCTCCTTATTAGATCATTTATATACTTCTGTTTCTTCAGATTCATTTTCTGAACCTTAATTTTGTTTCCTGGTGTGGGCCATGTTTACCTGTTTCTCTGTGGGTCTTGTAACTTTGTGTTGGAATCCATGCATCTTAAGAAACAGCAGTCTCTCCCAGTTTATGCATTGGCTCTGTACAGGGAAAGAACATCATCAATCAGTCTAGCTACAGATTCTGGTATCTCCCAAATCTTCTCAGAAATGTGTGTTCTTAGGACTTAAGTACATATGACCTAATTCGAGATAGATGTATTTTTCGTAACATCTTAATTCCTTGTTCCTTCTCATGTCTCTCTGTAGTACTGAAGGTTCTCTGTATCTGTCCCAAACCACCCAGATTGCATGTTCTTTTAGTGGCCCCAAGGATTCTAGAGTATGCTAGATATTCTCAGCACTCTAAGATAGATAAGATAGCCATTTAGGCATCCTCCTGAAACAATTAGAAATTTGGTTCTATGACCCATCCCCATCCCAAAGGAAAAGATGCTGAACTTTAACAGCCATTGACTGGCAGCTGAAAGCTTCCCAGCTCTCATTTGTTCTTGGCAAACCCAGATATCTAGAGTGTTCCAGATATTATCAGTACTCTGAGACAGACAGGACAGAAATGAGTCTGCTCACACAACCCAAGAAACCAGAAAGTGGGATGCATACTCCAACTCTTTTTCTCTCCAGGAAGAAGCCAGAAGTATTTTTTCTTTATTATTTTGGTTGCTGTTGATGTTGTTGTTTTGATCCCTCACTCATTTTCGCTGATCCAGATGGGAGGTCTATGGCAAGTGAGCGCTTCATATTATTGCCTTTGTTCTTGATAGCTCCCAACACAGTAGTCTTTCAGGTCAATGCATCACTTCACACACTGTATATCATTGTCTTTCTTAGTTTGATTCTACTTTCTGATATTTATACTTAAGAACCGTTGTCAGAAGAGAACCATGAAAGGTAAATTGAAGGCTTGAATGTCTTCAAAATGTTTTATTTTGCTTTTAATCTTGATTAATATCAGTCAGTGTTGAGAATTCTATTTCTAGATACATTCCAGTAGTTTAAATACTGAATTTTAAAGTCATTCTCTTATTCCCAGATATCCACCAGTGATGATGATAAGAAGTCAAATTCTAGATAGAATCTCATTCTAATGGAAGTTTTAGAATTGTCCCTTTCTTGTTCTGAAAATTCTCTAATAGTTTCTCCTTGTACATTTATTTACTTGTCTTCCTGTGGAGTCTCTCTTTAGCCTCAGGACTTTGACTTAGTATTTTCATCTTAACAAATTTCTTCAATTTTCATTTTCCACTCTTTCTTGGACTTTATGTTATATGTTAGTTATGAGTTGATCTTCCATGACTCCGTGTTATGGTTTAGATATTAGGGTGTCTCCTAATATCTCATGTGTGAGACAATACAAGAAAGTTTAGAGATGAAATAACTTGATCTGCACATTAACCCCCTGATAGAGATTAACTTGGTGTAACTGTAGGCAGGTAGATTGTGGCTGGAGGAGGTGGGTCCCTGAGGGTTTGTCTTTAGGGCTTTTAGTTTGTTCTGGTGAGGCGCACTCTCTTTCTATCTATCTGCTTCCTGGTGCCATGTTTCTCTCTGCTGCTTTCCTCTGCCAAACTCTTCTGCCTCATATAGTCTCATCAATGTTCTCCGACCTCTGAAACTGCTTTCCTCCTCTAAAATTGTTCTTTTCAGGTCTGTTAGAAAAAGCTGACTAAAACACTGTTTTCAAAAGTATTCAGACACTTTTGTTTATTTGTCACTAGTTCTTGGTGATTTCCTTAAGAAAAATGGAGAGAGGAAGGTGTGTGCAAGTAACTCTAAGAATCACTTAGTAAAACTGGTTGCAATGGTGCACACCTCTAATCCCAGCTACTAAGAAGGCTGAGGCAGGATTGCAAGTTAGAGGCCAGCCGGGGCAACTTAGTAAGACCTTGTCTGAGAAATAAATAAACACATAAGTAAGTAAATAAATATATAGGACTGAATATTTAACTCAGTAGTACAGTACCCCCTGGGTTTAATTCCCAGCAGGGGGGAAAAGAATCATTTCACAGACCAACTAATCACCGGAATATTGGTTCCCTTATTTCTCTTGGGAAACATAAGCCTGGGACCTGTCAGGACTTCTCCTATCCAGGTGGACTCTTTGTTTTGCTGAAATCCCTTCTTAATATAGTCTGGAATGTTATTCTTCCTCTGATTTGGCCCTCAGCAGGTATCTATCTCATTCTTGGTCTAGACAGTCATTGACATCTCTTATCTGCTAATGGTGCCATATTATACTCTTCTGTATAATGGGCTTTCTTCTTTACATTTAATTTACTGGGGCTGTAAGTCAGGAATAGAAGATGTTTGAGTATCTGCCCTCTGCCTCTACCCTATGCATCACATGGGAACACAAAGATAGAGAGTGATCACTTGCATTGTGTGAAGAAATTTGTTTCTTAAGTGCTTCTTCCTTTTGCTTCAGAATTTCAGAAAACCTTTGGAGAAGAAACCTCTCATATGCCTTATTAATACTCATTCCATGGCATTTCACTGTCTAGTGGTTGTTTTATTTTTCTCTTGGTTTGCTCTTTTTCTCTTTACATGTTGCTTGGCAATTTTAATTTTTTTTTTCCTCACACTACATAGATCATGGGCACTTGACCTCACTCCTATGATCATTTGTGTTTCGTGAAACACTTGTCCAAGAGTTCATATGGTTTAGGAGATTTAAAACCCAAGTTGTCGAAGGTCATAGGTAGTAAAGCTAGTTTGAAAACCCAGGATTCTGACTTCCACATTAATTATGCAGTCACTCTTTTATGCTTCTGTTAAATCCTTTTAAAACTCTCAGCATTTCTCTAATAATAGCTATTTTCTGAATGCTACAATGATTTGTGTGCTAAACAGCCTCTAAAATGATCCATTTCCCTCTGTTGCTTGCCTCTTGGTATTCATGTTCTTCTGATACTCCTCTCTTGGGTATGATCTAGACCTATGAATTGATTCTAATGATATAATATGGTAAATATGATAGCATAACACTACTGAAATTACACTACAAAAGACTCTTCTGTTTGTTTTCTGTTTGTGTGTCTCTTTCTGCCTCTCTCTTCCTCTTTCTCTCTTTCAGAGTCCTTGATCAGATACAAGACAGACACTAAGTTTCCCAAGGCATATTCCCATAACCAAGAAACTGAGGAAGGCTTAAATACAAACAGTGAGAAACTGAGACCCTCTGTTCAATAGCACAAGAAGGACTGAATCTTGCAACCACCTACATGATTGAGCTTAGAAGCCTGCCTTCTTCAGCTTAAGCCTTGATGTGGGATTCTATGAGGCCCAGCTGATACCTCAGTTATAGCACATAAGAAAACTGGGACAGAGGCAAGTAATTAAGATGAGCCTAGATTCCTGACCATCAAAAAATGAGAGATAGTAGATATTTGACATTTTATTTTTTGTGCCACTGGGGTTGAACCCAGGGACACTCTACCACTGAACCACATTTACAGCCATTTTTTATTTTTGTTTTGACACAGGGTCTTGCTAAGTTGCTCAGGCTGGATTTCAATATGTGATCTTCCTTTCTCAGCTACTTAAGTAGCTGGGGAGCACAGGTGTTCACTACTCCACACAGATTAGATAGTTGTTATTTAAGCATCTAATTTTTGAGCCAATCGTACAGTGATGCCTAGTACATTGTTATGGTTTAGATATTAGGTGTCCCCCAAAAGCCAATATTTTGGGACAAAGCAAAGAGATTCAGAGATGAAATGATTCAGTTATGAAAGCCTTTACTTAAGCAGTGCATTAATTCACTAATAGGTAATAACTGGGTGGTAACAGTAGGCAGGTACCATGTAATTAGAGGAGGTAGGTGATTGGGGAGATGCTATTGGGGTTTACATTTTGTCCTTGCTGAGTGGAAGTCTTACTCTGCTTCCTGGTTTGATGTTCTGAGCTCCTTTCCTTCTCTATATTTGTCCACCATTGGCCCAAAGCAATGGGGTCAGTCATCTACAGACTGACACCTCTGAAATTGAGCCCTGTTATGGGTTAGATGTGAGGTATCCTCAAAGCTCATGTGTGAAATTATAATACAAGAGGTTTCAGAGGGGAAAAGATTGGGCTGTGAAAACCTTAACCGAATCAGAGGATTAATCACCTGATGGGATTAATTTGGGTGGTAATTGAAGACAGGTGGGGTGTGGCTGGAGGAGGTGGGGCATTGGGAAGCAGAGCTTTGGGGTATATGTTTGTATCTGGCAAGTGGAGTTTCTCACTCTGCTTCTGATCATTATATGAACTGCGTTCCTCCAGCACACTCTTCTGCCTTGATGTTCTGCCTCACCTTCAGCCCCGAGGATCAGAGCCAGCTGTCTATGGATTACGACCTCTATAACCGTGAGCCTCCAAACAAAATTTTTCTCCTCTCTAATATGCTGGTTGGGTCTTTTAGTCACAGCAGTAAAAAAGCTGACTAAAACAGCCCCAAGTAACTTTTCCTTCTCTAAAATTTTTCTTGTCAGATATTTTCACTGCAAAGGCAAAAAAAGCTGATGAAAGCATACCATTAGTAAGAACATAATGGAATAACAATTTTGAAAGTGTACCATAATATCTAAAACAAAGTATAACAGATAAATAACATAAAAAAGTCTCTTTCTTTTCCCTTAAAATAAATCTTACAAGGAAACTTCATCGGCTTAAAATATAAATCTTATAAAAATTAAAATATTAAGAAAAAATATGGGGATGGAGTTGTGGCTCGGCGGTAGAGCGCTTGTCTAGCATGTGCAAGGCCCTAGGTTCAATCCTTAGTACCACATAAAAATAAGTAAAATAAAAGTATTGTGTCCAACTACTTCTAAAAATTAAAAAAAAGAAAAATATTTTCCCAACATTTATTAACTTACCAAACATTCCCTTTGGTTTTCATTATTACTAATACAGGAAAGATGGTTTTATATATGTTCTAGCAAGTATAAACCAGTATGAACTACATATTCACAAAAATATTCTTGGAAGTAAAATTAATTAACCTGAGTGTTATGATTTGGATAAGTGGTGTTTCCCAAAAGCTCCTGGGCTAATGCAGGAATAATCAGAGATGAAAACATTGGATTGTGAGAACTGTAACCTAATCAGTTCATCCAAATTTGAATGGACTGGGTAGTAATTGTAAGCAGGTGGGATGTAACTAGAGGAGGTGGTCACTGGGTACATCCCCAGAAAAGGTGAATTTTCCCTGTGCCTTCTCTCTGCTTCTTTCCTCCCACAAAGAGAACATCTTTCCTCTGCTATGCTTTTCCCTCATGTTGTTCTGCCCCACCATGGGCCCAGAGCAATGTAGTCAGCAAACTATGTACTCAGACTTCTGATACCATGAAACAAAATAAATTTTTTCCTCTTCTAATTTTTTCTTGTCAGGTATTTTAGCCACAGAACTGCAAAACCTAACTAAAACAAATATTGGTACCAGGAATGGGGACTGTGTGGTCCAGAAGATTTGCAAATGGTTTGCAGAAAGAATTTGGAACATTTTGGAAATGCAAACTATTAAAACCTGAGCATGTTATAAGCGGAGCTCAATGGGTGATTGTGTTGGGAGCATAGACAACCAGAATGCTGATAGGAATGTGAACTGTGCTCATGAGCTTTTAGAAGAAAATGAGGACTTATTTCATAACTGGAATAGAGGCCACTTGTTCTCTATTCTGACAAATACTTGTCTATAGATTGCTCATGTTCTGAAATTTTGTATGAGACTAAATTTAAAAGTGTGAGATTAATTAACCAGGCAGACGATATTTCAAGACACTTCAAAGAAAGAAAACTACAGACCAATATCTCTAATGAACCTAGATGCAAAAATCCTCAATAAAATTCTGGCAAATCGGATACAAAAACATCAAAAAAATTGTGCACCATGATAAAGTAGGATTCATCCCTGGGATGCAAGGCTGGTTCAATATACAGAAATCAATAAATGTTATTCACCACATCAATAGACTACTGAAGTCTTCATTCTAGTTTCAGTTTCACTTTCCCAGAATTAGATCTTGCCCTCATAAGGGCTTACTGAAGTCTGTTACACTATGAATGGTCTCCCAGACCTTCATTTTTTTTTTTTTTTTTGAGTGTTTGGCTTGCTGCTTTTAATCACTTTTATCTTACATTTGGGTTGTCTTGTTTTACAGAATGACTTTCACTACTACCTTTATTTGAAATCTCAATAGATACCTCCACCACTCCAGCATCCTCCATTCCTACAAAACCAGTACAATGTGGAAGATATCACATTCAGCTGCCTCCTCATGCAGTAGTTTGGTCTGCTTGGATTAGGGCAGCCTTTCTGCATCTTGGAGCCTGCATGTATATGATCTCATAAATTGCTGAGATGCTCTGGAGGTATCTCGAATATGATCTGTGCAAAGTACTAAGCATCTTTTTAGCTGGTATGATCTCTTTAAAAAGCACACCATCCTCGGCTCAGTTTACATGAACTTTTCTGGTTCACTGCTGGCTGGATAAAAGCCTCCAGTAAAATCCATGCCACTATCATGTGCCTTGAAATAAAAAGAGCATGCTACAGGGACACTGATACATCGATGTTCATAGCAGCACAATTCACAATAGCAAGACTGTGGAACCAACCTAGATGCCCTTCAATAGAGGAATGGATAAAAAAAAATATGGCATTTATACACAATGGAGTATTATTCTGCATTAAAAAATGACAAAATCATAGAATTTGCAGGGAAATGGATGGCATTAGAGCAGATTATGCTAAGTGAAGCTAGCCAATCCCTAAAAAACAAATGCCAAATGTCTTCTTTGGTATAAGGAGAGTAACTAAGAACAGAGCAGGGACGAAGAGCATGAGAAGAAGATTAACATTAAACTGGGGTGAGAGGTGGGAGGGAAAGGGAGAGAGAAGGGAAATTGCATGGGAATGGAAGGAGACCCTCAGGGTTATACAAAATTACATACAAGAGGAAGTGAGGGAAAAGGGGAAAATAATACAAGGGGGAGAAATGAATGACAGTAGATGGGGTAGAGAGAGATGAGGGGAGGGGAGGGGAGGGGAGGGGGGATAGTAGAGGATAGGAAAGGCAGCAGAATACAACAGATACTAGTATGGCAATATGTAAATCAATGGATGTGTAACTGATGTGATTCTGCAATCTGTATACGGGGTAAAAATGGGAGTTCATAACCCACTTGAATCAAAGTGTGAAATATGATATATCAAGAACTATGTAATGTTTTGAACAAGCAACAATAAAAAATTTAAAAAAAAAGACTTCAGTAGTTAAGGAGCACCAGCAGTGTGGACTGTCTATTGAAGAAAGCTGCTGGTTTTGAGAGATCCAGAATACTATAGAACCCATATATGCTTCAACCATCAAGGCCACTGGAAGAAGGCTGACCAAATAATTTGAAGTACTACATATGTATATCTCTATATATGTCCTAGATACTTGTATGTAGAGATATAAGATCTGTTTGCCCAGTAGGATTTCTGTCTTGCTTTGGTCCCATCTCTTCTTCCTGTGCTCCTATATCTCCCCTTTGAAATGAGAATATTTTATTCTATGCTAATGTATATTAGAGATATGAAAATTGCTTTTGATTTTTTTAAAAAAATTATTAACAAATTATAGTATCACATAATATTGGGGTTCATTTTGACATAATTCCACAAGCATGGAATCTATTTTTTTCCAGTTCAGTACTGGAAGACTCAGTACTTCTCCTTTCCTTTTTCTCCTCTCTTTACCTGTGTCTATTGCTCTGTTCTAATGGTATTCCATTTATTTATATAATATATATATATGTATATATGTGTGTGTGTGTATATATATATTTATATATAAGTTAAAATTAATACATTTTAGATATACATAAAAGTGAAATTCACTGAGGTATATCCATATACACACTTAGGATAATTTGCTCAGTTTCATTTCAATATTTCTCCCTTTTCCCATTCCTCCACCATCTCTCTCAATCCCACCCTTCTCCTTCACTGATTTCTCTTCTGTTTACTTAAGATTCCTGCACTCCTGGTTTCCCTTATTTTGGTCTAGCTTCCACATATGAGAGAAAACATTACACCTTTAGCTTTCTGGGTCTGGCTTATTTCACTTAGTATGATGTTCTCCATTTCCATCCACTTTCCAGGAAATACCATAATTTCATTCTTCTTTATGGCTGAGCAAGACTCCATTGTGTGTGTGTGTGTATAATATATATATATATATATATATATATATATATATATATATAAAATCACATTTTCTTTATCCATTTGTCTGTTGATGGACATCTGGGTTAGTTTCAAAACTTGGCTATTGTGAATTGAACTGTCATAAACTTTGATGTTGCTGTATCCCTGTAGTATGCTGGATTTATATCTTTAGGATATAAGCAAAGAGTGTAATAATTGGGTCATATGATGGTTCCATTCATAATGTTTAAGGAATCTCCATATTGCTTTCCAGAAAGGTTGTATTAATTTGCAGTCCCAAAAACAATGTAGGAGTGCACCTTTTCCTCCACATTCTCATCAGCATTTCTTATTAAATGTATCATTGATAATTGCCATTCTGACTACTGTGAGAGGAAATCTAAATGTAGTTTTGATTTGTATTTCCTTGATTAATTGAGATGTGAAACATTAAAAAATATATTTATTGGCTATTTGTAATTCTTTTAATATGTGTGTTTAGTTCTTTTGCCCATTTATTAATTGGGTTATTTGCTTATTTGGTGTTCTTTGAGTTCTTTGTATATCCTGGATATTAATGCCCTATCTGAAGAGCAGGTGGAAAAATATTTTCTCCCTTTATACAGGCTGTCTCTTCAAATTCTTAATTGTTTCCTTTGCTGTGTAGAAGCTTTTTAATTTGATGCCATTTCACTTATTGATTTTTGGTTTTATTTCTTGTGCTTTAGGAGTCTTTTTAAAGAAGTTAGTTCCTGTATCCATATGTTAGATGATTGGACCAAAGTTTTCTTCTAGCAGTTGCAGAGCTTCACGTCTAATTCCTAGGTCTTTGATCCACTTTGAGTTGACTTTTGTGCAGGGTGAGAGATAGGGATCATGTTTCATTCTTCTGCATATAGATATCCAGTTTTCTCAGCACTATATGTTGAAAAGGCTATCTTTTATTTAACAAATGGTTTTGGCACCTTTATCAAGTATAAGATGACCTCCTGTGTGGGATTGTCTCTGTCTTCTATTTCAATGGTCTTCATATCTGTTTTGGTGCTAATACCACGCTGTTTCTGTTACTATAGTTCTGTAGTATAATTTGAGGTATGATATTGTTATGCCTCCCCATTCCTCTTCTTGCTTAGGGTTTTGTTGTTGTTGTTGTTGTTGTTATGGGTCTATTATTACTCCCAATAAATTTTAGAACTTTTTAAAATTTTTCTGTGAGGTATGTCATTGGTATTTTGATGGAGATTGCATTGAATCTGTATAATGTTTCTGTAGTATGGCCATGTTGATAATATTAATTCACTTATTACAAGAATATGGTGTTTTTCCATGTTTTCCTTGGATAAAAGAATTTTTCAAGGTGTTTTTCAATTTCTTCTTCAGTGTTCTACAATTTTCATTGTAGACTTCTTTTTCTTTTCTGAAGTTATTATGAATAGGATAGTTTTACTAATTCTTTTATAGCATATTCATTATCTGTTCAGTATGATGTTAGCCTTGGGTTTGTTATACACAGCTTTGACAATGTTGAGGTAAGTTCCATCTGTCCTTAGTTTTGCTAGTGTTTAAACATGAATGGGTCCTGAGTTTTATCAAATGCTTTCTCTGCATCTATTGAGATATTATTTTTGTTTTAACTATTTTATGGTGAATTACATTATTCATTTCTACATGTTAAACAAACCTTGCATCCTTGGGATAAAACTCACTTGACCTCGGTGCACTATCTTCTTCATGTGCTTTTGAATGAGGTTTGCCAATATTAAGAATTTTTGTGTCCACATTAATCAGCAATATTTGTTGGAAATTTTCTTTCCTTGGTGTGTCTTTGTATAGCTTTGGTATCAAGGTTACACTGGCTTCATGGAATGAACTTGGCAGTGTTTCCTTCTTTTTTCTTATATGGATTATGCTTCAACCATCAAGACCATTAGTTCTTCTTTAAAGGTCTGGTAGAACTCAATACCTCCCTTCCTGAGCTTCACTTTGTTGGTAGACTACCAATAGATGCTTCAATTTCATTGCTTGATATTGGTCTGTTTAAAATTTCTATATTCTCTGGTTTAATTTGGGTAGATCATATGTCTTTATGAATTTGTCAATATGTTCAAGATTTTCTAGCTTATTTAAGTATAAATTTTCAAAACAGTTTCTAATGATCCTCTCAGTTTCAGAAGTGCTTGTGGCAATATTCTGTAGATGTCTGTTAGGTCCATTTGGTTAATAGTGTTTTTTTTCTGAAAAGGCTTTACTTAGTTAATGTCTCGATCACCTATCTATTATTGAGAGACATGTGTTGAAATCACCCAGTATTTTTGTATTGTGGTTATATCTGATTCTTTATATTGAGAAGGCTTTTTTTAATGTATGTACATTCATCACTGTTTGAGGCATAAATGTTTACAATCGTAACATCTTGTGGTTGTATGATTCCCTTAACCAGTATGTTGTGACCTTCTTTTTCTGTTTTAATTAATTTTAGTTTGAAGTATTATTCTTCTTCTTTAATTTTGTTGATAGGCGCCTTCTGTTTTATTTAGTTTGGTTAAGAGTTTATCAATATTGTTTCTCTTTTCAAAGAACCAACTTTTTGTTTCATTGATTCTTTGTATTATATATATATTTTTTCAGTGGGTCTTTATTTTATTTATTTATATGTGGTGCTGAGAATCAAACCCAGTGCCTCATACATGCTAGGCAAGTGCTGTACAACTGAGCCAAAACCCTAGCCCAATTCTTTGTATTATGTTTTTGTCCTCAATTTCATTAATTGTAGCTCTGACCATGGTTATTTTTTTCTTCTTTCTACTGATCTTGGTACTAGTTTGTTCTTTTTCTAGAGCCAGGAGGTGTAATGTTAGATTGTTTGATATCTTTCTATTTTTTTAAATGTAGGCACTCCGTGCTTTAAACTCCCCCTGTCCCCCAGAACTCTCTTCATACACTCACAGAGACTTTGATATCTGGTATTTTTTTCTTATTTGTTTCTAAGAATTTTTTTTATCTCTCCCTGATTTCTTCTGTGACCCATTCCTCATTCAAAAGAACCAATCAAATATAAATAAATAAATAAATAAATAAATAAATAAATAAATGTCCAGTAGAGTAGGAGAAAGAGAATGGCACAGAGGAAACAATATGGGAGAGAAAAAGGAGATCATGAACTGAAATCAAATTCCATGCATGTGTAAGTTTGTCAGAATGAACCCAACTACTACATATAACTATAAAGCTCTAGTAAAAATAAATAAATGATTAAATAATAAGTTTTTAATTTACTTTCCAGGTGTTAGAATGTTTGCTGTTTTTTTTTTTTAATCTTGTGATTGATCTCTAATTTTATTTCACATTATCTGATAGAATGCAGGAAATTGTCTCTAATTTTTTTATTTGCTGATACTTTCTTTGTCCACTAAACTATAATCCATTTTACAGAAAGTTCCATATGATACAGAAGAGAGAGCAAATTCAGTTATCCATGGACACAATATTCTGTATATATCTATTAGATACATTTATTTGATTAATAGGATTTTTTTCTGAAGAGTCTTTACTTAGTTTATGTCTGGACAACCTATCTATTAGTGAGAAAGGTATGTTGAAATCACCCAGTGTTATTGTATTGTGGTCTATTTGATTCTTTATTTGAGAAGGGTTTGTTTATGTGCCTACATGAACCACCGTTTGGGGCAAAAATATTTACAAATCATAATATATCTTGTGGTTGGATGATTCCCTTAATCAGTATGTTGTGGCCTTCTTTTTAAGTTCTGATTAATTTTGCCTTGAAGTATAATTTGATATGAGAGCAGCTACTCTTACTTGATTTTGATTTCCATTTGTGTGGTATATCTTTTCCATTATTTTCACTTTCAGTCTGTGGATATCTTTCCTATAAGGTGCATCTCTTATAAACAACATTTGGGCAGGTCTTGTTTTTAAAGTTAACCTGCCAATCTGTGTTTTATTCAATTGAAGCATTTGGATTGTTTACATTCAATGTTATTAGAGAGAGATAATTTTTATTTCCCAACATTTTGATTTATATCTAAAGCTTAATCCACACATAATTCTCCTTTTAATTATGATTTTTGTAGTGCAGTTCACCCCTATGCTGGTATTTGCTTTTATTTTTCATTACTTCTGTATGAAATATTTCATGGAATGTTATATTGTGCAGGCTTAGTGGTTATGAATTCTAGCTTCTGTTTATCATGGAAGATTTTTATATCTTTTTTAAATCTGACGGATAGTTTTTCTGGATATAGTAATCTTGTTTGGCACCTGTTTTCTTTTAGGACTTGGTATAAATTATTCTATGCTTTCCTGGCTTTTTGCATCTGTGTTGAGAAATAAGTTGAAATCAAATTTTCTTATCTAAATGTGACCAGCCATTTTTATGCTTGTGGCTTTAAAAATTCTATCCTTATTCTGTATATTATGCATTTTCATTATAATGTGTCTTGGAGAGTATCTTTTCTATCTTGCCTATTTGGAACTCTGTGTCTTGTATTTGGATTTCCATCTTGCTTCTACCATTTGGAAATCTTTCTGATATTATTTCATTCAAAATATTATATATTCCTTTAGTTTGTATTTTGGCCTTCTTGTACCCCAATGAGTCTTAAATTTGGTTTCTTAGTATTATCCCCCAAATTTTGAATATTCTCATTATGGTGTCTTGACAGTCTTTATTGTTGACTTTATTTTCAAGATTTGTCTTCAAGGTCTGAGACTCTATCTTTAAAGTGATCTAATCTATTGGGGATGCTTTACATTGAATTTTTAATTGCTTTATTGAGTTTTTTTTCTCCCCAGGATTTCCATTTGGTTCTTTTTTAGAATCTATTTTTATTTAAATGATATTTTACTTCCTATATTTTCTATGTTTATTTCTTAAATCTTCTTTTAGCTCATTGAACATTTTAAGTATAGACTTTCTAAATTCTTTCTCTGACATTTTCTCCAATGTGTGTGAATGAATTCAGTTGCTGCAGTGTTGAGGGCTGTTTCAGGTCACTTGTTCCCTTGCGTTTCCACATTGCTTGTATGTCTACCCATCTGTTGGGATGATTATTGATTCTTCTTTTATGCAAGGGGATATTTAGTGAGCATTTTTCTCTTCGAATCCCCAGCTGACTGGCAAATATCCACTTTCATGCAATGTGTGTCCTCTGCTATACCCAGCATCACTTTGAAGGAAGTCCTTGAACCCTATTTACTACAATCACTTTGGAGGAAAGCCACACACTGATCAACTTCAGGAAAAACAAAAACTGATAGTTTACAGTTTCTCTAATCCAGTTATAAACTTGCAGTAATATTCTGAATTAGCTGAACTATTAGCTATTGAAGATACTAATATTGCTATTACATTATATAGAGGCTGAAAAGGGGAGGAAAGAAAATTTGGGGCAAAAGATGAAAAAAATGTAAAAAGAAAGAAAAAAATATGGCAAAGAATAATACAAACCAAAGTAGAAGGAAGAAAAAGATGGAGTTGAGGGAGTAGCAGGTAATATAAAAAGGAAAAGTGGGATTAAGAGGAACAAATGTAAACCTGAACTAGGAAAACAAAGAGAATGATTCCAATTAATGCTTTAAAACATAAAAAATTACAATCAAGAGGGTTGAGAGCACAAATATTGCATACTAGGGTAACAACTATTGAATAAAAATAAGAGTAATATATGTATGATCAAAGTTGATGTTAGAAGCATTTATAGTAAAATATACAAGGTGGAGAAAATTGTTATTAAATCTTCCTGGTTTTGTTTTCATCAGGATTTTAGACCTTTAAAACTTGGCTCTCTCTCTTCAGCTTTGGGTTCCCCGGAGGTACTGGGGCAGAGAAGATACTTCTCTGGTTGCTATGAAACTCTCACCAGTCTGTTCTTGTTTGTCAGCCCAGGGGCCTGAGGCTGTTTGCTCAGACAGTACTGTGCTATATCTGTTGTCTGTTTCTATTGTATGCAGGGGCACAGGATGCCAGATCAGGGATGTTGCTCTGAATGCTATAGATGCCACACACTTGCTCCTCTCTATAAGCTATCTTCAAAGTAGCATAGAGGCTAATGGCTGTGTGCAAGTGCAGGACCTGTGATTGTGGACTCTCCATGGGTGGTCTATGGTGCAGAAGCATCCCTCCCTAACCAGTGCACATCACCAAGGCACTGTCCCTGTGACTCTTTGGTAAGCCATTCTTTTATCGCCTCCTTTCTGGTCTGTGAAGGGTTTGGGGGTTGCTGCCTAACTCGACTCTGCCATCTTCAGAAGCTTTGCTTTTGATTTTTACAGGGGCTCACAGATGAGAGTTTGCCTTGAATCTCAGGTGAAACTTTGGACTTGGAATTTTGGGCAAAACTGGAACTGGAACTGTTTAGACTCTGGGAGTTTTAGAAATTGAATAAATTTATTTTTGCATGTGAAATGGATATGAGCTTTGGGGGCCAGGGAGAAATTTTATGATTTGGAGATGAGGTTCCCCCAAAAGCATCTGTGTTCATGTGGGAATTTTCAAAGGCCAATGATTAGATTATGAGAGCTGTAACCTAGTCAGTCCATCCTAGTTTCCATCCTACTAGTTGAAGGTAGAGTGTGGTTGGAGGAGGTGGGTCACTGGCAGTGTGCCCTGGAGGGCTTCATTTTCCCTGAATCCCATTCTTCCCCTCTTTCTGCGTCTTTGCTATCACAAGGAGAGCAGCTTCCCTCTGCTCTGTCTTTCGCCCATTATATTCTGCTCACCATGAGCCCAGAGCAATGCAGTTGACCATGTGTGGACTGAGACCTCTGACACCAGAAGACGAAATATACTTTTACTTCTCTATGTTGTTCTTGTCAGGTATTTTGGTCACAGCTACACAAAATCTGACTGAAACACAGAATGTCCTTTGATGTAGTTCAAGATTAAATCATTGCAGCCTATTGTTTAAGAATGCTAAATTTAACACTAAGATAAAAATTGCTTAGAAATAAATTGAACTATTTGTCTTCCTCCTTTGTGAAGAAGAGATTTGTAGTGCTTTTGTGCTTACAAGAAATGTTCAAAATATGTCTTTAAGTTACTATTCAGAAGTCATTGGTAACTTATTCTTGCTTTACAAATTAAGAAATGTATTTCATGTAACTATTATTGAAATGTTATTCGATTTCATATCTTGCAGGATTTAATGAACAATGAAACTCAACAATGATATACAATATAAAGAGAAATTGGGCCTCTAAAAAGAAAGTCTGTATAAAAATACTATATCATGGTATCTATAGCTCAATTAAACTTTGCTTCCAAGTTTGTATGATTGAAAAAGATGAATAATTGATCATGTAACTAAATGTTTGCCCAAGCTAATAATTTAATTCATAAATAGAATTCTTCATGAGTCATCATATGGTTTGAAACAAAATAAAACCTCTTTCTCTAAACTATGCTACAAGAGATTTAGAAAGTACTCTACAATAATATATAAAGTTGTATGTACACAAAACTTTAGACTACATAAACTCCAAAATTTTAGACTGCATAAACTCTAAAATCTCTTGTAATATAGTTTATATTATACAAAGCATAAAATTATACAGCCTCACCATCCCTTTCTGACAAAACTCTTTTCTTAAATTCAATATTTTACCACAAATGCCTAGAAAGCTATGCTCACCTTGATCCCAATGACCAAAAATTCCTGGGTCAGAACTGATCATTTTACCCAACAAGGTCAATCAGCTTTACTCTATGAGGAATTTTAAATTGAGGTTTGAAATATTGATTGGGCCCTAGGTCTTGACAAACAGAGTGGAGGCCTGGGTCAGCAGAGGAATCCCAGACAGGCAACCAAGCTTACAAAACAGATTGCTGAGCTGAAACCAAGACCAGGCAGGATGGGGTCCTTCTGCCAATCTCAAATACTGGTGGGACTCTATAGGTACCTACCCTCTGTGGTCTCCTCCTAAGGATGGAGTATACCCCCACATAAGAGATAACATATCCACATGCAGGCAGGTCCTTCCATTGTCATCCAAGGGCATTCATTTCACCTTGGCAGATGTTTTCATTCATTCATGGTGCTGATCATTTCACTCTGCTCTCTCAAAATCTACTTTTCCAGATGACTCCTGAATATCCAGAGAATTGAGTAATAGGCTTTTTTGACCTCCCCCCCCCTTTTTTTTGGTATCTATATCTCCAACTTTAACTAGTGAGCATTGGAGTATTTACCAGTATTTACCAGTTCCTCAATAGTTCTTTGTGGTGGTAGCCCTTTGTGTTGCATAACCATGATGGGGATCAATCTCTCTTTGCCCAAAGAGTAGAAAGAATTCCAAGTTGCAGTGGTCAATGACACTTTGATTATGTGTAGGAGAAGAAAGTTCAAGAGGCCTGATATAAGATGACTGTACCAGAAGATAGGAGCCAAGTTGGAATTTGGAAAAAAAAATTCCAGTCCATTTCAGCATTTATTAGAATGTTATTTATGATTCAGTGGTATCTAGGAGCTACCTCTGAGCCATAGACTCATAGTTTGTTGAGTGAACAACTTGAATGTTCTTCTCTGGGGTGCTATTACTATTTCCTCCTATCCCATCTACACCATTCCCTTGGTTTATTCTCAATACAACAACCATTGTGATCCCTTCAGAATAGGTCATTTCTCTGCTAAGCCATCCTACACTTACCATCTTACTTAGAAGAAATCCAAAGTCCCCTTTCCTCCTCTGAAATCACCTTCAACTACTCTTCCCATCATTATCTTTGCTAGCAATATTGGTCAACTTGCTGTTCTAGGCACACTCTCCTCTCAGGGCTTTTTGCCTCTTTCTGGAAGATTTTTATACCATATCTTAATGTGGATCACTCCTTCACTATCTTTATGCCATTAATTAATTATCACATTCTCATTGAAGACTTCCTGGTAACTCTGTCTACTGTTTGGGATGTGGTCCAAGTGTCTCCCAAGTTGGCACTGTGCTTAAAGTTTTGGATTTTGGGGAGGTTGCAGCACTAATGAGGGCCTTAAGTCCCTGACAACATGCTCTTTGAAGGGGTTGTTTGGACATAAAATTTTCCCTCCTTGACTTCTTGTTTTGGTGATATAACTTCATACACATGTACCTCTATCATGATATGGCTGTAGCTAGGAGGACCTTTGTCAGAACTAAGGTTTCATGCAGGCACCATGCCCTTGAATTTTCAAATCTGAGCTAAAGAAAACTTTTCTCTTTATAAAGTTAACTGTATCATTTATTTCATTATAGTAATGAAAAACTAATACACTATCTAAAAATCTCAAAACTCCACACAAATATTAGAGTATATATGTTCTACTTTTCTTCCATTTTTAATTTTTTTCCTAGAATGTATCACTTAGTAGACTATTTCATATATCATTATGTTCTTTAATTTTTTCTCTTCTAGAATATAAGTCTCACTAGAATTTTTGTTTGTATATAAAGTATGCTGACACCCAGTTCGTGTCTTCATACATGTACTTTGGATATGATGTCACATTCCACCATCCTTGCTAATCCCCTGCCCCTCCCTTTCCCTCCTACCCCTCTTCCCTATCTAGAATTAATCTAATCCTCCATTGCTCCCCCTCTCTACCCCAATATGAGTCAGCCTCCTTATATTAGAGAAAACATTCCACATTTGTTTTTTGGGGATTGGCTAACTTCACTTAGCATTATCTTCTCCAATGCCAGCCATCCATTTATCTGCAAATGCCATGATTTTATTTTCTCTTATTGCTGAGTAAAATTCCATTGTGTATATATGCCACTTTTTTTTATCCATTCATCCACTGAAGGGCATCTAGGTTGGCTCCACAATTTAGCTATTGTGAATTTTGCTGCTATAAACATTGATGTGGCTATGTCCCTGTAGTATGCTGTTTTTAAGTCCTTTGGGTATAGTCTGAGGAGAGGGATAGCTGGGTCAAATGGTGGTTCCATTCCAAGATTTCCAAGGAATCTCTATATTGACTGCACCAATTTGCAGTCTCACCCAGCAATGGATGAGTGTACCTTTTTCCCCACATCCTCGCCAATACTTATTATTGTTTGTCTTCATGATAGCTGCCATTCTGACTGGAGTGAGATGATATCTTAGAGTAGTTTTGATTTGCATTTCTCTAATTGCTAGAGATGATGAGCATTTTTTCATATATTTGTTGGTTGATTGCATATCCTCTTTTGAGAATTGTCTGTTCAGGTCCTTGGCCCATTTGTTGATTGAGTTATTTGTTTTTTTGGTGCTTAGCTTTTAGATATGAAAAATTGTGGTATATATGTGTAATAAGAATTGTAATGCATTCTGTGGTTGTATATTTAAAAAAATAAAATCAATTAAAAAACAGGTACTAAACAACTCAGTGAGACCCCATTTCTAAATAAAATATAAAATAGGGTTGGGGATGTGGCTCAGTGGTTGAGTGACCCTGAATTCTTAACCCAGTACCCCCCCCCAAAAAAAGAACACTCAAACCCCAAATGATACAGTTATGAGAAATAAATATTCGTTTTAAGCCAAAAAAAAAAAAAAAAAAAGAAAATTTTTTTCACTCTATTTACTGTGCCTGCTCAGCTCCTAGAAATAAGACCACCTACATAAGTTTTTGGGATCTGTACAATGAAACTACAGGTCTTTGGTTAAAATATGATTAAGAATCTCAAGGCAATGATAGCACAGTATTAAACTAGTTCAGGATCTTGACTGACTGCAGAGGTTTCAAGTTCAGGGAACTGGCCTTGTCTAGACTCTCTCTTAGAGAGCAGTCAAATGATTGCACACTGATCTTCCAGAAAGCTAGACTTTACTCCAACTGTTTCCAACTTAGTCTGTGAGGACAGCAGACTGTCAACATCCCAAGTTATTCATGAATTGCTTTGAAAAAGAGCAGGTCACAGAACATTCAGAGGTATGGCAAAAGAATAGGGAGCCTCCCATACACCTTCACATTTTTTAAGTTTAAAAAAAAAAGTTATCCTGCAATTTCTTCCACATGCAAAACTAATAGATATGAGAAAATAAAAATCTTCCTTGCATTACAAAAGATAATGAAAATTATCTCAGATGAAATAATTTCTGCAATATATTTAAATTTATTGCTATCTTTAAAATTTTATAACTCAATGAAAGTAACTTTAAAAAATTTTAAATTTTTAAAATGAAAAATGAAAGAATTAAAATCTCTAGATAAAGTAAATCATGTTTATTTTGTATTAAAAATAGAATATAGCATAAAATTACCCTTCATTTTTGTGATTATTTTTTATGTGGTCATTAAATCAAAAGAACACTAAGTCAAGTATTCATTTTAAGCACAGTATCAAATATATTCCAGTTTTTAAAATTCCAACATATTACAAAAAGTCTCATTTTTCAAAAGTAACTTTTAGCAAAAAGAATAACACAAGTTCAATATTTCAATTCTTATACGTGACATTTTCCCAAATAGTTAATTGTTTAATCTTGAACAGTTCATTCCAGAGTTGTGTTTGGGAAGCTATAGTTGTCATTAATCACATTGACTTGGCATCATTCTGATTTTCTTTGTTTGGAGAGCTATTAGAATCGATTTTTTTATTCAAATCTTTTCTCTGTTGGCCACATAACCATGTGTAGTACGACCCTCTAATAGCAGCACTTGGAATGACATTTCCCAAATAATTTGGGAGTACAAACTTAAATGCTCAAGTGAACATACAGATCAATATATTGTATAGCTTGAAAATGTTGCTTCT